>NC_138982.1:130235999-130558392 GCF_964341445.2 Mesoplodon mirus | reverse complement strand
TACTTGCTATGGCAAACTTAGCTGACTAAAACATCCTCCCGTGGTACCAACCTGCTTAAGATCATGACATAAACAGGCCAAAAATTATACTGATTTTAGCCAGTAAAAATTGGATTAGTTTGCTAAAGCAGCTAATCTGCTCTGACTAATATGATAACAGAAGAAAATATGCAGAAAAAGAGTAGTAACAGGATACCTGGTAGCTGCCAAGAACATAAGGAAGCAAGAGATTTACCATGACATTTACTCTTTCTTTTTTATTGAAGGATAGTTGATTTACAATGTTGGGTTAATTTCAGGTGTCCAGCACAGTGATTCATATATATGTGTGTGTGTGTGTGTGTGTGTGTGTGTGTGTGTGTATGTATATATAATTTTTCCCTTATAAGTTCTTTTTCAGATTTTTTTCCTTTAAGGGTTATTACAAAATATTGAGTATACAGGGCCTATACAGTAGGTCCTTGTTGATTATCCATTTTATATATAGTAGTGTGTACATACCACAGGATTTAGAAATGCAGAATATAATTTCTCAGGTTCTTTGATAAAGGAGACAGCCCTTTTGTTACTTCATGTAGCACTGTGAGGAAAAATATTATTTTATTTTTTTATTGAAGGATAGTTGATTTATAATATTGTGTTAGTTTCAGGTGTACAGCAAAGTGATTCAGATATATATATATATATATATAGATAGATAGATAGATAGATATATATCTTTTTTTTCTTTTTTTAGATTCTTTTCCATTATGAATTATTACAAGATGTTGAATATAGTTCCCTGTGCTATACAGTAAATCTTTGTTGTTTATCAATTTTGTATATGGTAGTGTGTATCTGCTAATCCCATATTCTTAATTTATTCCTTCTTCCCCCCAAGCTTACCCCTTTAGTAACCATAAGTTTGTTTTCTATGTCTATGAGTCTATTTCTGTTTTGTAAATGAGTTCTTTAATATCATTTTTTTAGATTCCACTTATAAGCAATATCATATGATATTTGTCTTTCTCTTTCTGACTTACTTCATTTAGGATGATAATCTCTAAGTCCATCCATGTTGCTGCAAATGGCAATATTTCATTCATTTTATGGCTGAGTACTATTCATATATATATATATATATATATATATATATATATACACACACACACACACACACACACACCACATCTTATTTATCTGTTCCCCTATCAATGGACACTTAGGCTGCTTCCATGTCTTGGCTACTGTAAATAATGTGGCTATGAACATTGGGATGTATCTTTTTGAATTAGAGTTTTTGTATTTTCCAGATATATGTCCAGCAGTGGGTTTGCTGGATCATATGGTAGTTTTATTTTCAGTTTTTTAAGGAACCTCTACATTGTATTCCATAGCGGTTGCACCAATATACATTCCCACAAAAAATATTAATTTAAAAATTCTTCAAGAACTATGTCCCAACCTTGTGAAAGGCTGAACTAGATTTAGCAATAATGGGTACAGGAAAGCACCAGCTTAGTTTGTTTTTTAATAGCTGTCAAAACAAGAAATTGAGTGTAAACTATGAACACAAAGATGTATCCTAGCAAGCACATTCCTGATTTGGGGAATGAAACAAAAGCAGAAGCCTTACAGTTGGTGGAGCCACAGCACACAAATTCTTAAATTTGACGTTCATGCCTGATAGAGTCCATTTAAACCACGGTTGCAGTCTTGAGTTGGAAATTTTGTTTTATTTCTCAAATAAAAGAGTTTATTTCCAATAGTTTAAAGAGAGGAGATATGTATGATATATTTGAGACATTACATATCTGTGGAGGTTTTCACATTAACATTTTGCTAGAGAAAAACCTGTTTTGTTTATTAGTCCTGACAGGCTTGGCTACACTACAGTAACAAATATACCCCAAAATCTTAGCAGTTTACATATCCAAGTTTAGTAGGCAGAATAGTGGCCCCCCAAGATGTCCACATCCTAATCCCCCAAACCTCTTGAGTATATAACCATGGCAAAAGGGGATTTTCAGATATGATAAGTTAAGACTCGATATGGAGATATTATCCTGGAATATTTTAGTAGGCTGAATATAATTGAGAGTTCTTATAAAAGGGAGGTGGGAGTGTCAGAGTCAAAAAGAATTGAGGAAAGAAACAGAGGTTGGAGTGATGAGGCTGTGAACTAAGAAATGTGGGCAGCCTTTTGAAACAGCAAGAAATGGATTGTCTCCTAAAGTCTTCAGAAAGAATGCGGATGGGCCAACATCTTGACTTCAGTTCTGTGAGCACAATTTGGACTTTTGACCGCTAGAACTGTTAGATACTTGTTTGTTTGTTTGTTTGTTTTTCATCTCTAAATTTATGGCAGTTTGTTACAGTAACAATAGGAGACGAATACAGCACGTTTATTCTCATTAACATCACAACATAATTGCAGCTCTGATTGTTTTTCTCCTAGCAGTGATCCTGGCATTCTGAATCTCTTTGAATCAGTAATTCAGTCTTATGAACAGATTCTTAGTTTGCTGCAGAAAGCAGAAGATGACTGACCATTTCCATAGGAGGCTTGTATGAGCCAGAATAAGTTTCTTCCAACACCCCTACCACCGCCTCCCCCTTGCTGGCCAGAATTCAGTCATATGGCCCAAATCTAACTGTAAGAGAGTCTGGGAAACATAGTTGGCACACAGAAAGAGGGAACTGTTCAGTGAATACATAGAATTTTTCTAGCAGTCATGTATAAAACTATTTCTTCTCAAAACCTTTTAAAGGTTTTCACATAGCTTCTCAAATGTCATGTTGGAAGAGAGATGGTTGATACCGATAAGAATATTGTTTTTTGGACAAAATTTATATTTCCTCTCTAGATTGTCATAGGATTCTTTTTATAGTTATCTTTTATTTTTACCAAAGAATGATTTCAGAAAGGATACATTTTATAGGCATTTGCACAGAAAGAAGTCAATTCTTTAAATTGAGTTGTATTGTCATTGATATGATATGCATGTTTATATATTAATATGTAGTTTTTAATTCATAAACTTTATTCTATCAATTATTTCAGATTATTTCCTATTTTTCTTGCTTTTGTTTCTAAACCATGAACACTTACATTTCTCAAAAATCAATCTCTGTTCCCTTCTCTTCCCTTTTTGATAATCTGTTATCATTTGATCTTTGTCATGTTTTTCCTCTACTTTCAGCAGTAATTTCTCAAATTGATTCTAGGAAACATTTAACAATATTATCCACAGTGTCACTTGTACTGATCTTTAAAATATAGATATTATCTCTATTATTAAAATTTAACTTGGAGAACATATGCTATACTAGTGATGATTACCTGACATTGTAAATGAATTAACAGAACTAATAAACATTTTGTAGTATTTATATAAGGGTAGAATTAGACAATGTATGTCAAGTATTCAGAGATGAACCTTCAAGCTCAACGTGGTGTAGACTCGATATTTTGTACTTGAGAATATGAAAATTATTGATTTTTTTCTAGGTATAGTGATACAAATATAAATAAAATGCTATTCCTGTCTTTGGAGTACATAGCTGAGTGAGAAGAGATGGCAGTTTAAAGAGATACTTATAGGACATATATGTATTTGGAGTTAGAAAAAATTTTTATGCTACATAGATCCATTACCTCAAATATTAATGTGTTAGTGTTGAATTTATAGGCAAATAGTAAATATGCCCTGCCTGGGCTTTTTTCAAACTCTTCAGTTGTAAAATTTACAGAAATCAGTTTCCTTGAAGCAACCTAGATGTCCATTGACAGATGAATGGATAAAGAAGATGTGGTATATATATATATATATATATATATATATATATATATATATATATATATATATATATATATATACACACACAGTGGAATATTACTTAGCCATAAAAAGAATGAAATAATGTCATTTGTAGCTGCATGGATGGATCTGGAGATTATCATACTAAGTGAAGTAAACCAGACAAAGACAAATATATGATATCACTTATACGTGGAATCTAGAAAAATGATACAAATGAATTTATTTACAAAACAGAAACAGCTTCACAGACATAGTGATTAGCAAAGGGGAAAGAGGGAGGAGGGATAAATTAGTAGATTGGGATTAACAGATACACACTACTATATATAAAATAGATAACCAACAAAGACCTACTGTATAGCACAGGAGACTGTACTCAATATTTTGTGATAACCTATAAGGGAAAAGAATCTGAAAAAGAATATATATATATATATATATATATATATATATATATATATATATATATATATATATATATATGTATAACTAAATCACTATGTTGTGCACCTGAAATTAACATGAATTGTAAATCAATTATACTTCAATTAAATATATATATATATAATAGAAAAATTCCACTTGAGTGTAAATTGAACACTTACAATTCATTGTTATAAATTGAGAACAATTTCATGTTCAATCTCCAGTTTTATTATTTCAACATTTGTGAGTATTTGGATTTCTTAAAACATGAAAGCAGAGCTCTTGTTATTTTTATTAATTATGATTTAATACAATTGGCAAACTACAAAGTCTAGTTCAGCATGTCTAAAATTAGGTAACCTTCTCCCACTGATTTTAATGCATGTGACAATTTTTTTTCTCTGAAGCATATGGATAAATATTGAAGCATGATTTCAAAAAAGAGTCATCCAACAATCACTTTTAGAAGAATTTTGGTTTTGACACATCCTGTTTTTTCATATGGTATATATTATAGAACTTGAAATCAGTGTTATAATGATTATTACCTCTTGCAATCAAGGGAGGTATTTACATAATAAAAAGCCAGGATTTAAAAAAAAAGTCCTAAAACACTTAAATAAAGCAAATTTTCAATAATTTTGCAATTTTACCCTACATGGAATTATTTTTCAGGGTGACTGAAATAAAATCAAAGCAAGTATTTTGATAATCATATGAGTAGTATCTATTCCTCTTTTATTTCTACAGATTGAGCTATTTAGTCCTTATGGATTTTATTAACTAATGATTGATGATAGCAAATGGCAGGAATCAGGTTTAATAATTTTAGACATTTTAATATCCATAATAATGATAAAATGAAATTGATAAAATTAATAGTTGCTTGAATATAATAGTTTATAGTCAATCAGTGTTTTACAATTTCCAAAGCAGTTACATATCCATTATGTCATTTTATTTTTACAACTACTCTATGAGAGAGATAAGAAAGATGTTAGAACCTTAGAATCATGGCCAAAGAATTAAACAACCCAGAAAAGATCATATACAAATTAGTTATAGATTTTGGAATAAATCTGCTTTTGTTTATTCCAATAAACAAAATAAATCCCATTAGTCTTTGGCAAAAGTATACTAAGAGAATTATATACAAATACATAAAGTAATTTTGTAAGTAAATGCCACTACTATAATAGTTGCTGCCAAACAATATTCCCAATTTATCTTGTTATTCTGATTTCACTGTTACTACCTCCTTGCAAGACAAAGTCATCTGTCAACTGAGCTCATCACTACTTTTATGTCAAACTCCAAGAGGTTCAAATTAGCTCAAATTGGATTATATGTTTTGTATACCTTTATTTTTACCTTTATAAGAAACCACCCAACTGTTTTTCGTAAGCAGTTACACTGTTTTACCTTCTCATCGGCATTGTATGAAAAATCCAGTTGTTTCATATCCCTACTAACATTTGGTGTTGTCAATCTTGCAAATTTTAGTCATCTTAGGAGTGTTTTACTGTTAACTCATTTAGGTGTTTATTTGCATTTCTCAGATGAGTAATGATGCTGAGCATATTTTCATATGCTTATTTGCTCCTTGAATATTACCTTTCTTGAATTGTCTTTTAAAATCTCGTCTATTTTTTAAAAACTGTTTCTTTCCTTATCATTGAATTTTAAGTACGCTTTTTATATTACAGATAGAAGCACTTTGTCAAATATATTTGATAAATATTAAAAATATTTCATCCCACTATTTGGATTGTCTTTTCATTTTGTAACAGCATATTACAGACGGCATAAATCTTTAGTTTTGATTACGTCTACTTTGTCATTTTAGTTTTGGTTTTCTTTTCTGGTTTGTGCTTTTTATGTCCTCCCTAAGACATCTTTAAAATATTTGACCAGGGCTTCCCTGGTGACACAGTGGTTGGGAGTCCGCCTGTTGATGCAGGGGACGCAGATTTGTGCCCCGGTCCGGGAAGATCCCACAAGCCATGGAGCAGCTGGGCCCGTGGGTCATGGCCACTGGGCCTGCACGTCTGGAGCCTGTGCTCTGCAGCAGGAGAGGCCGCAGCACTGAGAGAGGCCCACGTACCACAAAAAAAAAAAAAAAAAAAAAAAAAAAAGATTTGACCAAAAAGAAAATGTCCAAATATAGAATACTTAAATCATCAAATATTTGAGCCTTGGTTTCTTGGTAGAGATTTCAAAAAAGAAGATATGCACAGTAGCAACTGTTTAATATGGCAATAACTTAATCCTTTGTTTCTTTTCAAGTAAAATCATTTTCAGAAACAATTTATACTGCTATAAATGTCTGTGTTTATTTGTATAGGAAGTGTTTGTTTTTCCAAGAAAGTGAACTTTCATCTTTTCTCATGTGTGCCATGAACAACTTGAAGGTTTCTTGAGTAATGGAAGAATTTTGGTGCTTTTTTGACTGGCTCAGATTCAAATATTATACTGTGCATTGCACATGCAAGCCATCCCTCTTAAAAAATGAGGCAGTCAGCAGACAGCAAGATCCAAATCAGAATAATGCCATGACTGCAACGTGCTTCACAATTGTACACACACAAGCTGTTGTGATGGCTACCGAGTAGAGTACATGGAAGCAAAAGTTTCCAGATTTAATTTTTTTACCAGAAAATCATGACAATCATCCATTTTCAACAATAAAATTGTCTTCTTTTAGTATCTATCTTGTCCAAATCTTCAGAAACTTGGCTGCATTTCAGATAAACATTTCAGATATGTATTTTTCTGGAGAGAAACCAACTCTAAATCCATCCTGTTTAGGAGTATTGCAATGAAAACAAATCTCTAAAATAAATAAAAATGTCATTTCTTCAAGTATACTGACTCCTCCAATAACACTTTTTTGTTTGTTTGTTTTTCTATTTATTTGTTTTTGTATAGTTGGACCACCGAGGGAATCCAATATGGATAACATTTAAAAAATATACTTAAAATTGGGCTCAACCTCATTCCGTAGCCCAAAATGGAAACACGTTTGCTGAGGGAATTTATTTTTAGTGATTTTGTTCTCTTCCATGTATTAGAGAGACAACCTATAGGAAATTAAGGTCCCTTCTCCCTCCAAGTGGTGGGTAGAATTTTTCATGTGGACCTGTATTAAACGATTAGTATGAAATTTGTTAGGACCTGGTATTTCCGAAGCGTATGGTGATTTGATAATAATGGAATTTTGGGGGTGATCATATATTATCACATCACACTGATATTAAATTTTCTATAAAATATTGGGTCAACCATATATTCTTATTGGATGATATGAAGCAGTAATTTTATTGAGGTATCTATGGATTATTCTAGCTTAACCACCAACTGACCTGGATTTAAAGAGGGCTAGGTTTCTGGAAGATTCTTTCTATAAGAATTTTAGGAGCAAACACTGGAAGTACAAAATGTGTACCCGTAATAAAATGTGCTTAGCAGGCTTCCCTGGTGGCGCAGTGGTTGAGAGTCTGCCTGCCGATGCAGGGGACATGGGTTCATGCCCCAGTCCGAGAAGATCCCACATGCCGCAGAGTGGCTGGACCCGTGAGCCATGGCCGCTGAGCCTGCCCGTCCAGAGCCTGTGCTCCACAATGGGAGAGGGCCACAACAGTGAGAGGCCCACGTACCGCAAATAATAATAATAATAAATAAATAAAAAGGTGCTTAGCAGTGGACCCATTCTGATCTCTATAATATTACTTTACTTTTCCCTTTCTTTTGCTATTGTTAAAAGAAATCAATGTACAATATTAGTCGTGGAGCCTGATATACCCCCGAACATTCACACTGATGCCATATGTTCTACTTTTCCTATGATGAATCAAGAGCCCATAGAGAAAAAGCAGCCTTTAAAATTCTGCTATAACTTTTCACCTTCAATAATTTTCTTATTCATCAAGGGCAGATGAATTATTGCTTTTATATTTATATTCTTCAGTTCTCTTGGTGATTCTTCTTGGTTTCCCAGGCTTCCTTTTACAGTCTCGGTGTTTCTTAGGTATGATACAAAGAAAACAATTAGCCCAGTTTATCTAGTAACTTCATATTCCACTTTGCAAAGTATTTGAAATATCTGTTTAGCATTTTTATAAAATATTTTAATTAAAATATTAATGTTAATATATGTTCATTTCAAATTCAGAAACAGTAAATTATACATACAGAAAATATTAACTATCTGTTTACCACATCCTGTCACAGAAATGTGAACATTCCCAAACACTAAAGTTTACTGTCCTATAGAACATTAAACAAATGTCTCATTTGAAAAAGAAAAAAAAGAAAAAAAAAAACTATCTCAAGGTGACCTTACTAGTGAACTATTTAAGTTCCTATTCCTCAAAGGATTGTTGAACCAGCTTTACCATATTACAGGTTCTTTCATTAATGAGTGTGTTACATTACTTTTTCCTTCAGAACAAATATCAGTTTGGGTTTGCATACTCATATTTGATTAATAAGCCAGTCTTCATTAAATGGTAAGTTTCTTGTGAGTAAGAATGGTTTGTTTCCTTCATATCATATTCTCAACACTTAGCACAGTGCCAGACACATAGTGGGCATGTAACAAATATCTTTTGAATAAATGAATGAATGAATGAATGATCCCAGCATATCACACTTGTTTCTTTAACCCTTTCAATGTCTTTCTATTGCTGTTAGAATGAAAATCAAATGATTTTACAGGCTCTATCAAGTCTGTTATGATCTTGGCTCCTGTCTTCATTTTCAACTTGTTATGCTACTCTTTGTTCACTAGGCTCAGATGTACCATGTACTCTCTTACTGTAGGGATTTTGCTTATGCTCTTTTCTCTGCTTCTAATTTTCCTATGAGTGTAAACCATATGTCTAACTTACCAGATTTGACCCTTGGATCCAGTGCCCCTCTCAAAGACACATTTCTTTACCACTCTCTCTTAAGAACTTCCATCTCCCCTAATCATTGTTTCTCTATGACCTATTCATTTTACAATTTTGAATTACTGATTCGTTTGTTTTCAGAAAGTGAAGTTGTCTAGTAAGGAGCTTACTAGATGGGCTTGAATACCAGATAGGAAATCTGAAATGTGAAATTAGGCTCAGGAAAGGAATAAAGAGGTCCAACATCCAAATGATATTTAGAGGAAAAGTCATCCATAAAGAAGACAAAGAAAGAGAAATCCAGGAGAGGATAAATCAAGATATAATCTTGCAGCATCCAAAGAAAAAGTCACTCACAGGATTGAAGCTGAGTGTTACATCCTGGAACATGATGATCACACCAAGGTACCACCAAACTGAATCATACTCCCTGGCTAAACTTCACTACATCATCTTTTAGAATTGCTCTTATGATTGTTTATCATGTTTGCCTTTTCATTTTCCCATCAAATATTCTCTGGAAATGAAGATTTCTCAGTGTGAACCAGTCTGTGTATACAACAAATCCTTTTGGAAGCGTATCTTTCATTACTGCTGTAATGTCAAAACTACCATAAATATATAGGAAATTCTCTATTATCAATATTTTACCCTAGGTTTAAAAAGGATAAAGTAAATTTAAAAAGGATAAAATATTCTTGTATAAAACATTTACCTTTCATAAGAGCATATATTAATGTCTGTTCATGAATTTAGTAATAATAATAGCAGTAATAATAAAAAAATAAAATAGTGGAGTGTGAATTTTCTAAATCTAGTGGTATCTTTTTAATATGTTTTCTATTTATAACCACCATGGAGTCAATGAGAATCAATTTCTTCTTTTATTTAACAAATTAGAATTTTGAAAATTTGATCTTGAGTAAATATTTATCTTGAAGAAGCCCAAGGAAAACAGAATTTTCTGCAACCCAAATTGAGCTGATTTGGTTGTTGCCATATCAATTGGCCTTCCCTTTCTTATTACATTAATATTACAGCAGCAGTTATAAAGAAGCTAATCTTAGTTTCCTAAATGCAAATTTTGCAAGTCACATATCTTTGCATGGGCACTTGGTAAATTAAAGCTTAAATCCTGTCATCAAAACTAATATTTCTATGGCTTCTCAGAAATAAAATTACCAAATTATTTTTGGCTTCAAGAAGGTTTCTGTGTGTGCTTATTGCTAAAAATAAGGTCAAATATTTAAAAGTTTGGGTTTCTTTTTAAATGAGACTTAAACATAAGAAACACAATATCTTTACTAAACAGCTACAGAAACACAACCAGCCATCACTGTTAAATTAGTTTGAAAACTAGGCTTGAACTTACATATTTGAGAAATCAAAACTCATAGATATAGTAACTATGCCAGGGTAAGCTATGGCAGGTTCGTTTATTTTCTTTTCTTTCCACATAAATTTACAAAGTAAATGATAAGTTGAGGTAAGGGACAGACACATGATAAATTAATTAAAATTATAGAACATTCTTATGTGTTCATATCACAATAGGAAACGTGTTTGCTCCCTTAGAGCCTTAATCTCCAAAAATTTACTCCCTAAAATGAGCCGTTACAATTTTTTTTATTGCTTAAAGCCAGAGTTTGTTTGGAACTTTTCACGTGCTTTATCTTTCCCTACATTTCTTCTTAGCATAAGTAATCAATATATCTAGAACACTTGCCTTCTGAGAATATTAATTCTAAAATGGAAATAAGGTTAAACTTTTTAGTTCTGCTTAACTTTGAGACAAAGAAACTTGAAATTTTCCAACTGTGGTAATTGGTAGAATACTCTCCTTCAGACATTGGAATGAGCTCCAGAAAGAAGGGCCAAGCGTTTTTCTTCTATTTTTCATATCGGTATAATGAGCTTAGGCGATAAGGTCTCTGAAAATACTTGGAGAGTCCTTGAACCCATTAGATTTCCTATGCATCCTGGCTTTGTAATTTTCATGGTTATGGTACATTTTCAATCCTGTGGATTTGTCAGGCTGGCCAGCTAAGTTGATGATTGTGTTTTCTCCCTCGTTGTCTAAAAGACTGGAATGAAGTGCACACTTAATGAATGTATATTTATTTATTTTCTCCTCAGACTGAGAGACGTTTGTAGAGTAATGCTAAGTCTTTCACCCTCCATGAAGATTTGTGTTTTCTAGAAAGGAAAATCATGGTTAACTAAGTCTCATTTTCCTGTAATTTATTTAAACTCACAAGCATGTTATTTAAGGATAATTCTCATGCTTCATAGAGCCAGTACCAATCCACTGGAAAAAAAGGGTGGACTTTATTATTGATGCTTTCCTAAAACAAAGTAATGTTTATATATTCAGGCCTAGCTAACTTTGAGGGTGAATTGGAACTAAAATGTCAACCGTATTTTTTCAGGGAATATATTCCCTGAGTAATAATGATAATGATGATAATAATAATGTATATATAAAACACACACACACATATATAGCATTAAAATTGTCTGAAATAGAAGAAAATCTGTTATATGTGTTCTGCTACAGTTGGCAAATATGTAGAAACATATCTTAGCATTTTCAGGACATTTTAAAATGTGCCTGAAGTTGGCATCAGTTTTCCAACATATAATATATGCCTTTTCTTCAAAAAATTTTTGTTTTTTCTTTGTATTCTCACATACATATCTTTCAAAGCTATTATAACAATTTTGCATAATTGTATTTAAATGACTGCAAAGGACTCTATGGTATTGACTAAATGCACAGAAACTTTAACTTGTACCTGAAGCGATACTTAGGATAAAAGCAATAAAAATAATTTTGACTTTTCATTTCCTCCCACAGAATTTTTGGAAAGAAATGCTGTGTTATAATTCTGTGAGTTCTGACTTTTCGAGTCTTTAACATGCATTGACTTTTCCACATTATTCTTTAAGTGCCATATTCTTATAACGCTGATTTTAAAGTGGGATAAAGCTCTCTAACCTCAGCAGATACTACAATGTAACACATGCAATTGAAGAAAGTTATTTGTAGCTTCCAATTATACCACATGCATCATTAACAAATAATAATACAAAAACATTTCATACTTTCCAATCACTTGAACCAGTTTATTTTTTCATTAGTAAAATGCCAGTGTGCATGATATCTGCCAACTCCCCATCTCTGGAAAATATCTGTGTTCAGCCAACTTCACCTCACAAAAGTTTAACAAGAAATTGCAGAACTTGGCTGTTTGAAAGACTTCAGTGCTCTCTGGTGTCTTTTGTGGATTTGCTGCTTTTGACATTTTTCTTGAAGACAGAACATGTCAATAGAGAATTAAAATTTTAAAATATATTATCAAAATTTTAGTATGGTACCTATATCAGGTAGTCATATCTTACTATTAAGTTATGGATACAGGGACCACAAAAGACCTTGTAATTGTACCTTATTCCTTATAAGTAATGGATATTAGAGGAACAAACCATAAGAATTTTCCCTGTATTTAGGTGCCTGAAATCAGAGTAACTGCTATGGCCCCCATCATTTTATTTTATTTTATTTTATTTTTTTGCGGTACGCGGGCTTCTCACTGTTGTGGCCTCTCCCATTGCAGAGCACAGGCTCCGGACGTGCAGGCTCAGCGGCCATGGCTCACGGGCCTAGCTGCTCCATTGCATGTAGGATCTTACCGGATCAGGAACGAACCCTTGTCCCCTGCATCGGCAGGTGGACTCTCAACCACTGCACCACCAGGGAAGCCACCCCATCACTCTTATAAGATCAAGACAGGTTTTTAAATAATGGCAATAATGTAATAAGTTGTAACACCCTGTCCAGCTGAGATACTTTTGGAAGACAGTTTACATGTTTAATAATGTTAACTAAAATAATCTGATCTTGACAATTTCAATATCATTCCTCCTAATGATATTAGTTGGTTTGTCTACTTTGTTTCCTTCCAGATGCCTATTTATATGAAGGAGCATTGCTTTTATTTAAAATAAGGAGATTTGCTTAGGGGAAGAATTTAACCCACCTGCCCTAGTCCCACTCTTCCTCATGCAGTTTAGTGTTTAGGAATAATATGATTGCTGTTTTATTTATTTATTTTTGTTGCTGTTATTTTTTGTTTTATTCTTGATTGCTCTGTTTTAATTCATGAAATATATTGATAGAAGTATTCATGCCATAAGGGCCTACTGTATAGCACAAAGAACTATACTCAATATTTTGTAATAATCTATAAGGGAAAAGAATCTGAAAAAATAATATATATGTATATATATGTATAACTGAATCACTTTGCCATACACCTGAAGCTAACACAACATTGTAAATCAATTATGTTTCAATAAAAATTTTTAAAAAAATAAAGTATTCATGCCTATCCCTCAAGCACTTCAAGGATTTTTTTTCTCACTAAACCTAAAACTCATGTGTATGTGTGTGTGTGTGTGTGTGTATTATAGGCAAGAAGTCCTCCTGTTAAACTGATGTTTTGCTAAAATATATTGACCTAGCAGCATAAAATTATACTTCCCCCAAGGAAAAAATAAAATATTTTGAACAATCAGTGGTCTATGGCCCATACTTTTAGAAATAATATATTATTAGCGATTCTATAGAAGAGTGTACTTGTGGTTTGGCAATCTTCATACTTCTCTGTTTCATATTAGTAATACGACACCTAAGCATTAACCAGGATACATGTTCACCCATCTTAAGACTACATTTACCAGCCTCTGGTATGATTATATGACTAAATTCTGGCTGATGGCTTATAAACAGAAATAATGTGTGAAACTGAAGTGTCATGTCTGTAAAAGATAGCTTCTTACTCTATTTTTTCTTTCCTCTTTCTTGCTGTGTGAGACTATCGTTGAAGAGGTAGACAAATACCACCCACTAAGGGGGTGACAGAACAACCAAAAGAAGAAACTATGATCCTTAGATGATGTGGAGACACCGAGTGGTGTCTATAAGAGCTAGATAAGTTTAGCCAATATTCTAACTTACACAATTTTTTTTAATGGTGAAAAATTCAAACACAAAGAAAAGCATAGAGAAAATACAATAAATATTCATGTATGTATCATCCAGAATTACCAAAAGTTAACTTATTATTAAATTAAATAAAACACTATAAATAATTTTTTCTTCCCTTCTTAGGTGTAATTGCTCTTTGTAATTTGGTGGGTATCTTACCCATTTAGTTTTTGGTAAGTGTACTACAAATATATGTATCCGACAAAAGCATAGTATTTGTACTGAATTCAAAAGTTTTATACAAAAGATATCATATTAGATACTGGATTCTACAACTTTCTTTTTTCACCCACTAGTGTGCTTAATTCATTTACTCTTATCATGCTTATGTATGTATTTTAATCTTTTTGCCATCCATATGTGTGTGTTTGTGTGTGTTTGTGAGTGTGTCTTTACTTATCTTGATTTTCTCTTCTTTTTTTTTTTTCTTTTTTTTTTGTGATACGCGGGCCTCTCACTGTTGTGGCCTCTCCCGTTGCAGAGCACAGGCTCCGGCTGCGCAGGCTCAGCAGCATGGCTCACGGGCCCAGTCACTCCGCAGCATGTGGGATCTTCCTGGACTGGGGCACGAACCCATGTCCCTTGCATCGGCAGGCGGACTCTCAACCACTGCGCCACCAGGGAAGCCCGATTTTCTCTTCTTTTCATAAATACTTTCTTACTTCCTTAATGGAAATCTATTGATAGGATTGAGTTTTGTTCTAGCATATATTTTTTTTTTATTGATTTGCAAGTTACATGTATACATTCTTTCAGAGGTTACTTTTAAAATACATGCATTACTAATAAACTCTAAGATAAATTAAAAAAAAATCTCTATTCTACTTTTGAATAACATGATAGTTAAAGCAATTAAGTATATATTTTCTAACCATTGTATTCACCTTGTTTTATAATTAATATTTATTTAGATTCATGAAAAGTATTCATTGATTTCTCTCATTACCATTAAGTCCTTTTTTTTTTTAAACATCTTTATTGGAGTATAATTGCTTTACAATGGTGGGTTAGTTTCTGCTTTATAACAAAGTGAATCAGCTATACATATACATATATTGTCATGTTTACTCCCTCTTGTGTCTTCCTCCCACCCTCCATATCCCACCCCTCTAGGTGGTCACAAAGCACTGAGCTGATCTTCCCGTGCTATGTGGCTGCTTTGCACTAGCTATCTATTTTACATTTGATAGTGTATATATGTCCATACTACTCTCTCACTTTGTCCCAGCTTACCAATCCCCCTCCCTGTGTCCTCAAGTCCATTCTCTATGTCTGCATCTTTATTCCTGTCCTGCACCTAGGTTCTCAGAACCATTTTTTTTTAAGATTCCATATATATGGGTTAATATATGGTAATTATTATTCTCTTTCTGACTTACTTCATTCTGTCGACAGACTACATCCATACACCTCACTACATATAACTCAATTTCATTTTTTTTATGGCTGAGTAATATACCATTGTATATATGTGCCACATCTTCTTTATCCATTCATCTGTCAATGGACACTAAAGTTGCTTCCATGTCCTGGCTATTGTAAATAGAGCTGCAATGAACATTGTGGTACATGACTTTTTTTTTTTTTTAACATCTTTATTGGAGTATAATTGCTTTACAATGGTGTGTTAGTTTCTGCTTTATATCAAAGTGAATCACTTATACATATACATATGTTCCCATATCTCTTCCCTCTTGCATCTCCTCCCTCCCACCCTCCCTATCCAACCCCTCTAGGTGGTCACAAACCACCGAGCTGATCTCCCTGTGCTATGCAGCTGCTTCCCACTAGCGATCTATTTTACATTTAGTAGTGTATATATGTCCATGCCACTCTCTCACTTTGTCACAGCTTAACCTTCCCCCTCCCCATATCCTCAAGTCCATTCTCTAGTAGGTCTGTGTTTCTATTCCTATCTTACACCTAGGTTCTTCATGACCTTTTTTTTTTTTCATAGATTCCATATATATGTGTTAGCATATGGTATTTGTTTTTGTCTTTCTGACTTACTTCACTCTGTATGACAGACTCTAGGTCCATCCACCTCATAACAAATAATTCAATTTCGTTTCTATTTCTGCCTGAGTAATATTCCATTGTATATATGTGCCACATCCTCATTATCCATTCATCTGTTGACTCTTTTTTTTTGGGGGGGGGTATGCGGGCCACTCACTGTTGTGGCCTCTCCCATTGCAGAGCACAGGCTCTGGACGCACGGGCTCAGCAGCATTTGGGATCTTCCCGGACCAGGGCACAAACCTGTGTCCCCTGCATTGGCAGGCGGACTCTCAACCACTGCACCACCATGGAAGCCCTTTTGACTCTTTTTGAATTATGGTTTTCTCAGGGTATATGCCCAGTACTGGGATTGCTGGGTCATATGATACTTCTATTCTTCGTTTTTTAGGGAACCTCCCTATTATTCTCCATAGTGACGGTATCAATTTACATTCCCACCAAAAGTGCAAGAGGGTTCCCTTTTCTCCACACCCTCTCCAGCATTTATTGTTTGTAGATGTTTAGATGATGGCCATTGTGACTGGTGTGAGGTGATATTTCATAGTAGCTTTGATTTGCATTTCTCTAATGATTAGTGATGTTGAGCATGCTTTCATTTGTTTCTTGGAAATCTGTATATCTTCTTTGGAGAAATGACTATTTAGGTCTTCTGCTCATTCTTGGAATGTGTTATTTGATTTTTTTTATATTGAGCTGCCTGAGCTGCTTGAAAATTTTGGAGATGAATTCTTTGTCAGTTGTTTCATTTGCAAATATTTTATCCCATTCTGAGGGCTGGTTTTTTGTCTTGTTTAAGGTTTCCTTTGCTGTGCAAAAGGTTTTAAGTTTCATTAGGTCCCATTTGTATATTTTTGTTTCTATTTTCATTTCTCTAGGAGGTGGGTCCAAAAGGATCTTGCTGTGATTTATATCATAGAGTGTTCTGCCTATGTTTTCCTCTAAGAGTTTTAGAGTGTCTGTCCTTACATTTAGGTCTTTAATCCATTTTGAGTTTATTTTTGTGTGTGGTGTTAGGGCGTATTCTAATTTCATTATTTTACATGTAGCTCTCCAGTTTTTCCAGAACCACTTGTTGAAGAGGCTTTTCTCTCCATTATATATTCTCATCTCCTTTATCAAAAATAAGTTGACCATATGAACGTGGGTTTATCTCTGAGCTTTCTATCCTTTTCCATTGATCTATATTTCTGTTTTTGTGCCAGTACCATAATCTCTTGATTACTGTAGCTTTGTAGTATAGTCTGAAGTCTGGGAGACTGATTCCTCCAGCACCGTTTTTCTTTCTCAAGGTTGCTTTGGCTATTCGGGGTCCTTTGTGTTTCCAT
Organism: Mesoplodon mirus; assembly: GCF_964341445.2. Classification (NCBI taxonomy): domain Eukaryota; kingdom Metazoa; phylum Chordata; class Mammalia; order Artiodactyla; family Ziphiidae; genus Mesoplodon; species Mesoplodon mirus. The sequence goes on along the minus strand of NC_138982.1, from coordinate 130,540,874 downwards.
ACAAATTGTGAAATTTTTCATTTTAGTTCAGTGAAAAATGCCATTGGTCGTTTGATAGGGACTGCTATGAATCTGTAGATTGCTTTGGATACTATAGTCATTTTCACAATGTTGATTCTTCCAGTCCAAGAACATGTTATATCTCTCCATCTGTTTCTATCATCTTTAATTTCTTTCATCAGTGTCTCATAGTTTTCTGCATACAGGTATTTTGTCTCCTTAGGTAGGCTTATCCCTAGGTATTTAATTCTTTTTGTTGTAATGGTGAACAGGAATGTTTCCTTAATTTCTCTTTCAGATTTTTCATCATTAGTATATAGGAATGCCAGAGATTTCTGTGCATTAATTTTGTATCCTGCTACTTTACCAAATTCATTGATTAACTCTAGTAGTTTTCTGGTAGCATCTTTAGGATTCTTTATGTATAGTATTAGGTCATCTGCAAAGAGTGACAGCTTTACTTCTTCTTTTCTGATTTGAATTCATTTATTTCCTTTTCTTCTCTGATTGCTGTGGCTAAAGCTTCCAAAACTATGTTAAATAATAGTGGCAAGAGTGGGCAACCTTGTCTTGTTCCTGATCTTAGAGGAAACGGTTTCAGTTTTTCACGATTGACAACAATGTTGGCTGTGGGTTTTTCATATATGGCCTTTATTATTTTGAGGTAAGTTCACTCTATGCCTACTTTCTGGAGAGTTTTTACCATAAATGGGTGTTGAATTTTGTTCAAAGCTTTTTCTGCATCTATTGAAATGATCATATGGTTTTCCTCTTTCAATTTGTTAATACAGTTTATCACATTGATTAATGTGGCTATATTTAAGAATCCTTGCAATCCAGGGATAAACCCCACTTGATCACAGTGTATGATCCTTCTAATGTGTTGTTGGATTCTGTTTGCTAGTATTTTGTTGAAGATTTTTGTATCTATGTTCATCAGTGATATTGGCCTGTAGTTTTCTTTCTTTGTGACATCCTTGTCTGGTTTAGGTATCAAGGTGATGGTGGCCTTGTAGAATAAGTTTGGGAGTGTTCCTCCCTCTGCTATATTGTGGAAGAGTATGAGAAGGGTAGGTGTTAGTTCTTCTCTAAATGTTTGATAGAATTCACCTGTGAAGCCATGTGGTCCTGGGCTTTGGTTTGTTGGAAGAATTTTACTCACAGTTTCAATTTCAGTGCTTGTGATTGGTCTGTTTATATTTTTTATGTCTTCCTGGTTCACTCTCAGAAGGTTGTGCATTTCTAAGAATTTGTCCGTTTCCTCCAGGTTTTCCATTTGATTGACATATATTTGTTTGTAGTAATCTCTCATGATCCTTTGCATTTCTGCAGTGTCAGTTGTTACTTCTCTTTTCTCATTTCTAATTCTATTGATTTGAGTCTTCTCCCTTTTTTTTCTTGATGAGTCTGGCTAATGGTTTATCAATTTCTTTTATTTTCTCAAAGAACCAGCTTTTAATTGTATTGATCTTTGTTGTTGTTTCCTTCATTTCTTTTTCATTTATTCCTGATCTGATCTTTATGATTTCTTTCCTTCTCCTAACTTTGGTTTTTTTTCTGTTCTTCTTCCTCTAATTTCTTTAGGTGTAAGGTTAGGTTGTTTATGTGAGATGTTTCTTGTTTCTTGAGGCTGGATTGTATTGCTATAAACTTCCCTCTTAGAACTGTTTTTGCTGCATCCCGTAGATTTTGGGCCATCATGTTTTCACTGTCTTTTGTTTCCAGGTATTTTTTTGATTTCCTCTTTGATTTCTTCACTGATCTCTTGGTTATTTAGTAGTGTATTGTTTTCGCCTCCATGTGTTTGTAATTTTTACAGACTTTTTTTTTTTCCTGTAATAGATATCTATTCTCATAGCATTGTGGTCAGAAAATATGCTTGTTATGATTTTAATTTTCTTAAGTTTACCAAGGCTTGACATGTCACCCAAGATATGGTCTATCCTGGACAATGTCCCATGTGTACTTGAGAAAAAAGTGTATTCTGGTTTTTTTGGATGGAATGTCCTATAAATATCAATGAAGTCTATCTTGTTTAATGTATCACTTAAAGCTTGTGTTTCCTTATTTATTTTCATTTTGGATGATCTGTCCATTGGTTAAACTGGGGTGTTAAAATCCCCTACTATAACTGTGTTACTGATGATTTCCCCTTATATGGTTGTTAGCATTTGCCTTATGTATTGAGGTGTTTCTATGTTGGCCGCATAAATATTTACAATTGTTATAACTTCTTCTTGGATTGATCCCTGGATCATTGTGTAGTGTCATTCTTTGTGTCTTGTAATAGTCTTTGTTGTAAAGTCTATTTTGTCTGATATGAGAATTGCTACTCCAGCTTTCTTTTGATTTCCATTTGCATGGACTATCTTTTTCCATCCCTCCACTTTCACTCTGTATGTGTCCTTAGGTCTGAAGTGGGTCTCTTGTAGACAGTATATATATATATATATATATATATATATATATATATATATATATATATATATATATCTTCTTTTTGTATCCATTCAGTCAGTCTATGTCTTTGGGTGAAACATTTAATCCATTTACATTTAAGGTAGTTATCGATATGTGTGCTCCTATTGCCATTATCTTAATTGTTTTGGGGTTTATTAATGTAAATCTTTTCCTTCTCTTGTGTTTGCTGCCTAGAAACGTTCCTTTAGCATTTGTTGTAAAGCTGGTTTGGTGGTGCTGAATTTTTTTAGCTTTTGGTTGTCTGTAAATGTTTTGATTACTACTCAAATCTGAATGAGATCCTTGCTGGGTAGAGTAATTTTGTACGTTTTTCTCATTCATCAATTTAAATATGTCCTGCCACTGCCTTCTGCCTTGCAGAATTTCTGCTTAAAGTTCAGCTGTTCTTATGGGGATTCCCTTGTATGTTACTTGTTGCTTTTCCCTTGCTGCTTTTAATATTTTTGTTTGTATTCAATTTTCGATAGTTTGATTAATATGTGTCCTGGCATGGTTCTCCTTGGATTTATCTTGTATGGGATTCTTGTGCTTTCTGGACTTGACTGACTATTTTCTTTCCCATGTTAGGGAAGTTTTCAACTATAGTCTCTTCAAATATCTTTGCACTCCATTTCTTTTTCTCTTCTTCTGGCAACCCTATAATTCAAATGTTGGTGCATTTACTGTTGTCTCAGTTGTCTCTGAGGCTGTCCTCAATTCTTTTCATTCTGTTTTATTTATTCTGCTCTTTTGTCATTATTTCCACCATTTTATCTTCCAGGTTACATATCTGTTCTTCTCCCTCAGTTATTCTGCTATTGATTCCTTCTAAATAATTTTTAATTTCATTTATTGTGTTGCTCATCATTGTTTGTTTGTTCTTTAATTCTTCTATGTCCTTGTTAAGCACTTCTTGTATTTTCTCAATTCTATTTCCGAGATTTTGGATTGCCTTTTCTATCATTACTCTGAATTCTTTTTCAGGTAGACTGCCTATTTCCTCTTCTTTTTTTTTTTTTTTTTTTTTTTTTTGTCTGATGGGTTTTTAAATTGCTCCTTCATCTGTTGCATATTTTTCTGTCTTTTTTTTTTTTTTCACTTACTGTTTTTGGGGTCTTCTTTTCACAGGCTGCAGTTTCATTGTTCTCGTTGTTTTTGGTGTCTTCTGCCAGTGGCTAAGGTTGGTTCAGTGAGTTGTGTAGCTTCCTTTTGGAGGGGATTGGTGCCTTTTTTCTGGTGGATGAGCCTGGATCTTGTCTTTCTGGTGGGCAGGACCATGTTCGGTGGTGTGTTTTGGGCTGTTTGTTTCCTTATTATGATTTTAGGCAGCCTCTCTGCTAATGGGTTTTAGTGTGTTCCTTTCTTGCTAGTTGTTTGGCATAGCATGTCCAGCACTGTAGCTTTCTCATTGTGAGTGGACCTGGGATTAGCGTTGAGATGGAGATCTCTAGGAAAACTTTCACTGTTTGATATTACGTGGATCTGGGAGGTCTCTGGTGTACCGATGTCCTCAACTTGGCTCTCCCACCTCAGAGGCACTGGCCTGACACCCGGCCAGAGTACCAGGACACTGTCAGCCACACAGCTCAGAAGAAAATGGAGAAAAAAAAATAAATAAAGATAGAAAGAAAGAAAAAAGAAAGAAAGAAAAAAATAAAATATAGTTATTAAAATACAATAATAAAATTATTAAAATTAAAAATTAAATTTTAAAAAAAGGTCTTTTACTCAAGCAGTATTTTAAGAAAGGGCTGTGTAAAGCTCCTAGCCTCCAGGTGCCCAAGGTAATAACATCTAGCAAAAACAAACACCTCCTTTGGTACAGTTCTAGAGAAGAGCTTAAGATAGGACAATGCTGCTGAGTGCTGTGTTCATCTATGCAGCTGTGCCTCAGTCATGAATGAAAGCATGGTGACACAGGGAGGAGCAGCATCAGTGCCATCCCAGCCAGATGGATGGAGGGTGGATGCATTTGTTTCTTAATAAAAAGAGTGAACATTTCCAAAGTATTTGAGAAGGGATATTGAACAGACAATAACCTCAGAGCTTCACAGGGAGGAATGTTTAATTTTCTTACCATACTATCTACAATTTCTATTTTTTAAATTAATTAATTAATTATTTTTTTGGCTGTGTTGGGTCTTTGTTGCTGTGCGCGGGCTTTCTTTAGTTGTGGTGAGCAGGGGCTACTCTTCGTTGCAGTGCATGGGCTTGTCATTGCAGTGGCTTCTCTTGTTGCAGAGCACAGGCTCTAGGCATGCAGGCTTCACTAATTGTGGCTCATGTACTCAGTAGTTGTGGCTTGTAAGCTGTAGAGTGCAGGCTTGGTAGTTGTGGCACACAGGCTTAGTTGCTCCACAGCATGTGGGATCTTCCTGGACCAGAGATGGATCCCTTGTCCCCTGCACTGGCAGGCGGATTCTTAACCACTGTGTCACCAGGGAAGTCCCCTATCTACAAGTTCTATAGCACCACTGGCATTATTCACTGTTCTGATGCATTGTATTGTATTAATCATTGTTCTAAAATACAACAAAAATGAACAATTTCCTGTTCCCTGTTTGGTAAATTGCTTTTTCCTTCAAAACTCTAGTGTGTTTTAATTGAGCAGGCCTAGAAAAAGTGGACTCTGGGAACTCTTTCTTAGATCCTTTTTGTTTTCCTTTAAGATTGCTTTACCATTTTCTTCCTTTTCCTCTCTCCATCAGTCAGTAAGGCTGGAGTAAGAAGTCTGGTCTGGAGTAATGGTTCACATGGAAGGTCTCCTGCAACAAGAGGTTTGGGGCTGGGGCAGACAGGCAGAAGTCTCAAAGAAGGAAAATGTGGACAGAGTGACTGAGGCCAGCTCTGCTTAGGCTTAAAGAGAAATCTCTTTTTGGTTTCTTTTCTGAGCTAATCTCGTTATCAGAGTGGTAAGATCCAAGAACCAAGATCAGACAGATGGAGGCAGGCACAGGGGAAAGAAGCCCAGGAAATAATCCGATCAACAGTTAAAAAATGTGAAATGAGTTTCAGAAGTTCATGCTATGCAATGAGATAAAATACTGACTGCGTAGGCTTTTGGACAGAGCCCTGGTTAGTGATAAAGTCATTCCTTTGTGTTTATATTCTCCTACCACTCTTGTAATAAGAACAGGGCTGGTTGAGGATTCTGAGATCTTATCATATTTGTACCTTCTTTCTTGACAGAAAGATTAGCCATAGTATTTACCCTCTATGTGGTTTCACAAAGGGAAAAAAAAAAAGATCTCCATGGAAAGAGCTAGAATATATGGCAAAGGTAATGAGATTTGGTTTCTGCATCATTATGTTCCATGAGTGTTATTAATAAAACAGATATTCCTAAATTCGTTCTCCACTTGCAGCAGGGAGATACCTAATCATGGAAATTAAGTGCTTTTTAAGTCTTGAGTATTTTCATGCACTCTGCAGTAATTAAGTCACAGAGAATGGTAATGAAAAACTGAAGTACAATTCAAATCCCTAATAACCAGACAAGCCATCAACATTATTGCCATTATAATCAGGGTAAGGGATGATGTGTTTTAAAAGCTTGGTATTATTTGAAAACAAATGATCAAAATCATGTACTTGAAAAAAGAAACTACAGTATGCTATTTAAATTGAAAGGAAGGAAGGAAGGAAGAAAGGAATGAAGGAAGGAGGAAAAAAACCCTCTTAATTATAAAGAGTTTTTTTTTTAATCATAGAAAACTCAGGGTATACATTAACTATTCAATTTGTTTTGTGGCTTCTTGAACAATTTAAAAAGGATCACTTTTCAGAGTGAGAAATAAATTATGGGTAATTAAAAATAAAATATAAGGGATGTTTTCAGATATTTTTGTTAGATTTTAAAAGAATTCTATTTACATACTATTATATAATTTAATCCTCTTCACTTATATTACATTCCATTTTAACAAACTGGGCAAATGATATAATTGTACTGGTAATTAACATACATATCCCATTTATATTTTCATTTGTACTACTTTCATAGAGTTAAGCAGTATTTCTGTAATTCCTATTTTACTTATGAGTGATTCAGGAAATATTTACTTTGCCTAAATAGGAATAGCATCATTATAAATATTTGTTAGTCATTGAATCACCATTTTCATCTTTATTTCATGAAAGTCTTGTTAGTAGAAATATATCAACACTTAAACACTAATTACTCATTAGTGTTACAAATACTTTTCTAGTATAGTGTGTATAGCTGCATAATGAGATAGATTTGACAATAGTATTTCCTAACACTTCTTTAACACTTTTTTTGTGACAGTCATTATTCTAAATATTTTACATGTCTGAGCACATTTAATCCTCATGGAAACCTAAGGAAGTAGTTATTTTTATCCACTTTTGGCTATGAAGATGCTGAGCACGAAAAGGTTAAGTACTGGCTGAAGGTCATGCAACTGAATAAAATCCCACAGTTTTCTTTGATATGCTGTATTTTCTAAAGCTGTTTGAACATGTATTACAAGGACGCTTGAGTCTGTGACATGTAACTGCAATTCTTTATGACAATCTTTGTAACTAATGTATGTTAAGCAATCGTGACATAAAACATACTAGTATTGCTTTAGAAAGAATAACTTCCTAAAATTGAGAAAAATGAGGAATAAAAAATATTTTCAAAATGTATACATAAATTATTTTGTCAAGCTTAGAATTGAAATAACACCATTTAGTTGAGAACTCACAATCATTCAACAGAAGTCTATTAGCCATCTCTCTTGCTGATTTTTGGATAAAGCCTACATATGAAGTTGCAGTGTATTATTTTCGACAGAGACAATTCCCCTTAGAGATGGAAAAATTAAGTTTAATTCTTTTTCTTTTTTGTCTCTCACAGTTCCTTTTTATTTATGCAGTTTTTTTCCTGTTATGAATGCTTTTTTTGTGATATAACTCAAGTAATAAAAAAGTTATTTGATTGTTTATTAAAATTCTCCATCCCATTGGAGTAGTAAAGATGGAACCAGTATAAGGATAGGGCTTATCCCACCCTCCTTATTCAGCTCTGCTACAGACAAGGAAGCAAGCAGTCAGGGTCAGAAATCAAGTGGCTGATTTGTTTTCTTTCCTTACCTTATAATTCTACTGTTTTTCTCCATTCTTGGCATCAGAGGTGTCTGTCCCCATAAAGGTCTGTATACAGGGAGTGAGAGGAGGGGCCAATGTCCTACTCCTTTGGGCCTGAAAATAGTTGGAAGCTGACCCCTTTTCTCCCGTGGACCCTTTCTTGTCTTCCACTCCTCACCCTCCAAGTGAGAGATGATTCCTTCTCTGGCTCCTCATTTGTTTTTTTCTCAGTCTCTGAGCATCTGGCAGCATTTCTGGTTTGTTTTTACTCAAGCCTGTTTGCCCCTTCAGGCAGCCCTCTTGAAGGAGCACACACTCACACACACAAACACGCACACACATACACACACAAACACACACTCCTTCAGTATTTATAAACTGGGAGTGGACTTCCCTAATCAGCCACTACTCCTTTGGTCCATCCGTCAACAGCTCTCCTGCCTGTCTCTCACCCTTTAGATTTTTTTAGGTGGAGGTTAACCTCAGTTGATCCTGTCCACCAATTATAAAGAAACACTTCTCAAGGTCCCTGAGTTGTTCTATTGAGATACTCTTTTTAAGTTCAAGATACGGGAGGGTACGTCCACTCCTTCCCTTTTCTTCTCTCCAAAGTAGCATATTAAAATATATATCTTTGAGGTTTCAGTGGTCTTGGGGCAAAAAAATGGCCATGCAGTTCCTCTTTCTGCATTGGGCAGAACTTTTCAAAGAAAACTTCTCTCAAAATCTAATTCTCTCAAATAGAATAGGGGGAAAATTATCATCAGGTTTTGGCCACCAGCTTTGTAAGTTCTGTATAATGTCTAGGAAGTCCTTTGGAATGTGATATTGCCTCTTGGTATTTCAACAAAGTATTTCAGGATCATAATACGTGCCACATATATATGTATATATAATTTTGGTGGCCAAATATCCTGTAGCCCTGGTCTGGTCAGGATTTGAACTAAGCCTCGGATCAATCACATTAGTGTAGATATGGCTGAGCACAAGCCCCTCCTCCCCAATTCAACTTTATATACTGGTCTCAAGTGCCTCTAGGGCACACACCTTGGCAGGCAACAGCACCTCACATAATCAGCATCTGTCTTACTGAGAAATGCAACAATGCAGCAAATCTAGCAATAGTATTAGTTAGCTTTAAGGTAAGTTTATCTTACATGGATAAGGAGGTAAAAAGAGTGGATGAAAAAAATCCAACATTCAACTCTGATAATATCTTCTGAAATGTAACCATGCTGACTAGGTATATAGATAGAAACAAGCAAAACAGAGTTTCTCTTCCTAAAATAGCATTGCTGTGTGTATACGTATATGTGTACACATACATGCATGCATTCCTAAAAACAAGAAAATAGAAGACTCTTAGTCAAACACATATGATGTTAACCAAAATTATCAGCTCCTTTTTCTTTAGAGGACTAGAATCCCAGCTCAAGCTAGCTCACTTGCAAGGAACAAAAATAATTTATTTTTGAGCAGTCAAGGTGTAGCTCTTCACACCCGCTTAGAAGCAGCAGTTCAACTGCTATAATTGGGACCCTTCTGCTCTCCCTGACCATTGATCAGCCTTTTTTGCCTCTACATTTCCTTGTAATTTGGTCTCCTTATCTTCTCCATATGGACATCCTCTCTGCAACACAAAAATCTTACATGGGCTGGAGATGTTCCAATAGTGTAGAGTAGGGGAGGGGCTTGCTAAGGAAAGTGGAGGCAGTATGCATGATTTGCTAGGGCTGCCATAACAGAGTACCACCAGCAGGGTGGCTTAAACAGCCAAAGTTTATCATTTCACCGTTTCAGCAGACAGAAGTCTGAAATCAAGATGTCATCAGAATTGATACCTTCTGAGGGCTCTGATGGAAAGATCTGTTCCAGGTGTCATTCCTTGGCTTATAGGATGGTCACTTCCTCCCTGTGTCTCTTCCCATTGTCTGTCTTCTATGTGCGTCTGTCTCTGTGTTCAACTTTTCCCTTTTTATAAGGACACCAGTCATATGGATTAGGGCTCACCCTAATAAACTTATTTTAACTTGATTATCTATGTAAAGATCCTAACTTCAAATAAGGTCACATTCTGAGGCACCAGGGGTTAGGACTACAACATATCTTATTTTTAGGGGGACACAATTCAACCCATAACACACTGTCCCTTTAAAAATGGAGAGGGCATCAGAATTAACCCTGAGAAGACAAAATTTTTTTTGAGTGACTTAAATAACAGATGTTTATTTTCTGAAGTCTGCAAGTCCAAGATCAAGGTATGGGTGGCACTGTTTTTGAAAAGACACATTTTAACTACCATATTCCACTAGACACATGTACACATATTTACTACATGGCAAATATGCAAATAAAAGCAATTAGGGAAGCTGTCATCATCCTCCTTCTTTCTCTTTCTCTCCTCAAATATGTAGACAAACTTAGATTTCCCTTATATTTGAACTTATAAAATACATATATCTAAACTCCTTATATTTTTGTATATCTAGATTGTTTTCACTCATAAGAAATCCTACTACTTGATGATGTTCTGTGCATGTGTCTCCAGATAATTTTGTTTCAGTTGACCTTAAATGTTCTCTTTTAGTCTTTTAGAAGAAGAAATATATCTAAAAGTAATGGTTCATTGTAATTATTTATATGATAAAATGATCTTATAGCATCCATTCTAGTCAAAACAATAACTTATAAATAGAAGAGCAATATGTATTTCTTTCTTATATCCATCTAAACATTTATTCAAGAGTTTTTAATTCAGAGAGACATCAATATCTCAGTCGAAAAGTATAATTACTTCAATACAATCAAAGTGATTTTTTTTCACAGAAATCTCACCACATATATTAGTTAGGTTGGTACATGGTCTTCTTTCTTGCTACCTCCTTAACAGTAAAGTCCAGATCTTCTTTATCAACCATAACACATTGACTTTTGCTTTGCCCTTAATATAATTAATGGAATAAATGACAATTATTCATGAAGTAAAACAAAACAGCATCCTTACTTTATTTTCCCTAAAAGGAAAAGACAGAAGGCCATTAAGAGATGATTTAGAAACACACACACACACACATAGACACACACACACACATAGACACACAGTGTTTAGAATCTATTTTCCATTCAAATAAATTACCATTTATTCTGAGATTCTGTTGGATCTTGTTTTTAGCTCCATTGAGGTATAATTGACAAAACTGTAGGATATTGTTGTACATTGTGGTGATTTTATATATATATATAAAATCAAACATATATCAAGTATCCTCATATTTATATAAAGAATTCCCACTATCTAGTTAGCTAACACATCTTTTTTGTTCACTTGTTTATTTATTTATTTATTTATTATTTTTTTAGTAAGAAATTCTAACAATATGGGTTGGCTTAAAACAACCATTTTAGGATAAGTATATAATATAATAAATATAATATGAAGTGATTTGTTTTAATTTAGTAGTTGTATATTCACAGATTTGTTGTTGTTGTTGTAAACTGTCTTTCCGAATAATACTCTTTGGAACAAAGTTCCTTCTGGAGCTGGTATAAATTATTTGGTGCCAAAAGATATGTCCCCACAGCATCCTGTGATGGCAAACTTACTTCCAGATGTTCACATCATCCCTCCTCACACAAAACTATCCCTGGAAAAGAGCCATGCCAGAGATTTGAAAACCAAATATGCAGGCTCTAGTACTCTCTACCGATGGACTAACACACATTGGAATGAATGCTCTAAAATTATCTTTCTATGCCAAGATTCTATTATCCTCCTTCATTTAACTTCATAGTTTAAGGCTACATTATGTCTACAGTGTTTTTCTCTCACAATTAGCATTATCATCTTATTTGGAATTAGTTATTGGTAGCCTCAAAATATCTGATGCTATTATTTAGCAGTTTAAATGGATCTAGACTTTCATTTTCTGGAATCAGTTTTATTATTTTGATCTGGAAGCATATTACATTGTATGAAATATTAAAAAAATCATAGCCCATTTCTTTGGCGAGGACATAATTAAAGATATGACATTAAGTCTGTTCCTTAAACATTTTATTAAACCACTAAAAGCTTTAAAAAACATAGGAACCTAGAATTCTCAGAGATCTGAGTACCAGATTCCAAACATATTGTTTTCCTGGACGTCTCCTTTTGGAATACAGCTAATGATTTATAGGCAATATTTCCCTTCTGTAAGATGGGAATTATAATAACTGTTTACATTGTGATGGGAGGAATTATATACAATGCCAGAAAGATACCTGTTTCATAATAGTTTCCTAAATATTCATTTTCTTTCTTTTCATTTGTAATAATAGAAAAAAGGGAAAATCCTAAAAGAAAAATCATCTAATAATGGGAAAACTCATTAGAAGTGCTTGCATAGACTTCTATTTACTCTGTCACTTGGTAAATAATGCTTTGATATTTAATCACAACCACAAAGTCTTACACCACTCACAGATATGAAAGAATGGAAAACGAATAAAATGTAGAAAAGAGGAACTAGCACTCTCAATTAATTCCACTGTATGTTGAAATAACTTGAATTTGGAAGAAATATGTACAGTATATCATAAAATATAGTTTTGTTATTGTTCTATTCATATTAATTACTGATTAAGTATATGGCTTTGATCTGAGTATCAATGACATTGCCAGTTTATCATAGTGGTATCAGCATAGATTATTGACCAATTATTTGATACAGTTCATGTATATGTCCTTGATCTTTGGATTTACCATTTAGTATTCACAATCTGTGAAACTGTTGATGGAAAAATTATAAAACTTATCTATATATGCTAACAAACTTAAAGAGATTTTAGAAAGTTTGAAGAAAAAACTAACACATATTATTTTAAAGAAATGTTTTAATACTTTCTAAAGCATGGAATATAAATAACAACTCATTGTATTACTATATAATATTCACTGAGCTTATAGTACTAAATATATAATCATATTAAACACATTGTTTTCATACAAATAGATGGTTCCCAGCTGTTTAATAATATGAACTTGTATAAAAGAATAAATATTTCTTTTAAAATATTTTCCCCTAAACTACTAATTTTGGGGGAAACTCTTGTAGAACACAATATTAGGAAATGTCTATGCAAAATGTACCTCACAGTGAGAATAAAACATGCAGATGTATCTTGACAAATATAATATTCAAGGTATAAAATGACTTAAAACATTTATTTTTGTATTTATTAGAGGAAGAAATGACTAGAACAAAAATCATATTCTTTCCCCCTAATAATAAATTAATTTGATAACTGAAATTTTCAGGCAAGTAATTTTCCTCCCATTTAACATAAATGAGACTTTGTCAATCTTTCATTCTCCTAAAAGTGAGAAAGAAACCCAAAACTGATAAGAATTTCTAAAAAGTAGAAATTAATTTGATTTCTCTGCTAGTAAAGATGGAGGTAATCAAAACTGTAAAAAAATGTGATATCACTTTTTCAAACTTAAGCAATATCTTTGAAACACAAGTACTGTAATTGATGAATAAAGAAGAGTGATTAAAATATAGCATATATTAGATAGCTGGGTCCATACCAACTACTATAATTGACTACCTAAGCTTAAAAAGTAGAAAATTAGTATGATTAAATTGTTAAAAATCCATTTCTATGTATAGACATATTTTTAATAATAGATTCTCTAAATATCTTACTCCTCTGGTTTTAGCTCAAACAATGATTAATTATTTGTATGAGTTGCTGTTTGCAGCTCAACCCTTATGAAGATTTCATGATAAATCATCAGATTGGTCCAAATTAATGGCTTGTATAAAGAAGTGTTTTGTTTCTGAATGACACCAAGGTACATTTAATTAAGATGGGGAACAAAATTGGATGTAACACCCATCCCTGGAGAATCCTTTTTATGTTTCTTTCATCCAAAGATAAATTCTCTCTTTCGTTTATTTTTCTTAAGCCAGTTTCATAATCATGTCAAAATATGTTTCATAACCTTGTGATTTTTCTGTAAAAAACACTTGGGTGTGAACATCTTGCACATATGCACATACACACACACTGACCCTCCTTTGTTTACACTTTTTGCTCTCTTTAAAAAAATATATAAATATACACAGACAGACTAGCATGAGTTTTCCATGACTATCTGCCAATGATTAATATTTGCTTAAGTATTTTTTTTTTCAATTCATTACTGGAGTTTCAATGGGGCTTCTTGGTAGGAGCTCAAGAGCTATCTCATAGCAGTTTCTACTAATTAAAAAATATATATATATGGATTCTGTCTGAGTCTGTTCAGGCTGCTATAACAAAATATCACAGACTTGGTAGTTTACAAACAAGCAAAATTTAGTTCTGGAGGCTGGAAATCTGGGAACAGGGTGCCAATATTGTCAGATGAGGGTTAGGGAACTCTGGTGGAACCCTGTTATATGAGCACAAATCCCATTTATGAGGGCTCCACCCTCATGAACTAATCAACTCCCCAAAGTCTCACCTCTTAACACCGTAACTGTGGGCATTAGGATACCAACATGTGAATTTTGAGGGAACGCAAACATTCAGACAACAGAAGATACATGGATAGAGAAAGACTGCTGGTTTTTTACATAAATGACAAGGATGGGAAGAAGGGCATCAGGAAAACTTTCCATGGGAACTGACTCTTGAATGGCATGTTTAAGGAAGTGTAGGGTTTCAACAGATAAATAAGGGCAGTGGGTCCAGGTGGAAAGAACAATAAGAATAATGTTATGGAACCAAAGGCATGTTCAGGAGAATGCATTTAATTTAATTGACTAGAATATAAGGTGCACTTGTGATATGTAACTGGAAATGTAGGCTAGATAATAAACTTATTCAAATGCCATCTTTACTTGGGTTTTTCAAACTTTTAAAAATGAGAATTGCCCTTTACCTTGTAATGCAGAACATGTATAAATATAGCTATCGTTTTAGAGACAAGCAGCCCTTGTTTTGCATGGTTCTTGTTTGAGTTTTTGTTTTTTGTTTTTGTTTTTTTTTAACATCCTTGATGGCATATAATTGCTTTACAGTGATGAGTTACTTTCTGTTGTACCACAAAGTGAATCAGATATATGTAAACATACAGCCCCTTATCCCCTCCCTCTTGTGCCTCCCTCCCATCCTACCTACCCCACCCCTCTAGGTGGTCACAAAACACTGAACTGATCTCCCTATGCTATGTGGCTTCTTCCCACTAGCGATCTATTTTACATTTGGTAGTGTATATATGTCAGTGTACTCTCTCACTTTGTCCAAGCTTACCCTTGCCCCTCCCTGTGTACTCAAGTGGATTCTCTATGTCTGTGTCTTTACACATGACCTGCCCCTAGGTTTATCAGAAGCACATTTTTTTTTTTAGATTCCATATGTATGTGTTAGCATATGGTATTTGTTTTACTCTTTCTGACTTACTTCACTCTTTGTGACAGATTCTAGGCCTATCCACCTCACTACAAATAACTCAATTTCATTTCTTTCTCTGGCTGAGTAATATTCCATTGTATATATGTGGCACATCTTCCTCCATTCATCTGTGGATGAACACTTAGATTGATTCCATGTCCTGATTATTGTAAATAGTGCTGCAATGAACATTGTGGTACATGACTCTTTTTGAATTATGGTTTTCTCAGGATATATGCCCAGGAGTGGGATTGCTGGGTCATATGGTAGTTCTATTTTTAGTTTTTTAAGGAACATCCATACTGCTTACCATAGTGGCTGTATCAATTTACATTCCCACCAAAAGTGCAAGAGGGCTCCCTTTTCTCCACACCATCTCCAGCATTTATTGTTTGTAGATTTATTCATGATGGCCATTCTTCCTGGTGTAAGGTGATAGCTCACTGTAGTTTTGATTTGCATTTCTCTGATGATTAGTGATGTTGAACATCCTCCCATGTGTTTGTTGGCAATCTGTATAACTTTTGCCAAAATGTCTATTTAGACCTTCCACCCATTTTTGAATTGGGTTCTTTGATTTTTGATATTGAGCTGCATGAGCTGCTTGTATGTTTTTGAGATTAATCCAATATCAGTTGCTTCATCTGCAAATGTTTTCTCCCATTCTGAGGGCTGTCCTTTCATCTTGTTTAAGGTTTCCTTTGCTGTGCAAAAGCTTTTAAGTTTCATTAGGTCCTATTTGTTTATTTTTGTTTTTATTTCCATTTCTCTAGGAGGTGGGTCAAAAAGGATCTTGCTGTGATTTATGTCATAGAGTGTTCTGTCTTCTTTTTCTCTAAGAGTTTTATAGTGTCTGGTCTTGCATTTAGGTCTCTAAGCCATTTTGAGTTTATTTTTGGATATGGTATTAAGAAGTGTTCTAATTTCATTCTTTTACATGTAGCTGTCCAGTTTTCCCAGCACCAATTACTGAGGAAGCTGTCTATTTTCCATTGTATACCCTTGCCTCCTTTATTAAAGGTAAGGTAACCATATGTGTCTGGGTTTATCCCTGAGCTTTCTATCCTGTTCCACTGATCTATATTTCTGTTTTTGTGCCAGTGCCATACTGTGATGATTACTGTAGCTTTGTAGTATAGTATGAAGTCAGAGATCCTGATTCTTCTGTCTCCATTTTTCTTTATTAAGATTGTTTTGTCTATTCGGGGTGGTTTGTGTTTCCATACAAATTGTGAACTTTTTCATTCTACTTCTGTGAAAAATGCCATTGGTGGTTTGATAGGGACTGCATTGATTCTGTAGGTTGCTTTGGGTAGTACAGTCATTTACACAATGTTGATTCTTCTAATACAGAACATAGTATATCTCTCCATCTGTCTGTATCATCTTTAATTTCTTTCATCAGTCTCTTAAAGTTTTCTGCATACAGGTCTTTTTTCTCCTTACATAGGTTTATTCCTAGGTATTATTTTATTTTTCTTGCAATGGTAAATGGGAGTGTTTCTTTAATTTCTCTTTCAGAGTTTTCATCCTTAGTGTATAGGTATGCAAGAGATTTCTGTGCATTAATTTTGTATCCTGCAACTTTATGAAATTGATTGATTAGCTCTAGTAGTTTTCTGGTAGCAAGTTTAGGGTTCTCTATATATAGTATCATGTCATCTGCAAACAGTGACAGTTTTAGTTCTCCTTTTCCAATTTGGATTCCATTTACTTCTTTTTCTTGTCTGATTGCCATAGCTAAAACTTCCAAAACTATATTGAATAATAGTGGTGAGAGTGGGCAACCTTGTCTTGTTCTTAGCTTAGTAGAAAAGGTTTCAGGTTTTCAGCATTAAGAACGATGTTTGCTGTGAGTTTTTCATATACAGCCTTTATTTTCTTGAGATAGGTTCCATCTATGCCCACTTTCCTGAGAGTGTTTATCATAAATAGGTGCTGAAATTTGTCAAAAGCTTTTTCTTCAACTATTGAAATTATCATATGATTTTTATCCTTCAGTTTGTTAATATGGTGTATCACATTGATTGATTTTCATATGCTGAAGAATCCTTGCATTCCTGGGATAAACCTCAATTGATCATGGTGTCCGATCCTTTTAATGTTCTGTTAGATTCGTTTGCAAGTATTCTGTTGAGGATTTTTGCATCTATGTTCATCAGTGATATTAGCTGGTAGTTTTCTTTCTTTGTGATATCTTTGTCTGGTTTTGGTATCAGAGTCGTGGTGGCCTTGTAGAATGAGTTTGGGAATGTTCCTCCCTCTGCTGTATTTTGGAAGAGTTTGAGAATGATAGTGTTAGCTCTTCTCTAAATATTCGATAGAATTCTCCTGTGAAGGCTTGTGGTCTTGAGCTTTTGTTTGTTGGAAGATTTTTAATCATAGTCTCAATTTCAGTGCCTGTGATTGGTCTCTTCATATTTTCTGTTTCTTCCTGGTTCAGCCTTGGAAGGTTGTGCTTTTCTAAGAATTTGTCCATTTTTTCCAGGTGGTCCTTTTTATTGGCATATAGTTTCTTATAGTAATATCTCATGATCCTTTGTATTTCTGCAGTGTCAGTTGTTACTTCTCCTTTTCATTTTTAATTCTGTTTATTTGAATCTTTTCCCTTTTTTTCTTCATGAGTCTGGCTAATGGTTTATCAATTTTGCTTATCTTCTCAAAGAACCAGTTTTTAGTTTTATTGATCTTTGCTATTGTGTCCTTCATTTCTTTTTCACTTTTATCTGATCTGAACTTTATGATTTCTTTCCTTCTGCTAACTTTGGGGTTTTTGTTCTTCTTTCTCTAATTGCTTTAGTTTTAAGGATAGGTTGCTTATTTGAGATTTTTCTTGTTTCTTGAGGTAGGATTATATTGCTATAAACTTCCCTCTTAGGACTGCTTTTGCCACATCCCATAGGTTCTGTGTCATCGTGTTTTCATTGTCATTTGTCTCTAGGTATTTTTGATATCCTCTTTGATTTCTTCAGTGATCTCTTGGTTGTTTAGTAGCATATTGTTTAGCCTCTATGTTTTTATATTTTTTTACTTTTTTTTCCTGTAATTGATATCTAGTCTCATAGTGCTCTGATTGGAAAAGATACTTGGTTCAATTTCAATTTCCTTAAATTTACTGAGGCTTTATTTATGATCCAAGATATGATCTATCCTGGAGAATGTTCCATGAGCACTTGAGAACAATGTGTATTTTCTTATTTTTGGTTGGAATATCCTATAAATATCAATTAAGTCCATCTTGTTTAATGTGTCATTTAAAGCTTGTGTATCATTACTTATTTTAATTTTGAATGAATTGTTCATTGGTGAAGGTAGGGTGTTAAAATCCCATACTATGATTGTCTTACTGTCAATTTCCCCTTTTATGGCTGTTAGCCTTTGCCTTATGTATTGAGGTGCTCCTATGTTGGGTGCATAAATATTTACAATGTTTATATTTTGTTTTTGGATTGATCCATTGATTATTATGTAGTGTACATCTTTGTGTCTTGTAATAGTCTTTATTTTAAAGTCTATTTTGTCTGACATGATAATTGCCACTCCAGCTTTCTTTTGAGTTCCATTTGCATGGAATATCTTTTTCCATCCCCTCACTTTCAGTCTGTATGTGTCCCTAGGTCTGAAGTGGGTCTTGTTTTTGCATGCATTCAGCCAGTCTGTATCTTTTGGTTGGAACATTTAATCCATTTTCATTTAAGGTAATAATTGATATGTATGTTTCTCTTACCATTTTCTTAAATGTTTTGGGTTTGTTTTTGTAGGTCTTTTCTTTCTCTTATGTTTCCTGTCTAGAGAAGTTCCTTTAGCATATGTTGTAAGGCTGGTTGGTGGTGCTGAATTCTCTTAGCTTTTGCTTATCTGTAAAGATTTTAACTTCTCTGTCGACTCTGAATGAGATCCATGCTGGTAGAATTATCTTGGTTGTAGGTTTTTCCCTTTCATCAGTTTAAATATGTCCTGCCACTCCTTTCTGGCTTACAGAGTTTCTGCTGCAAAATCAGCTTGTAACTTTATGGGATTCCCTTGTGTTTTATTTGTTGTTTTTCCCTTGCTAGTTTTAATATTTTTTTTCTTTGTGTTTAATTTTTCATAGTTTGATTAATGTGTCTTGGCATGTTTCTCCTTTGATTTTCTTGAATGGGATTCTCTGCCCTTTCTGGGCTTGATTGACTATTTCTTTTCCCATATTAGGGAAGTTTTCAACTATAATCTCTTCTAATACTTTCTCCAATCCTTTCTTTTTCTCTTTCTTCTTCTGTGACCTCTGTAATTTGAATGTTGGTGCATTTAATGTTGTCTCATAGGTCTCTATGAGAACAACCTATTGAGGCTGTCCTCATTTCTTTTCATTCTTTTTTCTTCATTCTGCTCTGTGGTAGTTATTTCTACTATGTTGTCTTCCAGGTCAGTTATCCATTCTTCTGCCTCAGATATTCTGCTATTGATTCCTTCTAGAGAATTTTTAATTTCATTTATTGCATTGTTCATCATTGTTTGTTTGCTCTTTAGTTCTTCTAGGTCCTGCTTAAAGGTCTTTTTAAATATTTTGTCCCTTCCATTTTCAAGATTTTGGATCATCTTTACTATCATTACTCTGAATTCTTTTTCAGGTAGACTGCCTATTTCCTCTTCATTCGTTTGGTCTGGTGCGTTTTTACCTTGCTCCTTCATCTGTTGCATATTTTTCTGTCTTCTCATTTTTTTTTAACTTACTATGTTTGGTGTCTCCTTTTCACGGGCTGCAGGTTTGTAGTTTCCATTATTTTTGATGTCTGCCCCCCTTGAGAGAGGTTGGTTCTGTTGCTTGTGTAGGCTTCCTGTGGATGGGACTGGTGCCTGTGTCCTGGTTGGTGGGACTGGATCTTTTCTTTCTTGTGGGCAGGCTGCATCTGGTGGTGTTTTTTGATGTGTCTGTGAACTTAGTATGATTTTAGGCAGCCTCTCTGCTAATGAGTGGGGTTGTGTCCCTTTCTTGCTAGTTGTTTGGCATGGGTGACCAGACGTGGAGTTTGTTAGCCACTGGGTGGAGCTGTGTCTTTAGTGTTAAGACAGAGATCTCTGAGATAGCTCTCTCCAATTGATATTACTTGGGGTCAGGAAGTCTCCAGTGGTTCAGTGTCCTGCACTTGGCTTTCCTACCTCAGAGTCTCAGGCCTGACACCCGGCCAGAGCACCAAGACCACTTGTCAGCCACATGGCTCAGGCAATATCTCTCCAACCCAGGTAGTGCACCAGGAGGTGAGAAAGGCTGCATGCATCTGCATGGTTCTTATTGTTCTGTAGGTAAGATATCTGACACAGGTCTCATGAGGCTAATATCTGACCAAGTTGCTGGGTGTTGGCAGCACTACATTTCTTTTTGGAAGCTATAAGAGGGCAATCTCTTTTCTTGCCTTTTCCAGTTTCTGGAAACCAACTATACTCCTTTGTTTAGACACCTACTTCCATCTTCAAAGCCATTAATGTGGACCAAGTCCTCACTCTACCATTTTTCTGGTTGTGCTACAACAGGACAATTGAGAAAGGTTTATGCTGTTGAGACTCACATGGTTAGATTGAGCCCATCTGGATAATATTTTCCCTATCTCAAGTTTCTTAACTTTAAATATATCTGTAAAATTCTTTTTGTCTTGTAAGATAATCTATTTATAAATTGTGGGAATGAGGATATGGACATCATGGCAACATTTATCCATCCAGTACAGTTGTCTTTTGTTCCCCTAAAATTTACCTGTCCACATGCAAAATTTATTCATTGAACCCTTAATTCCCCAAAGTCTAACTCATGAAGTATCAACCAAGTATCTAAACTCTCATCCAAATCCCAAATATCATTAGTTCAAAGTCCCAAATGTCATCATCAAATGATCTAATTTAGGTATGCATAAGGCTCTGAGTATGAACTATCCTTAGGCACACAAAATTCCTTTCTATTTGTGGATCTGTGAAATTAAAATCACATTAACTGCTTCTGAAATAAAATGTTGGACAGGCATAGGAAAATATTTATATACATTCCAGTTTAGAAAAAAGGAGAAAACTAAAGAAAAAAAGGAGATACTTGTCCTAACAATTTCTAAATCCAGCTGAGGAAACTCTATTAGGTTTCAAGGCCTGTGAATAATTTTCTATGCTTTTCAGCCCTTCTTTTCAAGCTCATGGATTTCTACTCTGAATTATCCTTTTCATGAAATATGACAGGTCTTTGCAGCTGAGTAGTTTTACTAGCTTGTTTCCTGCCAGTAGAATTTTAAGGATCCAATAGACTTCTTTCATTTCATACTTTATACCTTTTAGTCCAAACTGGCAGTGTTTCTTGTAGTATAAAATTCACAAGAACTTTGTGGATCTACTATGTATGTCATAGAGATTCATTCCATTACACAAGAGACTCTTGCACAGATACTTCTTAGATAGTTCTCTATTTTTGGCTTCCCTTAGATAATTGAGGAATAGCACCCTTAAACTTCCAAGATGTTCTCTGGTGTGATTGAGGGAATCTGAGAGGCACACTTCCAAGATGTTCTCTGGTGTGATTGAGGGGACCTGATAGGCACACTCAACCTATTCAAAGAGTCCTATGTGTGACTGAGTATTGTGATATTTTAATCTTCTGGGAATACTAGCAAAAGTTTGTTAGAGACACACCCTCAGCTTTTTCTTTAGATCATATATTCCTGACAATGAATTCCTTAATTTTAAGCCTTTTTTTTTTTTTTGGCAATTTAGATAGGCTGAAGATTTTCCAAATCATCACCTCTTGGTTCCTTTTTGTTTAACTATTCTTCTCCCAATTTATATCCTTCCTCTTGCATTTTATTATAAGCAGCCAACAGAAACCAGGGTGCTTCTTTATCCCTTTGCTTGAAAATCTCTTCAGCTAAATATTACTTATAATTTTTATTTATCACTTATAAGTTTTGCTTTCCACATAACTGCAGGAAGATAATTCTGCTAAGACTTCTGTCACTATACAAGAAGGAGAACCTTTCCTCCATTGGCCAGTAATGTGTTACTTATTTCCTTTTGAACCCTCACCAACTTAACTTGTTATGTTCATATTTCTACTAATAGTCTGTTTGTGATGATTTAGGCATTCTTTAAGACAATCTATATTTTCTCTACTATGCTTTTCACTTCTTTTGAGTCTTTCCTGGCAGAGTCACTAATACCTATACTTCTACTAACAGCATGTTTAAGGCAATCTAAGCTTTTGTGAACATGCTCCTGAAAATTCATCAGGCTCACTCTGCTCAATTCCAAGACATTTTGACATATTTTTAGATTTTTGTTACAGCAGTGTCTCACTCTCAGGTATTGAAATCTATCTTAATTTTCTATTTTTTGCTATAACAAATTCCCACATATGGAATAGCTTTAAAAAACACAAACATATTATCTTATAGTGAGCAGCACTTTCTTCCTCGCAATGCTCCCTAAATAGAGTGAAGGCTGTCTTTGTTCCTTTAAGTTTCAGCTAATGCTCACTTCCTCTAAGGAACAGAATCAGTAGTGATTTTTCTTTTCAGAATTCAGTTTTGCTCATAGACTATAGTATTCAGCACTATGTATTCTGTATTGTGCTGTGTCATTATTTATCTTCGTAATACATGTGAAGTTATCTTAAGAATACAATTAGATATCTGAGGACAAGAACTTCTGGCACTCCTAGTATTTATTATAGTGTTTTTATGTGATAGTCCTATGATTCCATTTTTGAATGATAATGCGAAGCATGACAGATAATAGGATAATTAAAGAAGGGAAGTTTTTTTTTTATGTAGTGAAACATTACAAAGCCAAAATACTTCAATAACATTGGGACATATTATTCTAAAACCTGTGTATTTTCCACTATACTATAATTTTCCTTTTATGCAGATTTTATAATAAATTGATAACTGATGCACATACTATTAAATTTCTTAGGTGATAAGGATGGTGCAATAAGGAATAATTAATTTTAGAAACCTCATTCATGGTGAAATCTGTGGAAATATGGTAATATTGTATTTGTCAAAGAGAGAAATTATTCTAATTGGAAAAGTAGTCACTTCAAAAAGAGTTGAATTAAATTACTACAGTGAAAGAACACTCATCATTTAAATTTCTTTATCTAAACATTCAATACATTTTGATTAGTATTTTTTTGCCTTAGATTGAGTATTTTTTGAAGTTTTTATAAAAGCACATAATCAACCATAGTCTCTACCTAATGAATAGCAAAGGTATTCCCAAAATTTAGAAAGAAAGTATAGTATTCAAAAGTAAATTTTTGAAAAACAGTAATTCAGTGGGTGATTAAGGAATGTTGGTTCACATGCTTCGTTATTACTTGAGAAGCAACAAAGGAAAATTTTGGCCATTAAAGTGTACCAATCAGAATGCATCTTAATGAAATATTGAAACCTAGGGGTCAGAGAAGAAAATTGATAGTGCCCATACAAATACTTAGAGAGGTTTAGAGAAACTCCAAGTCTCTTCTTCTTCTTCTTTTTTTTTTCTTTTGTCTCTATAGCAGAAGAGCCCTGCCAATGAGAATAAATATCAGGGCCCCATTGTTTGATCTTGTGATCCATTGTAACCAGGTGAGTTATAAAACTCTCTCATGGATTCTATGTCCCCCAAATCTTCTGACTAGAATGTAGATTACAATATATTTTTCTCTTGTAAGAGAATGTGCTGGGTGAGCATAAGTCACCAAAACCAACCCCTTTCAGTTTTATTTCTTGTAAATTAATGCATTTGCATTGACTTCTATAAAATAGTCTCTCGTAAAAATTTTTTCTGCATCAACTTACTGCTTACAAGCAACAGGAATCATCTCTGGTTAACTTTTGCAGCAAAATTATTTCTTAGACTATCAGGGAGATATGCACATAAGTGATATGAGGGCTGGGGAACCAGATCATAAAATGATAAGTGATCAAAAGAATTTAGATAGGACAGTTCTTTTAGATGCTCACTGGCATCATAAAATTCTCAATGCTGCCAGCACTGCTGTTAGGAATCATTTCTTAACTGCTTATGGATCCTGTTTTCCCCATTCCAAAGGCAAATTCTAGGCAGTACCATCTGATCAGCCAAGCCTGTCAAGAGGTAAGGAGAGTAAATATCTCAAAAGTCTCTTTGAATGCTGAACAAACAAAAAATTCAACTGTCCATGGAAACAAGGCAGATCTGCTATAAAAGTGTGGCAACACTCAACTGTTTGGATTTGTATAAAATGTGGGAGACCAATCAATTTTCATTAAAAAATAATGTTTATAAAATGAGCAGTTCCCAATGACCAGAGGGCTCTTAAATATCATGTAATATGATACTTCTTTAACTGAATACAGAAAGAGTAATAAGGACAAATATTTTTTTCTGAACTAGTGCATTTTATTTGTTTGGTGGGATGATGTGAAACCCTTATTGAGAAAAATATTTCTTGTATTGACTATTTATCTTTTAGTACTACTTCTACATCTTTGATCTACAGAGGAAATAGACCCAAATAATCTAAACATAACCATCTCTTTTAAATAAAATATATTATTGATTTTTGTATTATTTTCTGATGTAATGAGTTCAAGTTTGTTTAACCATTCTTCATATAGCATGCTGTTGACTCCATATTCCTGATCTTGCCATTCCACCCCCCCCCCACACACACACACGCACTTATGATTCTGAGAAATGAAAATAAATATTGGATAAGATCTGACAAGTGCATAGTGTGGAGGGGCTAACGTTCTATATTTCTATCAATGCCCTAAGATTACTTAGACATTTTTGAAAGTCATTTAACAATATTCACTCATAATGAGCTTTTCCTCACCTTTTTTTTTTAAAGTGTATTCTTGTTGAGTCATGACTCTTTTTACATGTACCGTCGTCTTTTTCTGAGTCTGTGATGTTAACTGAACCTGTGAAGTATTTCTCTAGTGTGGGTAGCACTCAAGATGTAGATATTGAACCTGAAAATAAGTTTGGAGACATTCTTTCCCATCAATACTGTCATCTGTAAATAAGTTAAGCAAATCATCATTGTCTTCATCAACACTTGATTAAAAAAAAAAAAAAGATCAGAAAAGGTCAACCATAAAGTCCTGGGACACATCCTTTAAAGTTTCTATCAGATGATAGTATGAAAGACTCTGATGGATGCATTTTGGAAGTGCAGATTCATAAAGTTTTGTGTAGTTGTTCTCAGCTGGTGAAAAGGTGTTAATATCTCAGACAGGGATTTAAAATATACACCTTTCTTTCGCATCCTAGGGGACAGAAAGTCCCTCAGAATCTGTATGACTTACTTGGAATGAGAAATGGCTTGGGCCTAGAGATTTTTTCTATGCAAATGTATTCATTTATCTAAGTGGTCAAAGTCTCATAATATGTCAAATCCAATCCTAAAGTCAATAGTATGTGGTGAGAACAAAGTCATCTTTTCATCAAATTAATATTTTTTATGAATCCTCAAAGCGTAGTGAGGAATTTCCCTTAATTTAGGGCCAAGTATAAACTTTAAATTAAACAGAATTAAATGTGTATGATTATTCTTCACCTCTAATGGAAAATTCTCTCTCTGTTTTTTTTTTTTTTTTTTTTTTTTGCAGTATGCAGGCCTCTCACTGTTGTGGCCTCTCCCATTGCAGAGCACAGGCTCCGGACATGCAGGCTCAGTGGCCATGGCTCACTGGCCCAGCCACTCCGTGGCATGTGGGATCTTCCCAGACCGGGGCACGAGCTTTCGTCCCCTGCATCGGTAGGTGGACTCTCAACCATTCTGTCACCAGGGAAGCCCTCTCATTGATTTATAACCTGAGGACCTATCAGTCTGTTTTATCCTTCTTTTGAGAAAGATGTACATCTCTATGAAGAAATAATTCTTTACACTGGAAAACTACTAGCATGATGATAAATGACAACTGAAAGTCAGGTTCAGAGTTGGAGAATATTAGGGAATGGTGGGGACTGTGGTAAACAGAAGAGCACATTATTTTCTTGTTGAAGAGCCATTACATAGATCCAGCCAATTGTTGTCATACAGGAATGTGAGCCCCATGTTGCCAGATCTTTCCATTTTTTCAGCAGAAACCAGAAATCTGGGGTTTTATGTGAAATTTCCTGTTTTAAATGTTGGTATCAATTTTTAAAACAGTATAGGAGCCAAATAAAACACATCCATGGGCCATGTTCAGCTTACAGGTTGCCAGTTTGAAATCTCTATTCTAGAGATATTGAGCTGGAGCCCAACTACAATAGCAAACTGCCCAGTAATTTTCCTCCCTGAGGACCTGTGACTCTTAACAGAAACAGAACTTTCATAAACTTTCCCTGGAAGCCCACCCTCATCCATCCAGATTCCGAAGGTGGCAAGCCTAATACACTCCCTTAGGGAGTCTCACTACATAGAATTTCACCATTAACTTTCCCACAGGCCATGAATTCCTCAAGAGGGAGGAAGCCTTTTTTCATGAACAAATCTTACAGTAATTGAGGCAGGTTAATTGCCATGAATGAGCCTTGCATTACCAACAATTCTACAATAGTGTTTCCAACATTTCTTTCCTCAAATTTAAGAGATGACTCCTTTGAAACACTGACTTTTTTTAATGTTAAGAGTGAGAGATAATATTTGATCTTTTGGCTAAACAGTCCTGACTAACTCAGAGGAATAATTCATTCTTTACTATTAAAGGCATACTATAGTGGAGAACAGAAACCCACTGATAAACTGTTACAAGATCAGGAAATAGTTATGTAGGTTCCACCATATGCCACAAAGCTATAGATGCAGAAGCACCCACACGTGATATGGGGAGTGAGTGTCTGTCAAAACCCGTCATGCATAAAATAACTAGTCAAGATTGACACATAAAATTCTGATGTCCTGATCTCCTTGGGTGGAAGAGGCATGTAGGCCTATTACCTAGCAGGACCCTGTGGGGCTCCTGGACACAAAAGCTTTTTTGTGGCCCCTATTTCTTGATTACAGGAAATAGGCTTCATTCAGCTTCCATGACCTTTCCTGAGTTCCAACGGGCAGATTCCAACAGTTGCTAATTAGGGAAGGAAGGGGATACAGAGACTTGGGAGGAGCAGTCAAAAGAAACAATAGTGCAGCCTTGGGGCTGGGTCCTGGTTCCCTCTCAAGGGATACACATAACAATATCTTTGAGCTGTTATGAAGATACTGAAACCCCCACCGTGTGGGAGAAGTTAGGGGTATGGTGCCCACAAGCATGGAGACTCCAGACCTGGTTGGAATTAGAACGTTGATGATGCTAACGCCTACTTTTCTCACCACCAACCAATCAGAAGAATGTCCATGAGCTGATCACACTCTCTTTGAACAATTACTATAAAACTTCTCACTACCTCCTCCAGGTTGGGACATATAGTTTTTGTTTGTTTGTTTGTTTGTTTGTGGTACACAGGCCTCTCACTGTTGTGACCTCTCCCATTGCAGAGCACAGGCTCCAGACGTGCAGGCTCAGTGGCCATGGCTCACAGGCCCAGCCACTCCACGGCATGAGGTATCTTCCCAGACCGGGGCACAAACCCGTGTCCCCTGCATCGGCAGGTAGACTCTCAACCACTGTGCCACCAGGGAAGCCCAGGACATATAGTTTTGAGGACATTAGCCACTATGGTCCCCTTTGTCTGGCAAAGGAATAAAGCTATATTTTTCTACTTCACCCAAAACTCTGCCTCTGAGATTTATTTCGGTTTTGGGGTACAGAGGCTGGATTCAGCTTCAGACCTTATCTGAAGCAATTTTGCACCTGAGACTCGAGGCCACTGTGAATGTGTCACAGATGCTCTGGACCTCTGGCCCTCCTCTGAGGCTGCTCCAGAGACAGGTCTGAATGAGTACCTCTGTCATTGCCACATTCTCAAATCTCCCCACTCATGCCACTTCCATAAATCCCAGTGAAGAACTTGGACCACACACACATCTAAAAATAAAATTGAAAGGAGAAACCTAACAAACGTCAAAGAGTTACATATGCAAGATAAGCTTTGAGGTGATCAAATCCGGAATTATAATTTTGGGCTGGTGTCATTTTAGGAAAACAATTCTGAAGTTAATGTAATAGTAATAACTATTGTTTACAGGGTGGGTGACTATATATGTTAGGTATTATTCAGATGTTATTTTGTTGAATCCTCACAGAAAATGATCAAGAACAATTATATATGTTGGATGTATCACATGTGTTACCTATTTATTAGTCACCAAAAAGTTAAATAATAAGAACGGTATTATTATTAGACTTAACACTTGAGAAAAAAGAGGATTAAATATTTTGCTTAAATTTTCCTTGCTGGTTAAGAGACCAAGCCTGGATTTGAACCCTACCTCCGTGAAAAGTGGTGGGTATTTTCTTTGTTGGAGTCTAAAACAGTTAGTTTCACCCAGTGGTTTTGTTGCCAGAGCTGCTCCAAGTCTTTGCTGAAAATCCATCAACCCCCACCTTTAGCAGGAGTTAACATAAATCTTTACATTAAAGGATCCAGAAATAAGAAAGGAAGCTACAAACAAACAAACAAACAAACAAACAAACAAACAAAAACAGATGAAACCAGCTGGGACCAAGATGGCAATGGCAATAAATCTGACCTCCAACAGACCCTGAGTCTCATTGTACACTAATTTTACTACATTAGCGTATTAAATGACACACCTACTGGTGGCCATGACAGGACATTAAGGACCAAAAAAGGGGGTGGCACCACACTCCCTCGGAAAAAGCCCTGTCTTCCCCAGTAGACTAATGCATATACCTCCCCATCATTAGCCTCACACCTCCTCCCTTTATCTTTACTCTTTAAAATTAAATCCCTCTACCTAGATGGGCTAGAAGGTGATGTGTAAACTTAGTCCCCCTTCTCCATTTTTTGGCCACTGAATAAAGCTTGTGTTGTGTTGATCTCAGCCTTGATTTCATCTATTGAAACCACAATCGAAAAAAATACCCCTCCTCCGTAGATGCAGAGACTGGGCCAGGCTAGGGTCTGAGCAGGGTCCAAATGACTGAATTTTGTAACAGTTTCTATTTAAGAAGCATTTAACCAGTGTTATAATTGTCTCATATATTCATGTATAAATTAGGTATAGTTTTGGGCACAAGTAACAGAAAGTTTAACAGTGGATGAAACAACACTGTAATATGTTTTTTGTTAGAAGTCAATTCAAGACAGAGACTAGCGTCAGAAGTTTTCAGAGGGAGTGTTCTCAGAAACATCACCTTAGGAGATATGAAGAGAGCAAGACTTTGAGTAGAGGAAGAGTTGGGCTGCAGTTAATTTATAACAAGACCTCAGCTGAACTTGTGGGGAACTCCAAAGATGGATGGCTTTTCAGAGATGGCTATCCTGTGTTGAAGGGAGACACCCAGATATTTATACTCCCACATCAAACAGGCAGTGGATAGGGGCTTCTCCAGCAAGGGGGCAGACAATTCCTCCCTCAGTAAGGAGGTGTTCTTCAGCTGATACAATACTGGCACAGGGCTTGACAGCTGAGGGATGTCAGCTCATAATCTTCTTAGTAGCTGGAAGAATAAATCCTTCAATCTTGAAGGGGAAATCTAGACAGCCCGTAACCTCATTCACTGTAAACAAATCTCTTTATTTTCTCTCATACGACAAGAAGACTAGATATTAATAGTTGCTATGGCTTAGGTTCATCCATTCAGTGATGTCAGGACTTCTGTATATCTGTTTCTCTTAGTCTTTCTTTATTCTTGCAAGATGGCAACTCCAACTCCAGGCATCATGATAAAAAAGAAAATGTGGGTGGTACAACTGATCATGATTCTCGTAGCAAGAAAGTTAGTCCTCCAGCAGATATACCTTTAATTCTTATAGTTCAGGTTGGTCACAGGGCAAGGGAGATTGGAAAATCTAATAGTTCTCTGAAGGACACAGGATTATGTTGATTGACTGAGATTAATTTTATGAGGCTGGGAATAATGTTGCTTGATATGGTTTATTAATAAGGGAAAAACAAGGACTTGATATATTGTAAGCAAAAAGAATAGTATTTCCTACAGGTGATTTTATTCTTAATTTGTAACCACATTGATCCGTAAGCAGAACATGCCTTACAACCATATGCAGGTCATCTGAACATTTGGGTCAGGAGAGGAAGAAGTTAAGGCTTGGAGAAGAGTTTATTAATACTCCCCTTAAACTGGTGCTTTTCTCAACTCAATCCCTCTGAATCTTCAGAATATGATAGAAGATGAATAAAGTGAGGATGGACAAGAGAATGGGGATAATACACTGAAGTTAGGTAGGAATTCCAACCTTATATATAGTAGGTAACAAAAAGAATGACAGAAGAAATCCAGTTATACCTAATGAAAACTAAACTGTGCTTTCATTTATATTAATATCTGTTTGTATCATCCCAAACATTAACTTCTTATTAATTGTTTCTCAATGCTGATGTTTATTGGTATTGATATTGGACCAGAGCACAACTGCAGCATATTAGTTTCATAAGGTTTATAAATGGGGTAAAAGAGTTCTGGTAAGTTAGGGCTGAGAGAGACCTTGGAAATCATCTAATTCAAACTCATCATTTCACACACAGGAAACTGAGATCAAGAAGGGGATAGTTGCTCAAAATAAATATAGGTATGAACTTTCAAAAAAATCCCGTCTTTTTCTATTCTGTTAAGCAACAATGATGTGTTTTGCTGGTCTTGGACTTCTCTCTGGGCAAGTTTTGAGCAGAGTGTGATTGTCACACACACACACACACACACAAAAAGAAATGATTCATTTGTATTCAGGAAAAAGTAGATAGTTTAAGTAATTTTATTTTTTTTATTTT
Organism: Mesoplodon mirus; assembly: GCF_964341445.2. Taxonomy (NCBI): domain Eukaryota; kingdom Metazoa; phylum Chordata; class Mammalia; order Artiodactyla; family Ziphiidae; genus Mesoplodon; species Mesoplodon mirus. The sequence goes on along the minus strand of NC_138982.1, from coordinate 130,510,060 downwards.
TTTATTTTTTTTGCGGTATGCGGGCCTCTCACTGTTGTGGCCTCTCCCATTGCGGAGCACAGGCTCCGGATGCGCAGGCCCAGCGGCCATGGCTCACGGGCCCAGCCGCTCCGCGGCATATGGGATCCTCCCAGACCGGGGCACGAACCCGTATCCCCTGCATCGGCAGGCGGACTCTCAACCACTGCGCCACCAGGGAGGCCCAGTTTAAGTAATTTTAAAAGATTGAAGTCTACTTCACAAGCCAACAAAATCAAACATTAGAAGTACCAACTTTTGACAAAGTAATTATTTTAAAATAATACCTGATGATTGTTATTAAATTCACAGAACAATTAACATGTTTCTGAATCAGCAAAATAAAACAGATATTTCAGCAAGCATCTATTTAACTTGGTGATGTCCCAACTGCCCAAATCTAAACAGATTTCAATGGCAAAAGTTGTTTAATGGGCAAATTTATCCAAAGAGAAACATTTGTTTCATCTGTAGTGAGGAAGTATCCATCTACTATTAGGTTAGTACAAAAAGCCAAAAGTTTTGCAAAAATTTCCACTGGCTGGCTGTTGCTTGTGATTCAAGTGAAGGAATTATTTGAAAAAAAATTCAATGGGGGTGGGACAATCACTTAGCAATGCTACTTTGGCAAAAATTTGCATGGGTATTGGGTAGTTCAATAAATGAATAACATTTTTCTGTTGCTGGAAGTGTTACATTTGGGAGTATAAATAGAGCAGCATGAGGGAACTGGCATAGGTGAATAGTGTAATGTAAATAGCAAAATCATTTGCAATCATGACTATTGTCAGATGCGCTCTTAAGATGTGTAAATTTTTTAGATTCACTTTCATCTTACATTAATTAGAAAACCATCCAAATTACTACTTTACTTCTGCATTCATTGTTTCAAAAATATTGTATTAAATCTGATCAAAATTTATATCATAAAAATGTATGTTTAAGAGGGGACTTTATAGAGATTGTTGGTAAGACCTCCTCATTTTACAAACAGAGGAACCAAAACCAGATGGGATAAATGACTTGTCAAGACCACAGAGCTAATTAATGACAAGTTTCTAGATTCTTTTATTACACTGCATTAGTCTATAAAGAGAGACGGAAGCTCCCTCTGTCTCTATTGCCTTAACATAGTCTAAAAATTGGACTAGTCATTGAAACAACATGACTTTTCTTTTTAGAACAGGACAGTGAATGAGGGACAAACTAAGGGACAGCTATTAAGAATTCACATATATCCTAAATATCCATCATAGAATCACTCCCAGCTAAGCTCAAATTATACAACATAAGGGTAATCAGTGTCTGCATATGCAAAGAAAGCTCAAAGCCAAGTGCCCTCACTGCCTTCCAACAAAATCTCACCTATGGAGGTCCCTTACCCCATGCAGAAGAATTAATGTTTTCTACACCATCTGAATGCACTTCTCTCATCTTTGTTGCCTAAACTAGGAGTCAAAATACTGGTGGGGAGATCTTCAAGATGGTAGGAGAGTAAGACATGGAGGTCATCTTCCTCCCCATAAATACATCAAAAATACATCTACATGTGGAACAAGTCCTACAGAACACCTACTGAATGCTGGCAGAAGACCTCAGACTTCCCAAAAGGCAAGAAAACAGCCACATACTTGGGTAGGGCAAAAGAAAAAAGAAAAAAAAAAAGCAGACAAAAGAATAGGGATGAGACCAGCACCTCTGGGAAGAAGCTGTGAAGTAGGAAAACTTTCCACACACTAGGGAGTCACTTCACTGGCAGAGATGTGGGTGGGCAGGGAGGAAGTTTCAGAGCCATGAAGGAGAGTGCAGCAGCAGGGGTGCAGAGTCCAAAGCAGAGAGATTCCCTCAGAGAGGAGCAGTACCAACCAGCACTCATCAGCCTGAGACAGTTGTCTTCTCACCGCCAGGGAGGGTGGAGGCTAGGAGCTGAGGCTCAGGCTTTGGAGGTCAGGCCCCAGGGAGAGGACTGGGGTTGGCTGCATAAAGACAGCCTGAAGGGGGCTAGTGCATCACAGATAGCCAGGAGGGAGTCTGGGAAGAAGTATGGACCTGGCAGAGAGACAAGAGACCTTTGTTTTGGGGTGCACAAGGAGAGGGGGTTCCTTCCCAGTGTGCCCACAGAAGGCAGAGCACCGCCTAAATGAGCTCCAGATATGGGCACAAGCCACAGCTATCAGCTTGAATCCCAGAAATGGGCATAAACTGTTAATACTGTGGCCACTGCCACAAAGAATCCTGTGTGCAAGCACACGTCAGTACCCACACCCCACCCTGGGACCCTGTGCAGCACACCTCTGCCAGGGTCCCAAGATGCAGGGACAAGTCCCCTGGAAGAATGCACCACACTCTTCAGGCTGTTGCAATGTCATGCTGGCCTCTGCCACTGCAGGATCAACCGCATTCCAATTATGACTACTGTACTCCTACCTCTCCCCTTCCTGAGAGATCAAAAGAGCCCTAATCAGCCACTGTCTTAGCCCCCTCCTGTCTGGGAGGGTAAAAGACTCCTGAGGGTGGACTACAGGCAGAGGCAGGGTCAAAACCAAAGCTGAACACCAGGAGATGTGTAAATGAAGAAGATAAAGGGAAATTTCTCTGTGCAGCTTCAGGATCAGCAGATTAAATCACCACAATCAACTTGATAAATGCTGCATCTGATGAATACCTGAATAGACAATGAATATTCCCAAAATTGAGACAATGGACTTTGGGAGCAACTGTAGACTTGGGGTTTGCTTTCAGTGTCTAATTTGTTTCTGGTTTTATGTTCATAATAGTTTAGTGTTTAATGTTTATTATCAATTATGGATTTGTTTATTGGTTCAGTTGCTCTCTTCCATATATATATATATATATATATATATATATATATATATATATATACACACACATATATATACATATATGTATATATATACACACATATATATATATATACATATATGTATATATATATATATATATATATTATTTTTCCTTATCTCTTTTTGTGAGTGTGTACATGTATGCTTCTTTCTGTGAATTTGTCTGCATAGTTTAGCTTTTAACATTTGTTCCAGGGTTCTGTCTATTTGGTTTATTGTTTTTATTTTTTGTTTGTTTGTTTGCTTTTTGTTTTAGTTTTTGTCTCTTCCTTTTCTTCTGAGCTGTGTGGCTGGCAGGGTCTTGGTGCACTGGCTGGGTGTTGGTCCTGAGCCTCTGAGGTGCGAGGTCCAAGTCCAGTACACTGGACCTCCGAATGGACTGGCCCCACATAATATCAATTGGCAAGGGCTCTCCTACAGACCTTCATCTCACACTAAGAACCAGCTCCACCCAATGGCCAGCAAGCTCCAGTGCTGGATGCCCCATGCCAAAAAAAACTAGCAAGATAGGAACACAATAGCATCCATTAACAGAGAGGCTGCCTAAAATTATACAAAATTCACAGACACTCTAAAACACCCCACTGGACGTGGCCACACCCACCAGAAGGAAAAGATCCACTCCCACCCACCAGAACACAGGCACCAGTACCCTCTACCAGAAAGCATACACAAGCCACTGAACCAAACTCACCAACTGAGGGCAGGCACCAAAAACAATGGGAACTATGAACCTGCAGCCTGAGAAAAGGAAACCCCAAACACAGTAAGTTCAAAAAAAACAAGAAGACAGAGAAATATGCAGCAGATGAAGGAGCAAGGTAAAAACCCACCAGACCAAAAAAATGAGGAAGAAATAGAAAGAAATGAGAGTAAATCTTTATTCTCATTACTCTGAAAAAGAATTCAGAGTAATGAGAGTAAAGACGATCCAAAATCTCGGAAATAGAATGGAGAAAATACAAGAAATGTTTAACAAGGACCTAGAAGAGCTAAAGAGCAAACAAACAATGATGAACAACACAATAAGTGAAATTAAAAATACTCTAGGAGGAATCAATAAGAAAATAACTGAGGCAGAACAACAGATAAGTGAACTGGAAGATAAAATATAGGAAAACACTGCTGCAGAGCAGAATAAAGAAAAAAATAATGAAAATATTTAGGACAGACTCAGAGACATCTGGGACAACATTAAATGCACCAACATTGGAATTATAGGGGTCCCAGAAGAAGAACAGAAATAGAAAAATCTGAGAAAATATTTCAAGAGATTATTGTTGAAAACTTCTGAAACATGGGAAAGGAAATAGTTAATCAAGTCCAGAAAGCACAGAGAATCACATACAAGATAAATCCAAGGAGAAGCATGCCAAAACACATATTAATCAAACTATCAAAAATTAAATACAAAGAAAAAAAGTTAAAAGCAGCGAGGGAAAAGCAACATATAAGATACAAGGGAATCCAGATAAGGTTAACAGTTGATCTTCCAGAAGAAACTCTACAAGCCAGAAGGGTGTGGCAGGACATATTTAAAGTGATGAAAGGGAAAAATCTACAACCAAGATTACTCTACCCAGCAAAGATCTCGTTCAGATTCAACAACGAAGTTAAAACCTTTACAGACAAGCACAAACTAAGAGAATTCAGCACCATCAAACCAGCTTTACAACAAATGTTAAAGGGACTTCTCTAGGCAGGAAAAACAAGAAAAGGAAAAGACTTATAATAACAAACCCAAAACAATTAAGAAAATGGTAATAGGAATATACATACCAATAATTACCTTAAATGTAAATGGATTAAATGCTCCAACCAAAAGACACAGACTGGCTGAATGGATACAAAAACAAGACCCATATATATGCTGTTTACAAGAGACCCACTTCAGAACTATAGACACATACAGACTGAAAGTGAGGGGATGAAAAAATATATTAAATGCAAATGGAAATCAAAAGAAAGATGGAGTAGCAATGCTCATATCAGACAAAATAGATTTAAAATAAAGACTATTGGGCTTCCCTAGTGGCACAGTGGTTGAGAGTCTGCCTGCCAATGCAGGGGACACGGGTTTGAGCCCTGGTCTGGAAGGATCCCACATGCCACGGAGCAACTAGGCCCATGAGCCACAACTACTGAGCCTGTGCATCTGGAGCCTGTGCTCTGCAACAACAGAGGCCACGTTAGTGACAAGCCGGTGCACCATGATGAAGAGTGGCCCCCACTTGCCACAACTAGAGAAAGACCTCACACAGAAATGAAGACCTAACACAGACAAAAATAAGTAAATAAAATTAAAAAATAAATAAATAAAATAAAGACTATTACAGGACAAAGATGACACTACATAATGATGAAGGGGTCCATCCAAAAAGAAGATATAACGATTTTAAATATTTATGCACCCAAAAGAGGAGCACCTCAATATATAAGGCAAATGTTAACAGCCATAAAAAGGTAAATTAACAGTGTCACAGTACTAGTGAGGGACTTTAACACCCCACTTTCTCCAATGGACAGATTATCCAAAATGAAAATAAATAATGAACACAAGCTTTTTTGTTTTGTTTTGTTTTGTTTTTGCAGTATGCGGGCCTCTCACTGTTGTGGCCTCCCCCGTTGCGGAGCACAGGCTCTGGATGTGCAGGCCCAGCGGCCATGGCTCACGGGCCCAGCCGCTCCGCGGCATATGGGATCCTCCCAGACCGGGGCACGAACCCGTATCCCCTGCATCGGCAGGCGGACTCTCAACCACTGCGCCACCAGGGAGGCCCTGAACACAAGCTTTAAAAGGCAAATTAGACCAGAGAGACTTAATTGATATTTTTAGGACATTACATACAAAAAAAAACAGAATACACTTCTCAGTTATACATGAAACATCTCCAGGATACATCATATCTTGGGTCACAAACCAAGCCTCAGTAAATTTAAGAAAATTGAAATCATATCAAGTATCTTTACTGAATACAATGCTATCAGACTAGATATCAATTACAGGAAACAAACTGTAAGAAATAAAACATGTGGAGATTAAACCATACACTACTAAATAACCAAGAGATCACTGAGAAAAAAAAAAAAAACTAGAAACAAATCACAATGAAAACACGATGACCCAAAACCAATGGGATGAAACAAAAGCACTTCTAAGAGGGAAGTTTATAGCAATACAATCCTACCTCAAGAAACAAGAATATCTCAGAAAAACAACATAAACTTACACCTAAAGCAATTAGAGGAGGAAAAACAAAAATACCCCAAAATTAGCAGAAGGAAAGAAATCATAATGATCAGATCAGAAATAAATGGAAAAGAAATGAAGGAAACAGTAGCAAAGATTGATAAAACTAAAAGCTGGTTCTTTGAAAAGATAAACAATATTGAAAAACCATTAAACAGAAAAAAAAATGGAGAAGACTCAATCAACAGAATTAGAAATGTAAAAGGAGAAGTTAACAACTGATACTGCAGAAATACAAAGGATCATGAAAGACTACAACAAGCAACTATAAGCTTATATAATGGACATCCTGGAAGAAATGGAAAAGGCCTTAGAAAAGCACAACCTTCTAAGACTGAACAGGGAAGAAATAGAAAATATGAACAGACACTGAAATTGAAAGTGTGATTAAAAATCTTCCAACAAACAAAAGCCCAGGTCCAGATGGCCTCAAAGGTGAATTCTATCAAACATTTAGAGAAGAGCTAACGCCTATCCTTCTCAAACTCTTCCAAAATATAGCAGAGTGAAGAACACTTCCAAACACATTCTACAAGGCCACCATCACCCTGACACCAAAACCAAACAAAGAAGTCACAAAAAAAGAAAACTACAGACCAATAACACTGATGAACATAATTGCAAAAATCCTCAACAAAATACTAGTAAACAGAATCAAACAGCACATTAAAAGGATCATACACCATGATCAAGTGGGGTTAATCCCTGGAATGCAAGGAATCTTCAGTATAGGCAAATCAATCAATATGATACATCATATTAATTAATTGAAGGAGAAACACCATATGATCATCTCAATAGATGTAGAAAAAGCTTTTGAAAAAGATCAACACCCGTTTATGAAAACATACTGTCCAGAAAGTAGGCATAGAGGGAACCTACCTCAACATAATAAAGGTCATATGTCACAAACCCACAGCCAACATCATTCTCAATGGTGAGAAACTGAAACAATTTCCTCTAAGACCAGGAACAAGACAAGGTTGTCCACTCTCACTACAATTATTCACATAGTTTTGGAAGTTTTAGTGACAGCAATCAGAGAAGAAAAATAAATAATGGTAATCCAAATCAGAAAAGAAGTAAAGCTGTCACTGTTTGCATATTCCCTGATACTATACATAGAGATCCCAAAGTTGCTACAAGAAAACTATTAGAGCTAATCAATGAATTTGGTAAAGTAGCAGAATACAAAGTTAATACACATAATTCTCTTGCATTCTTATACATTAATGATGAAAAATTTGAAAGAGAAATTAAGGAAACACTCCCATTTACCATTGAAACAAAAAGAATAAAACACCTATGGATAAACCTACCTAAGGAAACAAAAGACCTGCATGCAGAAAATTATAAGACACTGATGAAAGAAATTAAAATGATACAAACAGATGGAGAGATATACCATGACCTTTGATTGTAACAACCAACATTGTGAAAATGAATATACTACCCAAAGCAATCTACAGATTCAATGCAATCCCTATCAAATTACCAATGGCATTTTTCACAGAACTAGAAAAAAAAAATTCACAATTTGTATGGAAACACAAAAGACCCCGAATAGCCAAAGCAATCTTGAGAAAGAAAAACGGAGCTGGATGAATCAGGCTCCCTGACTTTAGACTATACTACAAAGCTACAGTAATCAAGACAGAATGATACTGGCATAAAAACAGAAATATAGATCAATGGAACATGATAGAAAGCCCAGATGTAAACCCATGCACCTATGGTCACTTTATCTTTGACAAAGGAGGCAAGAATAAACAATGGAGAAAAAATAGCCTCTTCAAAAAGTGGTGCTGGGAAAACAGGACAGCTGCAGGTAAAAAAAATGAAATTAGAACACTCCCTAACACCATACACAAAAATAAACTCAAAATGGATTAAAGACCTACATGTAATGCCAGACACTATAAAACACTTGAAGGAAAACTTGGGCAGAACACTCTATTACATAAATCACAGCAAGATCCTTTTTGACCCACCTTCTAGAGAAATGGAAATAAAGACAAAAATAAACAAATGGGACCTAATGAAATTTAAAAGCTTTTACCCAGCAAAGGAAAACATGAGCAAGACAGAAAGATAGCCCTCAGAATGGGAGAAATATTTGCAAATGATGCAACTGACAAAGGATTAATCTCCAAAGTATACAAGCAGCTCATGCAGCTCAATATAAAAAAAAATAAACAACCCAATCCAAAAATGGGTGGAAGACCTAAATAGTCTTTTCTCCAAAGAAGATATACAGATTGCCAACAAACACATGAAAGGATGCTCAGCATCACTGATCAGTAGAGAAATGTAAATCAAAGCCACCTGAGGTATCACCTCACACCAGTCAGAATATCTATCATCAAAAAATCTACAAACAATAAATTCTGGAAAAGGTGTGGAGAGAAGGGAACCCTCTTGCACTGTTGGTGGGAATCTAGATTGATACAGCTACTATGGAGAACAGTATGGAGGTTCCTTAAAATCTAAAAACAAATTACCATATGACCCAGCAATCCCACTACTGGGCATATACCCTGAGAAAACCATAATTCAAAATAAGTCATGTACCACAATATTCATTGCAGCACTATTTACAATAACCAGGACATGGAAGCAACTTAAGTGTCCATCGACAGATGAATGGATAAAGAAGATATGGCACATATATATAATGGAATATTACTCAGCCATAAGAAGAAATGAAATTGAGTTTTTTGTAATGAGGTTGATGGATTTGGAGTCTGTCTTACAGAGTGAAGTAAGTCAGAAAGAGAAAAACAAATACCATATGCTGACACATATATATGGAATTCAAAAAAAAAAAAAAGAAAAAAGAAAAAAGAAAAAGTTCTAATGTACCTAGGAGCAGGGCAGGAATAAAGACACGGAGCTAGAGAATGGGCCTGAGGACACAGGGAAGGGAAGGGTAAGCTGGAATGAAGTGAGAGAATAACATTTACATATATACACTACGAAATGTAAAATAGCTAGTGGGAAGCAGCTGCATAACACAAGGAGATCAGCTTGGTGCTTTGTGACCACCTAGAGGGGTGTGAAAGGGAGGGTGGGAGGGAGTCTCAAGAGGGAGGGAATATTGGAATATATGTATACAGATAACTGATTCACTTTGTTATACAGCAGAAACGAACACAACATTGTAAAGAAATTATACTCCAATAGAGTTGTTAAAACAAAACAAAACAAAGCAAAAATATCTAACTAATAATCAAGGGAAACAAAAATATGAAAAAATAAAATACTGGTGGCCCAGAGGCCATGTGAGACACACAGGTGTGTGATGTTTGGCTCATAAAAGACTTCAAAATTTAAATTAGATTGACTTATCTTTAATACACATTATTTGCTGTTATTAAAAAAAATGAAGGATATTTTCTACCTGGTTACATGTGGAGATAACCTAATAGGTCTTCCGTCCTTGTACCACACAGGCCCATTCTTGTTGCCCACCAATTCCCATGGCCCATGTTCCAACAGTCTATGCAAATGAAATCAATACTAGCTTCCACTCTTTGCCCTAGTGATTAAGGATTCAGATATTCTCTCTACAGAAAAAATGCTTCATTGTAACATCATCATTTGGGATTAAGTGTGATATGTGTCACATCATTTAATTCTATATAACTCGTATATATTTCTATTAGACATGAGATTAAAATAAAGTACTTAAAAGAAAAAAAATAAAAGAATGTATATATAGGAGAGAAAACAGAAATGCTATAAATATAGAGGTTTACTGTACTTATCAGAGAGGAAAATAACATAATTTAATAGACATTTAAAATGGAACTACATGAAACCCACTTCAATAGTTGAAATTCATATTGTCCATTTTGAATTATCAAGGTATTTCATTATATGTATATTACATATTGTACATACCTAAAATTTTCAGGGACAAAAACACTACAGGGAGAATTTTATATTTAAGTAGGACAAATTTTGCATACAAGTTCTAGCACTCTGAAACAAAATTTAATTTGGTAATGTGCAAAGATTTCTTGTGACTTCTGATAGAAAATAATGTATTGATATAATTAAAATCAATGCATTGTATAGCATATAGTTGACTTATATTTTATTAAAGTGATTCTAATATTTAATTCAAATTTCACTTCTTTTAACTCCAGTTAGAGGTAGATGAATCATAATAGTAATTAACTATTATTCAAATAAACATGTTTTTTCCTTTAAAATTTATAGCTAAAATTTATTTTCAATCATAATGTCATCATAGAAATATATTTCTTTGACATAGACATCTACAATATAGGATATTTGTGATATTTTTTGCTCATCCATCATTATTTTATTGTGAAATATAATGTAGATTCTAGCCAAACTTGACAAGTAGAAAACATTACCATCACAGTTATTTTAAATGCAATATTTCATGATCTTTGTTAAGTATTGAGTTTATTAATCTAATGGATAGAGCCCTATAAAGGCACTGATTACAAAAAACATCTCCTCCAATCAAGATAGACCTAGAAAATTTCATTTATTCTCATTTTCCTGTCCCTTTCCCTTCTCCCTAAATTAGACAAAACTTGGCATGATTCATTCTTCATTTTCCTTCAATTAAAATTTTTCTTTCTTGCTTTTTAAAATTATAAAACAATTAAATCAGAACACTCTAGTGCCATCCTCTCCTATTTTCTGTTAAATTCCTTCCCAGATTATGTCTTTCATAGTGACAAGAAGAATCATAGTGAAGAGTGGGGAGCTGTTTCTTGTCTCTCACATTCTTTATGATTGGTATCTACTGTGTATTGGATAAGACATAGGTATCTCAAACAACACCCACCCTTGGCATTAAAAAAAATCGTTTTACGTTAAAATAGTTACAGGTTAATTCTCCAATATTATAGATATTATTTTAATCAAGACTTAGTCATGGAAACTGACACCACAGAAGACTTGAAGGGTAACCTGATAGTGCAAGAGCAATGTGACCATGTGACAAGCCCAGTGCCAACAACAAAGGCCAAGATATTGGTGTTGCCACTTGGAAAATAGTGTTCAAGTTCTCTCTATACCACCCAGAGAAAAGTAGAACAATAAAAAATATAAAGGCAAAGATAGAAAACCTGAATGAGTGTACCCCTTAATAAATGTTACATGCCTGAAACAATTTATTTTAAAAAGATACCTAATGTAAATATATTTCCATTGAAAATCTTGATACATTTTTAAATTACTAAGTATATTATAAAAACAACTTACACATATTATGGATTTATGCATTATTTTTTTGTAATATTCAGGTAAGTTACCCATATTTGATCATTCAGTAACTGGTCCAGTAAATATAATCACTATATTTATATTTGTCTGTAGAGATAAATGAATTGGAAATGACACTATATTGTGAAGGTATAGCCATGGAACAAAAGCTATAGGAATGACTTATTCCTTGTAAATAGGCGATACGGTAATTTCCTATAAAATGACTTAGACTCAAACATGGACGTGTGGAGTAATTTGTTAAGCACTCTGGCATATTTATGTTCTATGTTTTCTATCATTATAGTCCTGGTAAAATTTAGATGCTATTGCATGATACTATTGAATTAAAATGGTTAAATCAATGTAAAACAACTATAACACAACACTAAAATGATACCAGAGAAATATCTTTTTATTAAAATAAACTTATTGCATATTTAGTTTAATGTTTTTTCTTGATTTCCCCTCATACCTCTACTTAATCTTTCTATAAAAAGTTCACAATTTAACTTCAGACAATTCTACAAAGCTACAGTAATCAAAACAGTATTGTAGGGTGGACCTTTAAGATGACAGAGGAGTAAGACATGGAGATCACCTTCCTCCCCACAAATATTTAAAAATACATCTACATATGGAATAACTCCTACAGAACACCTACTGAACGCTGGCAGAAGACCTCAGACTTCCCAAAAGGCAAGAAACTCCCCATGTACCTGGGTAGGGCAAAAGAAAAAAGAAAAAAAAAAAAACAGAGACAAAGGAATAGGGACGGGACCTGCACTTTTGGAAGGGAGCTGTGAAGGAGGAAAAGTTTCCACACACTAGGAAGCCCCTTCACTGACAGAGAGAGAGGGTGGGCAGGGAGGAGGCTTTGGAGCCATGGAGGTGAGCACAACAACAGGGGTGCAGAGGGCAAAGCAGAGGGGATCACTTTGCTGCACAGAGGATCTGTGCCTACCAGAACTCAGTAGCCTGTGAGGCTTGTCTGCTCACCAGCCAGTGCAGGTGGGAGCTGGAAGCTGAGGCTTGGGCTTCAGAGGTCAGATCCCAGGGAGAGGACTTGGGTTGGCTGCATGAACACAGCCTGAAGTGGGCTAGTGCACTATAGCTATACAGGAGGGAGTCACGGAAAAAGTCTGGAACTGCGTAAGAGGCAAGAGACCATTGTTTCCAGGTGCATGAAGAGAGGGGATTCAGAGCACCACCTAAACGAGCTCCAGAGATGGGCACAAGCCACAGGTATCAGTGCAGACACAAGAGATGGACATCAAACAGTAAGGCTGCTGCTGCAGCCACCAAGAAGTCTGTGTGCAAGCACAGGTCACTATCCCCACCTCCCCTCCTTGAAGCCTGTGCAGTCCACTAATGCCAGGGTCCCGTTATCCAGGGACAACTTCTCTGGGAGAATAAATGGCATGCTTTAGGCTGGTTCAATGTTACAGTGGCGTCTGTTGCTGCAGGTTCACCCCACATCTGTACCCCTCTTACCCCCGGCCTGAGTGAGCCAGAGACCGTGAATCAGCTGCTCTTTTAACACCATCCTGTCTAATTAAAGAACAGGTGACCTACACGCAGAGGCAGACCCAAATCCAAAGCTGAACCCTGGGAGCTGTGTGAATAAAGAAGAGAAAGGGAAATCTCTCCCAGCAGCTTCAGGAACAGCAGATTAAATCCACACAATCAACTTAATGTATGCTGCATCTCTAAAATAAGTGAATAGACACCAAATCAGCCCAAAATTGCAGTGGTGAACTTTAGGAGCAACTCTAGATTTGGGTTTGCTTTCTGTAGCTAATTTGTTTCTGGCTTTATGTTGTTCTTAGTTTAGTATTTAGAGCTTATTATAATTGGTAGATTTGTTTATTGATTTGGTGGCTCTCTTCCTTTATATATATATATTTGTTTTGTTTTGTTTTGTTTTCCTTTTTCTCCTATTATGAGCATGTATGTGGATGCTTCTTTGTGCGATTTTGTTTGTATAGGTTTGATTTTACAATTTGTCCTAGGGTTCTGTCTGTCTGTTCTTTTTTATTTTTATTTTTTAGTATAGTTTTTTGAGCTTGTTATCATTGGTGGATTTATTTATTAATTTCGTTTCTCTCTTCTTCTTCTTCTTTTTTTTTTTTAGTACATGGGCCTCTCACTGTTGTGGCCTCTCCCATTGTGGAGCACAGGCTCTGCATGCACAGGCTCAGTGGCCATGGCTTACAGGCCCAGCCACTCCATGGCATGTGGGATCTTCCTGGAGCGGGGCATGAACCCATGTCTCCTGCATTGACAGGCAGACTCTCAACCACTGCACCACCAGGAAAGCCCTCTCTTCTTCTTTTTATTAATCTTTTTTAAATTTAATAATTTTAAATATTTTATTTTACTTTATTTTTTAACATTTTCTCTTTTTTTTCTCACATTTCTTCTGAGCTGTGTGGCTGACAGTGTGCTGGTGCTCCTGTTGAGTGTCAGGCCTGAGGCTCTGGGGTGGAAGGCCTGAGATTAAGACATTGGTCCACCAGAGACCTCCCAGCCCCATGTAGTGTCAGTTGGTGAGAACTCTCCCAGAAGTCTCCATCTCAATGTTAAGTCACAGCTCCACTCAATGACCAGCTGGCTACAGTGCTGGACACTGCATTGCAAACAACTAACAGGACAGGGACACCAACCCACCCATTAGCAGAGATGCTGCCTAAAATCATAATAAGTTCACACACACACAAATACACACCATCGGAAACAGTCCTGCCCACCAGAAAGAAAAGATTCAGCCTCATCCACCAGAGAAAAGACACCAGTCCCCCCCCCCACCAGAAAACCTACACAGACTACTGAACCAACTTTACCCAGTGTGGGCAGAAACCAAAAACAAGAGGAATGACGAACCTGCAGACTGTGAAAAGGAGATCCCAAATGTGGTAAGTTAGACAAAATGAGAAGACAAAGAAATACAGAGCAGACAATGGAGTAAGGAAAAAAATCCACCAGACCAAACAAATGAAGAGGAAATAGACATTCTACTTAAAAGAATTCAGAGTAATGACAGTAAAGATGATCCAAAATCTCAGAAACAGATTGAAGGAAATACAAGAAATGTTAAACAAGGACCCAGAAGAACTAAAGATCAAACAAACAATGATGAACAACACAATAAATGAAATTAAAAATTCTCTAGAAGGAATCAATAGAAGAATAAGTAAGGCAGAAGAATGGATAAGTGACTTGGAAGATAAAATAGTGGAAATAACTACCACAGAGCAGAATAAAGAAAAAAACAATGAAAAGAATTGAGGACAGTCCTAGAGACTCCTGGGACAATATTAAAGGTGAAAATATTCGAATTGTAGGGGTGCCGAAAGAAGAAGAGAAAAAGAAAGGGAATGGGAAAATATTTGAAGAGATTATAGTTGGAAACTTCCTTAATATGGTAAAGGAAATAGTCAGTCAAGTCCAGGAAGCACAGATAGTCCCATACAGGATAAATCCAAGGAGAAACACACCAAGACACATATTAATAAAACAATCAAAATTTAAATAAAAAGAAAAAATATTAAAAGCAGCAAGGGAAAAACAACAAATAACACATAAGGGAATCCCCATAAGGTTAACAGCTGATCATTCAGCAGAAACTCTGCAAGCCAGAAGAGAGTGGCAGGTCATATTTAAAATGATGAAAAAGAAAAACATACAACAATGATTACTCTACCCAGAAAGGATATCATTCAGATTTGATGGAGAAATTAAAACTTCTACAGACAAGCAAAAGCTAAGAGAATTCAGCAACACCAAACCAGCTTTACAACAAATGCTAAAGGAACTTCTCTAGGCAGGAAACACAAGAGAAGGAAAAGACATACAAAAATATAAACAAAACAATTAAGAAAATGATAATATAAGCACATACATCGATAATTACCTTAAATGTAAATGGATTAAATGTTCCCACCAAAAGACATAGACTGTCTGAATGGATACAAAAACAAGACCCATATATATGCTGTCTACAAGAGACCCACTTCAGACCTAGAGACACATACAGACTGAAAATGAGGGGATGGAAAAAGATATTCCATGCAAAAAGAAATCAAAAGAAAGCTGGAGTAGCAATTCTCATAACAGACAAAATAGACTTTAAAATAAACACTATTACAAGAGACAAAAAGGACACTACATAATGATCAAGAGATCAATCCAAGAAGAAGATATAACATTTGTAAATAGTTATGCATCCAACATAGGAGCACCTCAATACATAAGGCAAATGCTCACAGCCATAAATGAGGAAATTGACAGTAACACAATAATAGCAGGGGATTTTAACACCTCACTTTCACCAATGGACAGATAATCTAAACTGAAAATACATAAGGAAACCCAAGCTTTAAATGATACATTAAACAAGATGGACTTAACTGATATTTATAGGTCATTCTATCCAAAAACAAGAGAATACAATTTCTTCTCAAGTGCTCATGGAACATTGACCAGGATAGATCACATCTTGGGTAACAAATCAAGCCCTGGTAAATTTAAGAAAATTAAAATTGCATCAAGTGTCTTTTCCAAAGAAAATGCTGTGAGACACAGTTTTAATTACAGATAAAAATCTGTAAAAAATAAAAACACATGGAGGCTAAACAATACACTGCTAAATAGCCAAGAGATCACTGAAGAAATAAAAAAGAGAAATAAAAAAATACCTAGAGAGCTTCCCTGGTAGCACAGTGGTTGAGAGTCCGCCTGCCGATGCAGGGGACACGGGTTTGTGCCCCAGTCCGGGATGATCCCGCATGTTGTGGAGTGGCTGGGCCCATGAGCCATGGCCACTGAGCCTATGTGTCCGGAGACTGTGCTCTTCAATGGGAGAGGCCACAACAGTGAGAGGTCCATGTACTGCTAAATAAATAAGCAAATAAATAAATAACCTAGAAACAAATGACCATGAAAACATGATGACCAAAAACCAACAGGATGCAGCAAATGAAGTTCTAAGAGGGAAGCTTATAACAATACAATCCTACCTCAAGAAATAAGAAACATCTCAAATAAACAACTTAAACTTACACCTAAGCAATTATAGAAAGAAGAAAAAAATCCCAAAATTAGCAGAAGGAAAGAAATCATAAAGTTCAGATCAGAAATAAATGCAAGAGAAATGAAGGAAATGATAGGAAAGATAGATAAAACTAAAAGCTGGTACTTTGAGAAGATAAACAAAATTGATAAACCATTAGCCAGACTAATCAAGAAAAAATGGGAGAATACTCAAATCAATAAAATTAGAAATGAAAAAGTAGAAGTAACAACTGATACTGCAGAAATACAAAGGATCATGAGAGATTACTACAAGCAACTCTATGCCAATAAAATGGACAACCTGTAGGAAATGAACAAATTCGTGGAAAAGCACAATGTTCTGAGACTGAACCAGGAAGAAACAGAAAATATAAACAGAAAAATCACAAGCACTGAATTGAAAGTGTGATTAAAAATCTTCCAAAAAACAAAAGCCAAGGACCAGATGCCATCACAGGAAAATTGTATCCAACATTTAGAAAAGAGCTAACACCTATCCTTCTCAAACTCTTCCAAAATATAACAGAGGGAGGAACACTCCCAAACCCCTTCCATGAGGCCACCATCACCTTGATACTAAAACCAGACAAAGGTTTCACAAAAAAAAAGAAAACTACAGGCCAATAACTCTGATGAATATAGATGCAAACAACCTCAACAAAATACTAGCAAACAGAATCCAACAGCACATTAAAAGGATCTTACATGATGATCAAGAGGGGTATATCCCAGGAATGCAAGGATTCTTCAATATATGCAAATCAATCAGTGTGATGAGCCATATGAACAAATTGAAGGATAAAAACCATATGATCGTCTCAATAGATGCAGAAAAATCTTTCAACAAGATTCAACACCCACTTATGATAAAAGCACTCCAGAAAGTAGGCAAAGAGGGAACTTACCTCAATATAAAAATCTCATATATGACACACCTACAGTCAACATCAATTTCAATGGTGAAAACCTGAAAACATTTCCTCTAAGATCAGGAACAAGAAAGGTTACCTACTCTTGCCACTATTATTCAACATAGCTCTGGAAGTTTTAGTCAGAGCAATCAGAGAAAAAAAGAAATAAAAGGAATCCAAATCAGAAAAGAAGTAAAACTGTAACTGCTTGTAGATAACATGATACTACACATAGAGAATCCTAAAGATGCTACCACATATGTACTAGAGCTAATCAATGAATTTGGTTAAGTTGCAGGGTACAAAATTAATGCACAGAAATCTCTTGCATTCCTATAACTAAGGATAAAAAATTCCTATAACTAATGATGAAAAATCTGAAAGGGAAGCTAAGGAAACACTCCCATTTACTATTGCAACAAAAAGAATAAAATACCTAGGAATTAACCTAACTAAGGAAACAAAAGAAAACTATAAGACACTGATGAAAGAAATTAAAGATGATACAAACAGATGGAGAGATACACCATGTCCTTGGATTGGAAGAATCAACATTGTGAAAATGACTATACTACCCAAAACAATATACAGATTCAGTGCAATTCCTATAACACTACCAATGGAATTGTTCACAGAAGTAGAACAAAAATTTTCACAATTTTTATGGAAACAGAAAAGACCCCAAATAGCCAAAGTAATTTTAATAAAGAAAAATGGAGCTGGAGGAATCAGACTCCCTGAGTTTCCACTATACTCCTAAGCTAAAGTAATCATGACAGTATTGTACTGGCTCAAAAACAGAAATATAGATCAATGGCACAGGATAGAAAGCTCAGAGATAAACCCATACATATATGGTCACTTTACTTTTGATAAAGGAGGCAAGAATATACAATGGAGAAAAGACAGCCTCCTCAGTAAGTGGTTTGGGGAAAACTGGACAGCTACATATAAAAGAATGAAATTATAACACTTCCCAACACCATACACAAAAATAACCTCAAAATGGATTAAAGACCTAAATGTAAGGCCAAACACTATAAAACTCTTAAAGGAAAACATAGGTAGAACATTCTATGACATAAATCACAGCAAGATCCTTTTTGACCCACTTCTTAGAGAAACAGAAATAAAAACAAAAATAAACAAATGGGACCTAATGATACTTAAAAGCTTTTGCACAGCAAAGGAAACCATAAACAAGATGAAAAGGCAATGCTCAGAAAGGGAGAAAATATTTGCAAACTGACAAAGGATTAATCTCCAAAATTTACAGGCAGCTCCTGAAGCTCAATATTAAAAACAAACAAACAAACAAACAACCCAATCCAAAAATGGTCAGAAGACCTAAATACACATTTCTCCAAAGAAGATATACAGATTGCCACCAAACACATGAAAGGATGTTCAACATCACTAATCATTAGAGAAATGCAAATCAAAACTACAATTAGGTATCACCTCACACCAGTCAGAATGTCCATCATCAAACAATCTACAAAAAATAAATGCTGGAGAGGGTGTGGAGAAAGGGGAACCCACTTGCACTGTTGGTGGGAATGTAAATTGATACAGCCACTATGGAGAACAGTATGGAGATTCCTTAAAAAAACTAAACATAGAACTACCATATGACCCAGCAATCTCACTACTGGGCATATACCCTGAGAAAACCATAATTTAAAAAGAATCATGTACCACAATGTTCATTGCAGCTCTATTTACAATAGCCAGTACGTGGAAGCAACCTAAGTGTCCATTGACAGACGAATGGATAAAGAAGATGTGGTACATATATACAATGGAATATTACTCAGCCATAAAAAGAAATGAAATTGAGTTATTTTTAGTGAGGTAGATACACCTAGAGACTGTCATACAAAGTGAAGTAAGTCAGAAAGAGAAAAACAAATAATGTTTGCTAACAGATATATATGGAATCTAAAAAAAATGTTTCTGAAGAATGTAGTGACAAGACAGGAATGAAGATGCAGACATAGAGAATGGATTTGAGGATATGGGGAGGGGGAAGTTTATGCTGGGACAAAGTAGAGAGTGGCATGGACATATATACACTACCAAATGTAAAATAGATAGTAAGTCAGAAGCAGCTACATAGCACAGGGAGATCAGCTCAGTGTTTTGGGTCCACCTAGAAGTGTGGGATAGGGTAGGTGGGAGGGAGATGCAAAAGGGAGGGGATATGTGGATATATGTATATATATAGCTGATTCACTTTGTTATACAACAGAAACTAACACACCATTGTAAAGCAATTATACTCCAATAAACATATTAAAATTTGATAAATAAATAATTAACCAGAACCCCCCTAAAAACAAAACAGTATTGTACTAGCACAAAAACAGACACACAGGACAATTGACCCAAAAAGAAAGCCCAGAAATAAATTCATGCACTTATCGTCAAGTAATCTGTGACAAAGGAGTCAAGAATATTCAGTACAGAAAAGACAGTCTTTTCAATAAGTTTTGCTGGAAAACTGGACCACTACATGTAAAAGAATGAAATTAGAATATTCTCTAACATCATATACAAAAAAACTCAAAATGAATTAAAGACCTAAATGTAAGACCAGAAACCATGAAACTCGTAGAGGAAAACATAGGTAGAACACTCTTTGAGGGAAATGGTAGCAATACTTTTTTTTGATCTACCTCCTAAAGAAAACAAACTAAAAGCAAAAATAAGCAAATAGGACAAATTAAACTTAAGAGCTTTTGCACAGCAAAGGAATCCACCGACAAAGTGAAAAGACAACCTACAGAGTGAGAGAAAACATTTGCAATTGATATGACCTATAAGGGGTTAATATCCAACATATATAAACAGCCCATGCAACTCAACATCAAAAAAACAAACGACCTGATTAAAAACTGGGCAGAAGACCTGAATAGACATTTTCCCAAAGAGGATGTGCAGATGACCAATAGGTACATGAAAATGTGCTCAACATCACTAATCAGGGAAATGCAAATCAAAACTGCAATGAAATATTATCTCACACATGTTAAAATGGCTGTCATAAAAGAACACAAATAACAAATGCTGGGTGGGATGTGGAGAGAAGGGAATCTTTGTTCACTGTTCATGGGAATGTAAATTTGTGCAGCCAATGTGTAAAATAGTATGGAGGTTTCTCATAACACTGAAAATAAAACTACCATATGACCCAGCAATTCCACTCCTGGGTATACATCCAAAAGAAACAGAAACACTAATTCAAAAAGTTAACATGGGTCTTCCCTGGTGGCGCAGTGGTTGAGAGTCCACCTGCTGATGCAGGGGACACGGGTTCGTGCCCTGGTCCAGGAAGATCCCACATGCCGCGGAGCGGCTGGGCCCGTGAGCCACGGCTGCTGAGCCTGCACATCCGGAGCCTGTGCTCCGCAACGGGAGAGGCCACAACAGTGAGAGGCCCGCGTACTGCAAAAAAAAAAAAAAAAAAAATTAACATGCACCTCAATGTTCATAGCAGCGTTATTTACAATTGCCAAGATATGGAAGCAACCAAAATGTCCATGAATGGATGAATGGATAAAGGAGATGTGATATATATATATATATATATATATATATATATATATATATATATATATATATATATATATAGTATGTATGTGTATATGTTTATATATATATATAGTATGTATATGTATATGTTTATATATATATATACACACACACACATATATATTTATACACACACACACACACACACACACACAGTGGAATACTACTCAACCATAAAACGAAGGGAATTTTGCCATTTGCAACAATGTGGATGGGCTTGCAGGGTATTATGCTAAGTGAAGTAATTCAGACAGAGAGAGACAAATACTGTATGATATCACTTATATGTGGAATCTAAAAAATACAACAAACTAGTGAGTATAACAAAAAACGAAACAGACTCACAGATATAGAGAACAGATTATTAGTTACCAGTGTTGAGAGGGAAAGGAGGGGGATTAATATATGAGTAGGGGATTAAGAAGTACAAATTCTTATGTATAAACTAAGTTACAAGAACATATTGTACAATACTGGGATTGTAGCCAATATTTTATAACAACTATAAACGAAGTATAACCTTTAAACTTGTGAATCACTTTATTGGACACCTGCAATTTATATAATATTTTACACCAACTTTACTTCAATTTAAAAAAGAAAGCTATCCTACCAGAAAAAAACGTCCTCACACTTTGATATCAGGTAAGATTAAAAATATAAAAAAAGAATAAATGGAAACAAATGAATGGAGGAAGTATAAATCTTTTTTTATGGCTTAAAAAAAACTTAAAAAAAACGTTGTTTTTAAATTAGTTTTTTTGGAAGTATGGTTGCTTTACAATTTTGTGTTAGCCTCCACCATACAACAAAATGAATCAACCATACACACACAGATATCCCCTCCCTTTTGGAGGAAGTATAAATCTTAAGGTAAGCTTTACACTGTAAAATCAATGAAAAATTAAAATATGTGAGGAAGAGTCATGCAAATAAGGCAACAGTTAAGTAACACCTCCCTCCCTGCTGTTCCTGCAGAATTCACTGGAGAAAACTCACATGTTACTCATTTATTGTAGAGCCTCACAACAACTAGCAGGGCAGAATATTAATCCCTGGGAGAAGAATCCTGACCTCATGACTGTGGTGCTTCTCAGCTGCAAGATTTCAGAAGAGGCTGCCCTCTCCCACAGCCATTTGATAGGACAGAAACTTTGCTCCTGTTGTAACTTGCCAGTCCACCTCCTGGCACAATCAGGATTAGGGGCCATGCCTTTCAGATGACCCAAATTGACTGCCTTAATCACAATGTTGAAGCGAGATCACATCGAGCTCTGTGTGATGCCAAATATTTTCTTTCTTTTTTTTTATTATTTACTTTATTTTTGGCTGCATTGGGTCTTCATTGCTGCACACGGGCTTTTCTCTAGTTGTGGCGAGCGTGGGCCGCTCTTTATTGTGGTCCACTGACTTCCCATTGTGGTGGCTTCTTTTGCTGTGGAGCAGGGATCTAGGTGTGAGGGCTTCAGTAGTTGTGGCTTACGGGCTCCAGAGCACAGGCTCAGCATTTGTGATGCATGGGCTCAGTTGCTCCACGGCATGTGGGATCCTCCTGGACCAGGGCCCAAACCCACGTCCCCTGCATTGGCAGGCGGACTCCCAACCATTTTGCCACCAGGGAAGCCCCCAAATATTTTTCTGACTGGCTAAGAGGAAGGACTCAGTCGTGGATGGGTTAAACCTTACCTATCAAACACTAATAACCACTATTCCATATGAATGTGGAGGTTATCAATTACACATTAACTTCTCAGGTAAATGATCTCCCTATATAGTCTCAGTCTTTTTTTTTTATTATTGCTTCACTGGATTATTAATGTGGCTATTTATTGCTCTCTCATTTATATTTCTGAAGGGTACTATTACTCAAACATGAGAAGTTCATTTTCTTAAACCAGATTATATAATCAGGAAAAGGTAATTTTAATCAATTTATCTAAAGATCCTTCTCGTTTAAGCTACTGTTTGAATGTAGCAATTTTTGCTTAAAATTTAATTTCTATTAAAGGGTCTTATTCGTTTATCTGTACCTGAGTCAGATACTAGCTATTTATCATTCTTGCTTATTCTTCCTTTCAGATGATTGGTATGACTCCACCATTCTGCCTCCCATGAAGCGAGGTGTGGTCACATGAATGAGTTTGTTCAATAGAATGTGGACCTCCATCCTTGGTTCACAAGAATCTCCCCCATACCCTAATTCTACATCTCTACCCAAGCCTACTAATCAAATGTAAATAAATGCTCAGGGTGTTCTCAGTATTTATAAAGTATATGTTGAAGATGGTAGAATTTCCTTCAACCTATGGTCCCAAATAACTCTGTGGCACAGACTTTCACTGCCAACTGCTAATGTAAACTTATACTAGCAATACATAAACTGCATAAAAGTAAAACCATCACAATTTGCAGTATATCTATTGTATGGCAGCAGAGTCACTTGAACTACTACACATACTCGTTATAGCTTCAGACGTAGAAGTCCCTGAGAAAGTATAGACTAAAGGTCATAACTTTTTAAAAAAATAGAAATTAAAATATTTTAAAATTACATACTTAAGGGGACAACTTTCTGATAATGAATTAAGCATTGTATTTAAAACAGCAGCCAGGACACATAATTCTAGTACAATTTTAAAAACTGAGTAAACCTCATGAAGTTCATTATAAAATAACTTATGTAAATAAGGTAGATTTGCAAAACTGGATACATCCTCACGTTCTAGCATTCAGGAATTATATTGAAATTTCCAGGTTGACCAACAGAGAAAGAGGGAGGGAGGGAGACAGAGAGAGAGAGAGAGAGAGAGGAAATAACAGTATAATTGAAATAAGGGGAGAAAAAGTGATAGTAGATGTGAATGTCATCCTGAAAGACCTGAAATCCCACAGAAAAAAGAAAAAAACCTTAAACAAAAGAATTGTCAGTGACTCACTCTCACTTATATCTGCTGCCAACTTCTGTTTAAATAAAATACTCAGCAAGGGCTTCCCTGGTGGCGCAGTGGTTGAGAGTCCACCTGCCGATGCAGCGGACACAGGTTCGTGCCCCGGTCTGGGAAGATCCCACATGCCACGGAGCAGCTGGGCCTGTGAGCCATGGCCACTGAGTCTGCGTGTCCGGAGCCTGTGCTCTGCAAGGGGAGAGGCCACAGCAGTGAGAGGCCCGCGTATCGCAAAAAAAAAAAAAAAAAAAAAAAAAAAAAAACTCAGCAAATTTGAATTACAGTTTATTAATTTGCTTAGAAATTTAAGTTCAAGGCTTAAAAAAGTCTTTTTAAAGCTTAAATTTCAATTATATTTAGGACAATCCTGGATTATTAAACACTTGAGCCCACTCTTTAAACTATAATGTTAACATATGTTAAGTAAGAATATATTATTAATCATCTAAAAATAATGTTAATTATTTTTGATGTTTACATTACATTTTAATACCCCATAGAACATACCAAGCCATCCTAACACTCAGTGACTCAAAATAATAAGCATTCACTGGGTTCACTGTGGGTCAACTATTTAGGTTGGTCTGTGCTGGGAGAATCTTCACATGTAAGGGTGTTGTCTGGCTGCTGGATTATCCACCAGCAGCTTATCTAGGATGACTGGGAAAAGATAGCTCTGTTACACATCTCCCATCCATCCAGTATCTAATCTAAAGAAGTTTTCTTGTTTACGGCAGAGATTTAGGAATGAGCAAGCCCACTCCAGAAAGAGTGCCACGGCAGAAATAAACACCAATATACATCACATTGACTATTTTACAATGGGCCAAAGGAATGACTGATCCAGAATCAAAGTGGAAAGATATACTAATCCAAAGAACATACATAAGGGAAGGGGTGTCATTAATTAGGACTGTTATGAAAACAATATGTCACAAAGAGCCAGTGTACTTCATATTCTTGCTATTTCTACATACACGTTTTTCTCTAAGTCACCGATCACAGAGTCTACCCAATGCCCCTTCTGTTGAAATGATTTTTAAAAATTATCTCTGATTGAGTTTATTGGAGTAAATTTTACATACAGCAAAATACATCCATTATGAGTGTACAGTGCCTGAACTTGGAAAAATACATACACTCATTTATATATGTAACTACTACTCCATCAAGTTATAGGTAGAGCATTTCCATCATTCAAAAAGTTTATTCACAACTGTTTGCAATAAAAGACCAATGCCCTGGATCAGGCAACCTTGATATAACATTTTTTTTTTTCTTTTGTAGAGACTTTGTCCTTTAGAGCAGTTTTAGGTTCACAGAAAAATTGAGCAGAAGGTACAGAGAGTTGCCATATATTCCCTGCCCTCACACAGGTATAGCCTCCCCCATTATCAACATCCCCATCATTGTGACAAGCTTGTTACAATTGATGAACATTTCTTGAAACATTATTATCACCCATAGTTTACATTAAGGTTTACTCTTAGCGTTTTACATTCTATAGGTTATGACAGATGTATATGATATGTATCCATCTGTATGGTATCATGAAGAGTAGTTTCATTGCCTTAAACATCCTCTGTGCTCTATTTATCCCTCTTCCCCTGCCCCTCCCCACACCTTATCCCAAACCCCTGGAGATAACTGATCATCTTACTGTCTCCATTCTTTTGTCTTTTCCTGAATATCATATATTTAGAATCATACAGTACATAGCATTTTCATATTGGCCTCTATCACTTAGTAATATGCATTTAAGTATCCTCCATGTTTTTCATGGCTTGAGAAAATACTAAATATTAATTTTTCTGTTTGAGTAATATATATATATATATTTCATATATATATGGAATCATTCATTTTATGTGCTTGTGTGTCTGGTTTCTTTTGTTCAGCATAGTGTTTTGATATCTATTTATGAATCAGTTGCATATATCAGTAGTTTCTTTTTTTATAGTTAATATTCCATTGTATGAATATATGACACATATACAAGTTGTTTATCTCTTCAGCTGTTGATGAATTTTTTGGATTATTTCCATTTTGGGATATTATGAATAAAATAGCTATAAACATTTTTATACAGGTCTTTTGTTGGGTACATTTTTATTTCTCTTAAGTAAATGCCTCAGAATGGTTTTACTGAGTCATACAGTACAGGTATTTTTAACTTTATTAAAAACTGTCAAACTGTTTTCCAAAATGAATGTACCATTTTTCACTTCCAACAGAAACATAAAATTTCCAGTTGCTAAACACATTCTCCAACAGAAAGAAGTTATGATCTATTGACTTATGGTTGATATTTTAAAAAATTTAGCCATTTTACTCGTGTGTGGTATGTTTTTGAAGAATATTGTAAAAACTCAACTTTATTGAGGCATGATTTATGTACAATAGAATGCATAAAGAGTGAAGTTTGATGAGATTTGCTAAATGTACATATCAATGTAAAAAACACAATCAAGAAATAGAGTGCTTCTATCTCCCCCAAATGATCCTTTGTGCTTTTTGCAGTCAAACTTCTCCACTCCTCAACCAAGGCAAACACTGATCTGATTTCTTTTTTTATTTTTATTTTTTTTATTTTTATTTTTTATTAGTTTCTGCTTTATAACAAAGTGAATCAGTCATACATACACATCTGTTCCCACATCCCTTCCCTCATGCATCTCCCTCCCTCCCACCCTCCCCATCCCACCCCTCCAGGCGGTCACAAAGCACCGAGCTGACCTCCCTGTGCTCTGCGGCTGCTTCCCACTATCTATCTACCTTACGTTTGGTAGTGTATATATGTCCATGCCTCTCTTTCACTTTGTCACAGCTTACACTTCCCCCTCCCCATATCCTCAGGTCCATTCTCAAGTAGGTCTGTGTCTTTATTCTCGTTTTACCCCTAGGTTCTTCATGACATTTTTTTTTAAAATTCCATATATATGTGTTAGCATACGGTATTTGTCTTTCTCTTTCTGACTTAATTCACTCTGTATGACAGACTCTAGGTCTATCTACCTCATTACAAATAGCTCAGTTTCGTTTCTTTTTATGGCTGAGTAATATTGCATTGTATATATGTGCCACATCTTCTTTATCCATTCATCCGATGATGGACACTTAGGTTGTTTCCAGCTCCAGGCTATTGTGAATAGAGCTGCAATGAATATTTTGGTACATGTCTCTTTTTGAATTATGGTTTTCTCAGGGTATATGCCTAGTAGTGGGATTGCTGGATCATATGGTAGTTCTATTTTTAGATTTTTAAGGAACCTCCATAATGTTCTCCATAGTGGCTGTACCAATTCACATTCCCACCAGCAGTGCAAGAGTGTTCCCTTTTCTCCACACCCTCTCCAGCATTTATTGTTTCTAGATTTCTTGAAGATGGCCATTCTGACTGGTGTGAGGTGATATCTCATTGTAGTTTTGATTTTCATTTCTCTAATGATTAATGATGTTGAGCATTCTTTCATGTGTTTGTTGGCAGTCTGTATATCTTCCTTGGAGAAATGCCTATTTAAGTCTTCTGCCCATTTTTGGATTGGGTTGTATGTTTTTTTGCTATTGAGCTGCATGAGCTGTTTATAAATTTTGGAGATTAATCCTTTGTCAGTTGCTTCATTTGCAAATATTTTTTCCCATTCTGAGGGTTGCCTTTTGGTCTTCTTTATGGTTTCCTTTGCTGTGCAAAAGCTTTGAAGTTTCATTAGGTCCCATTTGTTTATCTTTGTTTTTATTTCCATTTCTCTAGGAGGTAGGTCCAAAAGGATCTTGCTGTGATTTATGTCATAGAGTGTTCTGCCTATGTTTTCCTCTAAGAGTTTGATAGTTTCTGGCCTTACATTTAGGTCTTTAATCCATTTTGAGCTTATTTTTGTGTATGGTGTTAGGGAATGATCTAATCTCATACTTTTACATGTCCCTGTCCAGTTTTCCCAGCACCACTTATTGAAGAGGCTGTCCTTTCTCCACTGTACATTCCTGCCTCCTTTATCAAAGATAAGTTAACCATATGTACGTGGGTTTATCTCTGGGCTTTCTATCCTGTTCCATTGATCTATCTTTCTGTTTTTATGCCAGTACGACACTGTCTTGATTACTGTAGCTTTGTAGTATAGTCTGAAGTCAGGGAGCCTGATTCCTCCAGCTCCGTTTTTCGTTCTCAAGATTCCTTTGGCTATTCGGGGTCTTATGTTTCTCCAAACAAATTTTGAAATTTTTTGTTCTAGTTCTGTGAAAATTGCCAGTGGTAGTTTGATAGGGATTGCATTGAATCTGTAGATTGCTTTGGGTAGTAGAGTCATTTTCACAGTATTGATTCTTCCAATCCAGGAGCATGGTATATCTCTCCATCTATTCGTATCATCTTTAATTTCTTTCATCAGTGTCTTATAATTTTCTGCATACAGGTCTTTTGTCTCCTTAGGTAGGTTTATTCGTAGATATTTTATTCTTTTTGATGCAATAGTAAATGGGAGTGTTTTCTTGATTTCATTTTCAGATTTTTCATCATTAGTGTACAGGAATGCCAGAGATTTCTGTGCATTAATTTTGTATCTTGCTACTTTACCAAATTCATTGATTAGCTCTATTAGATTCCTGGTAGCATCTTTAGGAATCTCTATGTATAGTATCATGTCATCTGCAAACAGTGACAGCTTTACTTCTTCTTTTCCAATTTGGATTCCTTTTATTTCCTTTTCTTCTCTGATTGCTGTGGCTAAAACTTCCAAAACTAAGTTGAATAAGAGTGGTGAGAGTGGGCAGCCTTGTCTTGTTCCTGATCTTAGTGGAAATGGTTTCAGTTTTTCACCATTGAGGACGATGCTGGCTGTGGGTTTGTCATATATGGCCTTTATTATGTTGAGGAAAGGTCCCTCTATGCCTACTTTCTGCAGGGTTTTTATCATAACTGGGTGTTGAATTTTGTCAAAAGCTTTCTCTGCATCTATTGAGATGATCATATGGTTTTTCTCCTTCAACTTGTTAATATGGTGTATCACATTGATTGATTTGCATATATTGAAAAATCCTTGCATTTCTGGAATAAACCCCACTTGATCATGGTGTATGATCCTTTTAATGTGCTGTTGGATTCTGTTTGCTAGTATTTTGTTGAGGATTTTTGCATCTATGTTCATCAGTGATATTGGCCTGTAGTTTTCTTTCTTTGTGACATCCTTGCCTGGTTTTGGTATCGAGGTGATGGTGGCCTCATAGAATGAGTTTGGGAGTGTTCCTTCCTCTGAAATTGTTTAGAAGTGTTTGAGAAGGATGGGTGTTAGCTCTTCTCTAAATGTTTGATAGAATTCCCCTGTGAAGCCATCTGGTCCTGGGCTTTTGTTTGTTGGAAGATCTTTAATCACAGTTTCAATTTCAGTGCTTTTGATTGGTCTATTCATATTTTCTGTTTCTTCCTGATTCAGTCTTGGCAGGTTGTGCATTTCTAACAATTTGTCCATTTCTTCCTGATTGTCCATTTTATTGGCATAGAGTTTCTTGTAGTAATCTCTCATGATCTTTTGTATTTCTGCAGTGTCAGTTGTTTCTTCTCGTTTTTCATTTCTAATTCTATTGATTTGAGTCTTCTCCCTTTTTTTCTTGATGAGTCTGGCTAATGGTTTGTCTATTTTGTTTATCTTCTCAAAGAACCAGCTTTTAGTTTTATTGATCTTTGCTATCGTTTCCTTCATTTCTTTTTCATTTATTTCTGATCTGATCTTTATGATTTATTTCCTTCTGCTAGCTATAGGGTTTTTTTGCTCTTCTTTCTCTAATTGCTTTAGGTGCAGGGTCAGGTTGTTTACTCGAGATGTTTCCAGTTTCTTAAGGTGGGATTGTATTGCTATAAACTTCCCCCTTAGAACTGCTTTTGCTGTGTCCCATAGGTTTTGGGTCGTCGTGTCTCCATTGTCATTTGTTTCTAGGTATTTTTTAATTTCCTCTTTGATTTCTTCAGTGATCACTTCGTTATTGAGTAGTGTATTGTTTAGCCTCCATGTGTTTGTATTTTTTACAGATCTTTTCCTGTAATTGATGTCTAGTCTCATAGCATTGTGGTCGGAAAAGATACTTGATACAACTTCAATTTTCTTAAATTTACCAAGGCTTGATTTGTGACCCAAGATATGATCTATCCTGGAGAATGTTCCATGAGCACTTGAGAAAAATGTGTATTCTGTTGTTTTTGGATGGAATGTCCTATAAATATCAATTAAGTCCATCTTGTTTAATGTATCATTTAAAGCTTGTGTTTCCTTATTGATTTTCATTTTGGATGATCTGTCCATTGGTGAAAGTGGGGTGTTAAAGCCCCCTACTCTGATTGTGTTACTGTCGATTTCCCCTTTTATGGCTGTTAGTATTTGCCTTATGTATTGAGGTGCTCCTATGTTGGGTGCATAAATATTTACAATTGTTATATCTTCTTCTTGGATTGATCTCTTGATCATTATGTAGTGTCCTTCTTTGTCTCTTCTAATAGCCTTTATTTTAAAGTCTATTTTGTCTGATATAAGAATTGCTACTCCAGCTTTCTTTTGATTTCCATTTGCATGGAATATCGTTTTCCATCCCCTTACTTTCAATCTGTATGTGTCTCTAGGTCTGAAGTGGGTCTCTTGTAGACAGCATATATATGGGTCTTGCTTTTGTATCCATTCAGCCAATCTGTGTCTTTTGGTGGGAGCATTTAGTCCATTTACATTTAAGGTAATTATTGATATGTATGTTCCTATTCCCATTTCCTTAATTGCTTTGGGTTCGTTATTGTAGGTATATTCCTTCTGTTGTGTTTCTTGCCTAGAGAAGTTCCTTTAGCATTTGTTGTAACGCTGGTTTGGTGGTGCTGAACTCTCTCACCTTTTGCTTGTCTGTAAAGGTTTTAATTTCTCCATCAAATCTGAATGAGATCCTTGCTGGGTATAGTAATCTTGGTTGCAGGTTTCTCTCCTTCATCACTTTAATTATGTCCTGCCACTCCCTTCTGGCTTGTAGAGTTTCTGCTGAGAGATCAGCTGTTAACCTGATGGGGATTCCCTTGTGTGTTATTTTTTTTTCCCTTGCTGCTTTTACTTTTTTTTTTTTTTTTTTTGCAGTACGTGGGCCTCTCCGTGCTGTGGCCTCTCCCGTTGCGGAGCACAGGCTCCGGACGCGCAGACTCAGCGGCCATGGCTCACGGGCCTAGCCACTCTGAGGCACGTGGGATCTTCCCGGACCGGGACATGAACCCGTGTCCCCCGCATCAGCAGGCGGACTCTCAACCACTGCGCCACCCGGGAAGCCCTCCCTTGCTGCTTTTAATATGATTTCTTTGTGTTTAATTTTTGACAGTTTGATTAATATGTGTCTTGGCGTATTTCTCCTTGGATTTATTCTGTATGGGACTCTCTGTGCCTCCTGGACTTGATTAACTATTTCCTTTCTCATATTAGGGAAGTTTTCAACTATAATCTCTTCAAATAATTTCTCAGTCCCTTTCTTTTTCTCTTCTTCTTCTGGAACCCCTATAATTCGAATGTTGGTGCGTTTAATGTTGTCCCAGAGGTCTCTGAGACTGTCCACTGTTCTTTTCATTCTCTTTTCTTTATTTTGCTCTGCGTCAGTTATTTCCACTATTTTATCTTCCACCTCACTTATCTGTTCTTCTGCCTCAGTTATTCTGCTATTGATCCCATCTAGAGTATTTTTCATTTCATTTATTGTGTTTTTAATCAATGCTTGATTCATGTTTAGTTCTTCTAGTTCCTTGTTAACTGTTTCTTGCATTTTGTCTATTCTATTTCCAAGATTTTGGATCTTGGAAATAGAATCTTGGATCATCTTTACTATCATTATTCTGAATTCTTTTTCAGGCAGACTGCCTATTACCTCTTCATTTGTTAGGTCTGGTAGGTTTCTATCTTGTTCCTTCACCTGCTGTGTGTTTTTCTGTCTTCTCATTTTGCTTATGTTACTGTGTTTGGGGTCTCCTTTTTGCAGGCTGCAAATTCGTAGTTCCTGTTGTTTTTGGTGTCTGTCCCCAGTGGCCAAGGTTGTTTCAGTAGGTTGTGTAGGCTTCCTGGTGGGGGGGACTAGAGCCTGTGTTCTGGTGGTTGAGGCTTGATCTTGTCTTTCTGTTGGACAGGTCCACGTCTGGTGGTGCGTTTTGGGGTGCCTGTGTCCTTATTATGTTTTTAGGCAGCCTCTCTGTTAATGGGTTGGGTTGTGATCCTGCCTTGCTAGTTGCTCGGCATAGGGTGACCAGCACTGTTGTTTGCTGGTCGTTGACTGAAGCTGGGTGCTGGTGTTGAGCTGGAGATCTCTGGGAGATTTTCGCTACTTGATATTATGTGGAGCTGGGAGGTCTCTTGTGGACCAGTGTCCTGAAGTTGGCTCTCCCACTTCAGAGGCACAGCACTGACTCCTGGCTGCAGCACCAAGAGCCTTTCATCTACCCGGCTCAGAATAAAAGGGAGAAAAAGTAGAAAGAAAGAATTAGTAGAAGAAAGAAAGAGAGCGAGAAAGAAAGGAAGAAGGAAAGAAAGGAAGGAAGGAAGAAAGGAGGGAGGGAGGGAGGAAGGATGGAAAGAAAGAAAGAAAGAAAGGAGGGAGAGAGGGAGGAATGAATGACAAAGGAAGAGTGAATGGAAGAAGGGAAGGAGGGAGGAAGGAAAGAAAGACAGGAGGGAGGGAGGAAGGAAAGGAAAAGAAAGTGAAAGGAAGAGGGGTGGGAGGGAGGGAGGAAGGAAAGAAAGAGAGAAAGAAGGAAAGGAGGGGTGGAGGGAGGGAGGGAGGAAGGGAAGGTAGGAAAAAAGAAGGAGCAGGTAAAGTAAAATAGAATAAAGTATGAAATATAGTAGCATTATTAAAATTTAAAAGTAATTATTGAAAAAAAAAACGGACCGATAGAACCCTGGGACATATGGTGTAAGCAAAGCTATACAGAGAGAATCTTACACAGAAGAATACACATACACATTCACAAAAAGAGAGTAGGGGGAAAAATCAAAAATCTTGCTCTCCAAGTCCACCTCCTCAATTTGGGTTACTTCATTGTAAAAAGAGGAAAAGGGCGAGAAGTCTGAAATCTTGCTAAGTCCACCTCCTTAATTTGGGATAATTCATTGTAAAAAGAGGAAAAAGGGGGGAAAGTCTTAAATCTTGTCCTCAAAGTCCACTTCCTCAATTTGGGATGATTCGCTGTCTATTCATGCACTCCACAGACGCAGGGCACATCAAGTGGACCGTGGAGCTTTAATCCACTGCCTCCGAGGCTGCACAGAGAGATTTCCCTGTCTCTTCTCTGCTCTCACAGCTCCCGGGTCTCAGCCTTGGACCGGCCCCGCCTCTGCGCGTAGGTCGCCGGAGGGCGTCCGTCCTTCGCTCAGACAGGACGGGTTTAAAGGAGCCGCTGATGTGGGGGCTCTGGCTCACTCAGGCAGAGGGGAGGGAGGGGCGCGCAGAGTGGGGCGGGCCTGCAGCGGCAGAGGCCGGCGTGACGTTGCACCAGACCGAGGCACTCCGTGCACTTTCCCGGGAAAGCCGTTCCCAGGTTCTGGGACCCCAGCAGTGGCGGGGTGCACAGGCCCCCCGGAAGGCGGGGCAGACAGTGACCCGCGCTCGCACACAGGCCCCGCGGCGGCGGCAGCAGCAGCAGCCCCAGCATCCCACGCCCGTCTCTGGGGTCCACGCCTTTAGCCGCGGCTCGTGCCTGTCTCCGGCGCTTCCCAAAGTAGCCCTCTTAATGCCCTCTCCTCGTGCACCAGGAAACAAAATGGAAGAAAAAGCCTCTTACCTCTTCGGCAGCTCCAGACCCTTTCCCCGGACTCCCTCTGGGCTAGCCATGGTGCACTAACCCCCTCAGGCTCTCTTCCTGCCACCAGCCCCAGTCCTCTCCCTGTGCTCCGACTGAAAGCCGATACCCGAGCCTCAGCTCCCAGCCCCGCCCGCCCCGGCGGCCAAGCAGACAAGCCTCTCGGGCTGGTGTGTGCCTGAGGGCACCGATCCTCTGTGCCGGAATCTCTCCGCTTTGCCCTCCACACCCCTGTTGCTGTGCTCTCCTCCACTACTCCGAAGCTTTCCCCCTCCGCCACCTGCAGTCTGTGCCCGCGAAGGGGCTTGTAGTATGTGGAAACCTTTCCTCCTTCACGGCTCCCTCCCACTGGTGCAGGTCCTGTCCCTATCCTTTGTCTCTGTTTATTCTTTTTTCTTTTGCCCTATCCAGGTATGTGGGGAGTTTCTTGCCTTTTGGGGGATCTGAGGTCTTCTGTCAGCGTTCAGTAAGTGTTCTGTAGGAGTTGTTCCACGTGTAGATGAATTTCTGATGTATCTGTGGGGAGGAAGGTGATCTCCGCGTCTTACTCTTCCGCCATCTTCCCAGGGTCCAGTCCTGATCTGATTTCTGACAGTGGAGATTGGTTTTGCCTGTTGTAGATGTTATATAAATGGAATCACATAATATATGCTTTCTTGTGTCTGGCTCCTTTTGCTCAGCACAATGCTTCTGAGGTTTTTCTATTTCATTTTGAGTATCAGAAATCCATTCATTTTTATTTCCAACTAGGGTTAATGGCATGGTTATACACAATATCTTTTCCATAGTAATTATTCCATTTTATATTTTTCCATTGCCCCAGAGTCTCTCTAACACTTGAGATTGTTAGGTTTTTTAAATTTTTTTTAATTTTTTAAGCTATTTTAGTGTTTGTGTAGTCATAGCTCACTGTAGTTGTAATTTCCATTTTCCTAATGACCAGCGGTATTGTGCATCTTAACTTTTATTTATTTGTCACTGCATATTTTCTATTTCTTTCTAAAAAAATTATTGAGGTATAGTTGATTTACAATGTTGTGTTTAATTTCTGCTGTAGAACAAAGTGATTCAGTTATATATATACATACACATATATATTCTTTTTCATATTTTTTTCCATTATGGTTTATCCCAGGATATTGAATATAAGTCTCTGTGTTATACGGTAGGACCTTTTTTGTTTAGCCACTCTATATATAATATTTTGCATCTGCTAATCCCAAACTCCCAATCCATCCATCCCCCACTTCCTTACCCTTGGCAACCACAAGTCTGCATATTTTCTTTTGTGAAATATCTTAAATTTTTTTCCCAATTTTTGAAATGCATTGTTTGCTTCCTTATTATTAATCTATAAGAGCTCTTTATAAATATTTTTTTCAATGTTTATTCAGTTATTTCTTAATAAGGAATATGTCATAATTAAATTGCTAAGTAAAATTCAGGTTGTATGATTACAGTAAAAACTAAACTATGTGATACATGCAAGAAAATATTGATAATATAGTGAGATTAACATGCCTTTGTTTTCTTTTCTAAATTTTTCATTGTTAAATACTGACCAGGGAGAAGAAGAAGAAAAAAAAAAAACAACATTGTTCAAAAGGAAATGCAGTTTATGATATTCAGGGTTTTTTTAAGCTTTATTGAAGTATAATTAATATACAAAAAACTGCACACATTTAATATCTATGTTTTGATGGGTTTGGGCATATGCATACACCTGTGATATTATCACTATAAGCAAGTTCCTGAGCAACATGTCTATCACTTCCAAAAATTATCTTGTGTCCTTTTGTGTTTTTTCTTCTACTTTGTTTTTCCTTTGGTGAGAACAGTTAAATGAAATCTATCTTATAAAAAGTGCACAATACTGTATTGTTTATTATAGAGACTACATTTAACAGCTGATCTCTAGAACTTATTTATCTTGCATCACAGAAACTTTATATCCATTGAAAAACAATTCCCCATTTCCCCTCGCCCCAGCCCCTTGAAACCACCATTCTACTCTCTGCTTCCATGAGTGTGACTATTCTAGATTCCTAATGTAAGTGATATCAGGCAGTATTTATCCTTCT
Organism: Mesoplodon mirus; assembly: GCF_964341445.2. Classification (NCBI taxonomy): domain Eukaryota; kingdom Metazoa; phylum Chordata; class Mammalia; order Artiodactyla; family Ziphiidae; genus Mesoplodon; species Mesoplodon mirus. The sequence goes on along the minus strand of NC_138982.1, from coordinate 130,474,284 downwards.
GTGTCTTGCTTATTTTGCTTAGCATAATGTCCTCAAGATACATCCATATTGTGGCAAATGGCAGAATTTGTATGTTAACTACATGACTCTGCAATCTTGCTAAATTTATTTATGAGTTACAGGAAATATTATGTAGATAATTTAGAATTTTCTACATACACATTTATTACTTGTAAACAAACCTTTATTGTTGCTATTTATTTATTTTTACCTTATTCCACTGGCCAGGTCTTTCAACTCAGCACAGAGTGGAAATGGTAAGAATGGACATTATTGCCTTATTCGTGATCTTAAGCAGGGTGAGTGCAGTCTTTCATTACTAAGTATGATGTTAGCCGTAGGATATATATATATATATTTTTTTTCTGTTAATAAACTTTATCAGGTTGAGAAAATTTCCTTCTATCTCTCATCGACTATGAACACAGTCTCCATGAACAGCTTGTATTCTTTATATTTTTGTTTCTCTTTTAAGTTGTTTCTTTATTGATAAAGTCTCCAATTCTTCTCCATGTGGTTCTTTTGGTTTCACTTGGGGTCTCTCATATAGGTGCAGTAAGATGGTATCTGGGTCAAAGTAGTGGATGACTCAGTTGGAATGCTTAGACAGCTGTTACCCTTTCCCTCAATACATGGTCTTAGGGCATTTCCACATTGTCTCTCCAGTGTGGTAACTGGCACCTTGCATGGTGGCTCAGGACTCCCAAGAGCTGAAATTTGGAAACCAAAATATTTCTTAATGTATAGGTCAGGAATTGGTGCATCGTTCTTTCTGGGCATGGACTACACAACAGTTCAAATTATGGGAGGCTTGTTCATTGGGAGCCATCTTTGGAGAGAAGTTACGATAACATGCTACTGTACATTTAGTTAGTAATAGCTTAAGTATTTTCCTTAGCTATATCTGTATTATGGATTTCAGATAACATCTCTTAAATATGATCTAACATTCAAGGTTGTATATTTCAGTTGACTTTTCTACTTATGTACATCACTGTGATTTTTCTGAACTACCTAAAAGTAAATTACAGAAGGTCTATAATCACAGATCCTTAGTTTTACTAATTTAAATTTTGTGTAAATTAACATAAAATGGTAAAACTCTAATGCTAAACTACTAGAAAAAGATATTTGAAACAAATATCAAATTAATTAATTTATACAAAAACCTACATGAATATAAAAGATAAACACCAAGCCTCTAATAAAAATAAAAGAAAAACTGGGAGAATCAAAAAATGTTCAGTTGTTAACATGAATAAGAAAGCAAAAATGCTGAATTTTTAAATAATGTTATGTTTACAAAAATAAGAACAAACAAACTGACAAAAAAGACAAGCAAATATTTCTAAAGCAAAACTCTGAACCTAGCCTTGCACTGCAGAGGGTTTCTGCAGGTGTTTGCCTTCAGGGAATCTGTGCAAAATAGACACAGTGTGTCATAAAAGGAATTCTTCCCATGAGTATAACTGATTTTTATTGAAATAAATACAAAAAATTGTATTGGTAAACAAGCTAACATAATTGATAAATATTGTATTTGTAGAGGTAAAATTTGTTATAAAATGTTGTAACTAAAGTCATTTCTTGATTATTTAAAGATTATTGTCCAATTGTGAATTAGTCAGTCTGGGACTTTGTTCTCCAGTCCCCTTTTAGTCCTTGCTCATGCTGTTCAAACTCTCTATACTCCATTTATTATGCTTTTTCTTCCCTTCTCTGGACATCTAAATTGGACAGTTAAAGTACCCTTCATAACTTTCCAGCCAAGTCTTCCTTGAGTCTATTGGTTGGTAGTCAACGCTGCTTTCTTCCTACTCAAGTAACTAGCAGTTGAACCACTCACTTTGGATTATTAGTCATCTCTTACTTGTATTTCATTCTTATTTTTCTACTGAGATTTTCTCATTGAGGTTCTTAATACCCATGTAACTAAATACAAAGCCTTGTATCCATTGTATCTCCCACATATTTCAAACAGTGAAAGCATTTTTTTAAAGCATATTTTAAGAATAAATATTTCAGGACTTCTGTGGTGGTGTAGTGGTTAAGAATCTGCCTGCCAATGCAGGGGGCATGAGTTCGATCCCTGGTCCGGGAATATCCCACTTGCCGCAGAGCAACTAATCCCATGTGCTGCAACTACTGAGCCTGAATTCTAGAGCCTGCATGTGAGCCACAACTACTGAAGTCCATGCACCTATAGCCCTTGCTCTGCAGCAAGATAAGCCACTGCAATGAGAAGCCCGCACGCGAAAGGTAGTCCCCACTCGCTGCAACTAGAGAAAGCCCGCACACAGCAATGAAGACCCAACACAGCCAAAAATAAATAAATTTATTTATTTATTTATTTTAAAAAAGAGAAAATGAACTTAAAAAACTATAAATATTTGTTAAATTATATGGAATGCAATCTAAGGTTTTAAGTTTTTGTTAAGTTTATTGATATATTTTCACTAACTTCTCAATTAGAAGCCAGTAATTCAAAAAATGATTTTCAAAATAATTTGAACAAGTCATAATCTGATCTTGAAATAGTCAGATACAAGAGAGTGTCCACATGCATGTACACACACAAGCCATTGTGCACTCTTCACATTGAAAAACAATAAAATATTTTATGTGTCACTTAACCAAACCATGTATTGTATTCATTTAAAACTGTGTTCTACAAAAGACACTGTGTTTTCATACTCACTAAAATAATAACATCTACTAATAACTCTTAAGACCTCAATTCCATTTGGCATTACTATGTCATTCAGCTTCACAAACTCCATAAATTTAGAGGTTGAGCTGAAGAGAGCACTTAAGTCACCAACCCTTAACAGGTAGCTTTGGGAGAGCAGGGAGTGTGTCTGAGAATTACTGTATCCTTAGCAGTTAGTAGCAACAGTATTGCATGAGTACTCTAGCAAATGTTTTGAGCCAATGATTCATTGCATTAAAGGGTATGCTTGGATATTTGTAAACATTATTGAATCATTTTCTCCACAGTTTTTATATAATTCAACAACTGTCATTATAACTCAGCAAAGTTGTTAATATAATGGATAAAATCTATCTGAAAAAATGTTTTCATTCTGGTCACTTATGCAAAAGGTTTCCATAGAAAGAACTTCAAATAACTTTTTATCTCTGAGTGGAAAAAGAACCTACTCAAATCCAAACCTTCTTTTTAACAATAAATATTTTTGTTGTTGTTGTTGTTTTTTTAATATAAAAGCTGAGGCCACAAAATGGGAGACACCAAGTGAAGCAGAAAACATTTCTAAAGCAAATATAGAGCAACGTTTTAACTTACATTCATTTTAAACAAGCAATTACATTTTGTGGGAGACCAATGTCAAACCTATACAATCATTAATGAGATGCCATAATAGTTTCATGATTCTAGTAGCAACAAATAAGGTCAAAAAAGGAAATTTCTGGGAAAGAGTCAAGGTGTGAACTTCAGCCTTGAGATAGTTGCCTGACCTTACCCTCAGGACACATAAAGAGAAATACCCAATAAAAACAAAACTTGGTTCACACAAAGCCAGAAAATTAGTATTATTAAATTACTATAGAAAATTGTTATTTTCTGTTGTACCATTGGGTATTTACCGTTTATTATTCACCAATAACCTGTACTTGGGTTAAATTTTTGTCCTAGAAGTGAAAATCTGCATTATATATCAGCAAGTTTCTTTGATTACTGACATTGGTCAAAAGTCCTTGATGGTATGTGTGTGTATGGGTGGATGGGTAATATTTTAATTGAATTTCAAAATACTGCATTTGGGGTGGAAATTCAGATTTGGGAGGAATGCAGTATTTTTGAATATATGTTTCCTTATGTCTTAGATAAACTTAGAGAACAAGGAATCTTCAAAATATTGACCTCTTTGATTCTTCTCTCCCTTCTCTTCCTCCACTGTTCTGAAACTCAGGGTATTTCAACCTTTCAAATGGATCTTATTTTCTTTTGAATGGAGAGCATGGTACAGGTAAGCCATCAATTGCATTATTGCACACTAAAAACTTTTTTAAAGCATTGTAGGAACTAGTTATTTCAAGAACTATTATTTATCCTAATTGATCCCAGCTGAGCTTGGAAGGGAGTCTGGCACAAGAGCCTTCAAATACTTGCCAAAAAGCTGTCAGATTTGATAACTCACACCACTCTGAACTTGGCTCAGGGAGGTCAGTTACAGAGTGAACTCTAAGCTCCCCCCCGATATCCAATCCTGCTGAAAAATGCAGATACGCTGCCAGCTAACTTGCAAGCCACTAGATTTTCAACTTTGTTTTAAGAGGCTCATGTGTTCTTGGAACTGGGGATGGGCTGCTAGCAATAAGATGTTCCCACGTGGAGCCACAAAGCAGATGTGACTGTCCTGTGTGCTGGGAAGCATCTGTTTTTGTTAAGACATGGTTTAGAAGTTAGCCTAAATGTTTAGGATGGACTGGAAGTATACCAAAACCTTCAATTATGCTTCTTAGAATAACCGAATGCACCCATGAATTTGTATTTTATACTTTTACACTACATTAATCTTCTTCACACAAAATCCCTCATGTATAGATTACACAAAGGCTGTTGTTATGTTACATTATCAAAGCTCTAGCTGAATCACCTTTACAGTTCATTTATAACATTAAGTTGTAAACACCATGAAGGAAAGAAAGCAATATTTGTCTCTTCCTTGTTACAGCTTCTTTGCCTGACACAATCCTCAGGCTCATGTTGAGCCCTCAAGAAATATTTGTTGGACGAATAAATAAATGAAGAAACAATTGTATGAACGAAGAAACAAGTTAATCTATTTGAAGACTTTTCTTTTTCTCTTAGCTCAATAAACTTCCTCAACTGATGGATGTGTTAACTAACCTTATTGTGTAATCATTTTGTGATACATACCATCACGTTATACATCTTAAATTTATACAATGCTCTATGTCAGTTATCTCAATAAAGCTGGGGAAAATACAACTTTAAAAAAATAAATAAAATTCCTCACTATTGCCACTTTTGAAGATATTTTGGTACATATATATCATTTAAACCATATATATCCAGCAGTCTGTTCAAATTTTACAGATTTCTGAAATTTCATATTATTCATGGAGAATTTTTTAATGTTGTCCAGAAATTGGGGAAAAAATATAATGAAAGATTTTATTTCTTTTCCATTTTCTAATTTATGGATATGTGCAGCAGCTTCAAAGTTTTACCTTTATATCTGAAATCTGGCTTTATATCATTATGGATTAAAGATGGCCACAAATTCTTTGTCCTTCCTAATTGAGAGGAGGGATCTATTTTCTTCTTGAATCTTGATGGGTTCTGTGACTGATCTTGAGAGTATAAGGCATCAGAAATGACATGGTATAACTTCAAGCTTGGGCCGTAAGAGACTCACACTTTCCTTTGTCACTGTTGCTGGTATGTCCCCATTGGAAGCCAGCTGCCGTGTAAGAAGTGTAGGTGATGACCATCTTGTGAGGAAGCATAGACTTCCCAAATGGAGAGGAAGAGAATACATGAAGGAGCACCTGGGTGCTAAATATGTGAGTGAACTTTTTGGACCTTCCAACATAGTCAAGGGAGAGAGCAAATGATGCCAGTACCACATGGCACAGACTGTCCAGACCATTACTTTTCAAATTCCTGATCCATGTATCATGAGCAAATAAAGTGATTGTCATCTTAAGCCACTAAGTTTTGGGGTATTTGCAATATATAACAAACTTGCACTTTCATCATTAAGAATATTATGCTTCTAAATATAATAGTTGTAAACATACCAAGTATGCTCATAATATATACTTTGAGAAAAATGAGAAACATCTCCATATTATAACTTTTTTTTCAGTATGAGCCCCTGGAGATAAGTCATACTTTCTAGTAGGTATCTAGCTCATGTTAACTTTTTTACACACATAGTTAAAAATAAAACTGACTGAATCATTACAATGACATTATAACTGCATACTCAAAAGTTCAACTTTAGAAAAATGGCTCTTAAATTTAGATGTTTACTAGAGTTTTACTGACATTTTTTAACTTGAATATAGACACATTGGATTTCAATTAGTTACATTCTCTTTCCCATAAACAAATACCACAGGTCTCTGAGTTATATGTAAAAATGTTATTCAATAATGTGTTTCCCCCCCACCTAACAATTACAAAATGCTTTCCACTATTTTCCTCTATGACTTGTTATGAAATGATTCGACCAACTATTGACTTAGTGATTACTATAATACAGATAGGTTAGGCTGAAGCTATAATAAATGTTATATCACACCATGCTCTTTTTTTCTGTATTAGTAAGTGTTTGAGTTCGAGTATAAGCAAGAACCCAAACAAGAATGAATTAAACATGATAGAAGTTTATCTTTTTCTTATAAAATTCCAAGCAGCTATGGCAGCTCCACTCAACAAAAGTTAAAAGGAGCCTGAGTTCCCTCTATCAGGTGGAATTCTATTACTTCCTGGGATGCTGTACTTACCTTCAGGGTTTACTGTGGACCAGTGAGAAAGGAAAAGACTGAAGAGAATGGCACACTCTTTCCAGTATGGACACTACCTGGCAGGTGAACTCATAACTTCCACCCAAATCCCAACATGACTAAGTAGTCACATGACCACACCTAGATGCAAGAGGGCTTGAAAGATATATATATATATATATATATATATATATATATATATATATATACATATTATTCTGGGAATCTATTTGTAGAGCTTACATTTTTATTACTATGGGAAAAGAGAAGTGTGGATATTTAGACACAGCTAGTGTTTGTCACATTTTAAATCACTTATTCATTCCTTTATGATCATCCAGTGAAGAACAGATTTTTTGACTTCAAGAGCAATCCTAGTCAAAATGATGAAGCTGAACACTAACATAACACTTGTCTTTGGTAAACATATTTTTAATTATTCTGACTTTTGCTTTCTCAAATTTCTCTACTAATCCATGCACTACAACAATATGGCACAATACTTGTGTCTGAATAATATTCCAAGTACCACCCTCCTTCCTCTATCCTCAGATAAATTAAAATAAAGATATACCTTTGTTTATAAAAAACTTGTTATTCTTTTTTTTAACATCTTTATTGCGGTATAAATGCTTTACAATGGTGTGTTAGTTTCTGCTGTATAACAAAGTTAATCAGCTTGACATATACATGTATCCCCATATATACTCTCTCTTGCATCTCCCTCCCACAGTCCCTATCCCACTCCTCTAGGTGGACACAAAGCACCAAGCTGATCTCCCTGTGCTATGCAGCTGCTTCCTACAAGCTATCTATTATACATTTGGTAGTGTATATATGTCCATGACACTCTCTCACTTTGCCCCTTCTTTCCCTTCCCCATGTCCCAAAGTCCATTCTCTAAGTTTGCATCTTTATTCCTGTCCTTCCCCAAGGTTCTTTACAACGATTTTTTTTTTTTAGATTCCATATATATGTGTTAGCATACGGTATTTTTTTTTCTCTTTCTGACTTACTTCACTCTGTATGACAGTCTCTAGGTGCATCTACCTCACTATAAAAAATCTCAATTTCATTTCGTTTTAAGGCTGAGTAATATTCCATTGTATATATGTGCCACATCTTCTTTATCCATTCATCCATCAAAGGATACTAAGCAACACTTAGGTTGCTTCCATGTCCTGGTTATTGTAAATAGAGCTGCAATAGAACCCCTTAAATTGTCAACCTATATATTGACACTATATTATACAAGTGGCAGATAGTTTTTTTATTAGAAATAATCTTTGGCTTTCTTTCAGTATATCATGCAGTAGATGCGTAAAGCAGGCCCTGATCATTAATTCTATCCAGTATTATCAGGAATTATCCACTTTTATTTTGAGTTGTTCTCTCTCTCTCTCTCTCTCTGTCACCTATCTATCTTTAGCCATAGTAGTGGGAGAGGAAGCCAATCCTTAGGACAAAACACTTTTTATCCATACTGGTCTATTCTCAAGGTGAATCCCTTAAAACAAACAAACAAACAAACAAACAAACAAACAAACACATCCATTCCCAAACACAACTGGTGCTAAATCAGCAACACCCGTGATAAAACCTGGTCTTCCACCCTCACCCTGCAGTAATGAGGCAGCACCCTGTTCCCCACAGAGCTTGTGGGTAGACCTCTGGCATCACCCTCCTTTTGTAAGTGTGAAGTGGCACTTCTCCTGCACAGAGACCTTGGACAGAAGAACTCTGATATCCACTCCAGCCCAGGAAGAGGTGCAGCCTGTGGGTGGTACTCTGCATGAAGGAGAAGGAGCATAGATAGATGGATGGCACTCTGAGTTTTAGCATGGCCCTGTGGTGGTGAAGTGTTGTCCCCCCTCTCCCTAACCAGTGCTGGGGAGACTGGGGTGGAGTCCTGTCACCTGAGTAACACACAAGTGCAGGAGACCAGTTCACTGCAGGAAATTTATGAAATAATTTGACATTTGATAAGCAGCCCACAAAAGTGAGCCAGAACATATATTTTGAACCTAAAAATGTTGACCACCTGCTTAAATAAAGGATATAAACAGGAAACTTAGTCTCATAATATTCAAATTGTCCAAGATATAATCCAAAATTACTCACATACCAAAAGCTAGGAAAATCTCAAATGAGAAAAAACAACAGAATTTAACACTGAGATGATACAAATGTTAGAATTATTGGACAAGAATTCTAATGAAGACGTCATAACATTTGTCTAAATAGTAATAATATATACAGTTAAGAATAAAAACATAGACAATATCAGTAAAAAATAGAAGGTATAAGAACCAATAGAAATTTTGGAACTAAAAATAATATGATATCTAACTTTATGGGCTAAATAGCTGAATGGAAATGTCAGAGAAAAGAATCAGAAAGATGAAGGTAGATTAATAGAAATGATTTAATCAGAACAATACAGAACAAACACACAGAAAAGAACCTGAACCTCAGGTACTTCTGGGGCAATAACAAACGTTCAAATGGTTTCATCAGTGTGGTCCTAGAATGAAAGGATAAAGAATGTGGGGCTGAACATATATTTGAAGAAATAATGACTAAAAGCTTGCTAAATTTGGTGAGAGACATATCTACAGATTCAAGAAACTCAGTCAATTCCAAATAGAGTAAATCTGAAGAACTCCATGCCCAGACATATCATAGTCAACCCTATGAAAACTAAAATAATAATTTTTTTATTCACTTGTCTAATTTGGCCAGAAATAATGATAGAAAAAGCTATCACATGACATTTAGTATGCTAGAATCACAGCAGAAAAACAAAACCATAGACAGTTTCAGCAGTCCAAATAACAAATAGCAACTGAAAAAGCTATGCTTTGGGAATTGTTGGTCAATATTTGACCCAACTGAACAGGGCAACTAATTCATGAAAAAATAGTTCTTTTATTTTAGAAATCAGTTTGATATCACCACAGTTTTTTATATTTGCTCTTATTTTCTGAGAAGAAATATTACCTTTATGTTCAAAACTCCAGTTTTACTTATTCTTGTTAATCTCATTTCCTCAAATGTTATAAATACTAATTTGTCTTTAATGTTTGAAACACCTTTAGCACTCTGAATCCAATTAATTCATATATTTTAATGTTAGGGATATTGTCCTACTTTAATAATTAACTTAAATAATAACAAATAATTATAGTTTTATACACACTATGGATCACTTTTTAGGAATTTGTTTCTTTTTCAAACATATTTCAATTCATTGGTAGTAAAGATGGGCAGCCACTAAAACTAGTCATGCTTTTTGAAATAACATGGTGAGTAAATCATGATAAGTATCAAAGAAACAAAAACCTTGAGACCTAATCAGTAATCACTTCAGAAGAAAACATAATTTATTTTGATAGTAACTTTTATCAGACATAACTACACTCTCTGACAAAGGATTTGGCGTTATCATGACCTTTTTAACAACTCTTTTAAATCCAATAGTTGTCTACTTCTGGCTTGAGAAATCTCAGAATTAAAGCAAAACAGGCATCCTCTTTTATTTTATCTGGTCTCTTTTGTAGGCATCTAGAATAAAAGTTTCAGCATATACCTGAATGTTTGTGTGTGTATAAGTTGGTATCTTGGTTTCAGCCAGTGAATCCAGGAGCCCAAAATAATTCTGCAATGTTAATAACTGTTTGAAAGGAAATATTTCCACTTTTTACATATACGACAACTTTCACATAGCCAGTTTGGTTTATCATTTATACTCTGAGATTTTTAGAAAAATGCATTAATTTATATTCAACATTATATGTTCAATACGAATTTTTAGAGAATTCTTATTAATGTTATTATGTAGGTTCTAATATCCCTTTTCTTGGCCACATTTTGTGTAAGAATTTCTTCCACATCTACTCTGTAACTGAAAGTGACTTTTCTCTGATGGTGAAAATTCTCATTACCTCTCTGCTGGAGACCTTTTCTTCCATCTAGGTAAGGAAGAGGTGTCTGAGATTATTTACTCATGGCCATCATTTTCATACACTTCTTTCATCATCAATCTTTTCTGTGATTTTTGTCATAAAGTTTAGTCTCTTCATATCCTGACAGTCATCAATCTTCAACCTCCTAACATTTTTATTTCTTCAGTGCTTGCACTACTATTTTTCTCTCCACTCCAGTCCTCTTATTAGCTTCATCATCTAAGTAAATGATCCTTCTAGTATGCTGGCTCAGAGTGCTTGAATCTCTATCAAACCAAGGTCTCTCCATTTTTTTTGTTATCTGCAAACATAAATGTAACCTTAATTGAAATCACCACATCTTTGTTTCCTCTCTCTCTACAATTTTGAATGCTGAACTTTCTCTGCCTTGAAAATGAAGAATTGCAAGAGAAATAATTATTTTTAATACACTTTATCTGTCTCACTTCCATAACCCCATTAAGTCTGTTCTTTTAAAATCTGAATTCTAACATGCACTGTTCCTTTATTCTCCAAATCCAAAGCCTGCTTCTGATATCACTTTCCTTCACTGCCAGCCAGGATGCCAAATGTAGCCATGTCATTTACCACACACAGCCTCCAAGAGGACCAATACATAGGCCACATCACTGTGACTGCATTGACAATCTTTTAGGATACCACTGTCTGGTTTTTTACATCTGCTCTCCAAATTTCATTTGATGATAAAAACAAACAAAAAAACCAAAAAGGAAACCTTCAAAAACGCGTTGACCACATCTACTTCAAATTAATGCTATTCTCATCATTCTTCACTTAAAAAAAAAAATCATTAGTCTTTCCTTTCAACAGGTGTTCCAAATGGACTCTCAACTAACTTCCAATTCCCCTTTTCCCAGAGGAGCCAATTTCCTCCATTCTCAAAAATAACAAAATCATATGACAAGAATTATTTTACCTCCACTTATCCATTCCATAAACATATAGTGAGGAACCTGCCCTGTGCCAAATACTAGAGATAGAAGGATATTAAGCCAGCTTTCGTCTGTCACAAAGTCCATTTCTGGAAGGAGAAACACATAAACTGTAATTTTGAGTTAGTACATTAGAAGTTATACCTGTGGTTCTTCTTTCTCTCTTTCCTAATTCATTTTTTTCCCTTTTCATCTACTGTTTTGTTTTCTACTTAGTAGGAACAGATGCCTCTCTTCTTCCCAATGCTGTCCCCTTAAGCAACAAATATATGCCATCATCACACAAATTCTTGCCTATTGTAAGGGCTTTCCTCCTTCAGTATATATATATATATATATATATATATATATATATATATATATATATATATATATGCCTACAATCATTATTAAGTCCTAAGATGAAAATTGTCTTCCCTGGATCTAGTTATTTCTTGAAAATTTAAAAATAATATTCCCCACTCTGAGTATAATTTGTTCACTGTAATCTTTAAATCCACCTTTTTTTTTGTATACAGTTTTATTTGTTTTTCTTGCCTCTTTACAAATTGCTAATATAGGAGATTAAAGGAAAACTACTCATTTAGCAAAATAGATACATTCTCCAGATTTAATTTTTCAATATTTCCCCTGCTTACAAAATTTATACACACTCAAGGATAAGAAAAGAGATATGTAATGTTGAAAGTAAACAACTGTCATTAACATTTTTCTGTATAGTCTCCTAATTTTTTCCCTGTGCCGAAGCAGCACATACCTATTTTTTAAAATCATTTTCTTTTTTTTTAGTTAAAATGTAGTCGACCTACAATAGTCCCATTTGCAATTCTCCATATTAAGGTACCAGCCCCATATCTTACTTTGCCTTTTAGCAGTGTATTTTTGATAGTGGCAAGGGTGAACTGGACAGAGTTATCAGATTAAATGTTAAAGAAACAGTTACTGGGACACTTTACATTTGTAATAAGTTTACTATTTATTTCATTCTGATGTTTATTACTACTTATTTGATTTTGATGAATTTTCTGTTAACATTTAGCTGGATTGTCTAGTGTATTCATTTCTACTGTATATGCATATGTAGATACCTTAGACAGTTGGAATCAATTTCAGTAGACTCCAGAAATTTATACATTCAAAGCTTCCTTAAGTTAAACTAATTTAATGAGTAGAGTTGAGCATCAGGATTGAGGATGAGTCTCCTGAAACTTTATCCAGACAAAATCTGGATTGTGGAGATTACTTTCCTATGGGCTATTTCTCTAGGGGTAGATGCCTAAATGAAGGGAAAAAAAATCTTTGTCTTTTATTGCAACAGTTATAATTCTAAACAACAACTTATAAAATGTGCTTCAAGAAAATTTCAGACACATCAATAATTATGCACCAGCTTTAATGAATGAATGAGAGTCAACTCTCATTTTATTTTCTTTAAACATAGTATGTTTTAGAGCAGAGTTACTTTAGACCAGATTGAAAATGAGCCTTCCATGACCTATACAACAAGTCTGGGTATTCACCTAATTTGGTGGAGTGAGATTATAGAAGTAATTTACTCTCTTCATTGCAGAACTAAGTCTACTGATGCCAAAGAAGACACAGTATTTAACTAAAATGGTCTTTTGGAGTGGAGGAAGCTTTTATCTAATTATATACAATTGAATTATATAAATGTTTAAATTAGCCTTGACTACCACGTATCTGGGCAATAATCCATCCTACATTCTGAGTGACGGAAGACTGCTTGCTGAGAAGCAAAATGATAGTTTTACCCTGACAAAATTAACAAAATAATGCCATAAAATTCTCTCAGATGATGTCATTATAATGTTAAGTTCAAATTATCCTCGTTTTAACAATATCCTTTGGGAGTGGGAAGAAAGGGGTCACAAAGGTTTCCTTAGGAAACTCTGAGCTGAACTATCAGGACCTGAAATAGATACAGGTTTGGAGATATAAAACATGCCATGGCTTCTATAACAGGTTAAATAGCATCATTTTTCTGTATCAGTGATTGACAGAATAATTTACTTGAGTTTAAGTCTTAGAAAGTTCCATCTGCATTTTATATTGTCAAGAATTCTCCCTAAGATTCTGAACTATGTCACAAACCACTGATACCTTTAAAAGGGCCAGGAGAAGCTCTTCTACCACCAGAATTTTTCCTATTCTGTCTGAGTTGATGATCCTCGATTACTGTTAAAAAACAATCATCCTCGATCTATAGGTAAAGTTCCATAAGCATATGATATTAAGACAAATTGTTCTTAGAAAAATGTATTGAAAGTTAACAGTTACAGGTGTTGCATAGGATGTGAGTAACTGGCACTTTCATATATTGCTGGTGGGTAAATAACGTGGTATAATTACTTTTGAAAAATGTGTCAATTTCTTATAAAGTTAAACATAAACTTATCCTATGACCATGCAATTTTACTCCTGGGTATTTACCCAAGAGAAACGCTAGTATATGTTCACAAGAAGACTTGAACAAGAATATTCATAGCAGCTTTATGCAAAATAGCCAAAGGCTGGATATAATCCAAATATTTATCAACAGAAAAGTTAATAAACAGATGGTGAAATAATGTTCCATATTGAAAAAGAATCAACTACTGGTGCATACAACAAAATAGATGACTCTCATAAGCATCATGCTGACAGAAAGAAGATATTCACAAATTAGGATATACAATGTGATTCCATTTATTTGACATTTTAAAGTAAATCAGTGGTTTTCTGGTGTTGCAGGTGACAGAGTAAGCATTGAATGCAAAGATTTTCTGTAGTAGACATAATAGTGTACACATTTGCCAAAGTGTATCAAATTATACAAGTAATATAAGCCCATTTTAATGTATATAAATTATATATATTATATATAATATATATCACATCTAAGTTAATTTAAAATATTAGGAAATCAATTAGTATTATACCACATCAACAATTCTAATAAGAAAACCCATATGGTCATTTCAATTGATACCAAAAGTAAAAGCAACTTTAATGCTCATTTTGATTAAAAAACAAAGGAAAACAAAAGAAACCATGTATAAAGGTAAACTAGAAAGTTATTTTTTTAAATATGGTTAAGAATAACTATGAAATCAACAGCTGTTAGTATATTTAATTACGAAATGGTAAGACTTTCCAACTGAAATTAGCTAAAAATGAGGGAAGAAATCCCTCCATTAATAAGATATTTAAATACTGGAAATAAATCAGTATTTGCAAACATTTTGATTAATTCTAGAAAACTCAAGATAGCTAGATAAAAACACATAGAATTACACAAAGGTCCAGTTATGGGAATAGAGCAAATACAGAGAACGCTGAAATTTCCTATTTAAAAGATGACTTAGGAGAAAATATCTACACACAAATCAAGTATAAACAAGAAGCATATCTTTACAGGACACTTGAAAGACATGTACAAAGAATATTATAATAATTATGAGTGTATGTTTATATAATATTTTGAATGACTTAAAATATGTTTTTTTTAAGCTATTTATTGAAAGTCTAAATATTGTCAAATGTCCCGTTTTACCTCTGGATTAATTTACACTTTTTCTGGCAGGCAGGCAGGAAGAAATGAGGACTTTAGTACAACAGCTGTGAGGAACAGATTCTGCCAAGAACAGAAATGAACTTGGGAAAGGATCCCTAGCGCCAGAGGAGAACACAGCCTGCGTCACCTTGACTTCAGTTAGAACAGAGAGCCCAACCACATAGTGTGTTGGACTTCTGACTTACAGAGTTTTGAGCTGCTAAGTTTGTGTAATAAATTACACAGCAATAGAAAACTAATGTGACATCTAAATATTCCCAGTTAGAGTCCAGAGGAAACATTTTTGATCTTAACATGATAAGTCTATTCATCTGGTAAAATGAAGAGTGTTTTTTTAAGTTACAAATAATATGAAGAAAAGTTAGAGTAAGAAAGAAAGTACACCTTCAGATATTATAGATAAAATTAAAATTGTCTTATTCATTTACAGATATATTATGAAAGAGATTAGAAAGCCTATAGATAACTTCTGACTTTCTAAATTCTTAATAAATGATTTTAAGATCATCAAAATTCATGAGGCAGACATTTCTCACTTCATAAAATGTGCTTCAGAAACTACCTAGGAAATAAAATATAATTAAGTCCTAGCCTTACAAAGATAAATTACAGTTAGATTGAATATTTTAGACAACAAAAAATTTAACCACAATAATCTAAGAGAAAATAAGCTTGAAATTTGCAGTGGCTTCCTACATGAAAATCAATGCAAGAAAATGAAAACTTTCTGCATGACAAAACTTAAAATTAAAAAGACAAATGAAATTTGGAAATATTTGCAAGGAATATATAATTAATATAAAAAAGCTTTAAGAAATCATTGAGATAAAGGGGAAAACGTTGATGGACAGAATAGGATTCTCAGAGCAGTAGCAATGGAAATGGTTAGAAGCATGTTAGTAATAAAATAAGGCAAATAAAGTAAACTTGCTTTCATTTATGAAATCAGTAAACATATTTTCAAAAATACTAATGCCTAGATAGATATATTGTATGCAATTTGATCATTTTAAAATGTTCATATCCTTTGATGTAGTAATTTAATTTATAGAAAAAGTATCATAAGAAAATAATCAGAAGTGTGAAAAATTATTTACCCACATATTATTTATACTAATATGACACTGGAAAGAATCTAAATATTTCATAGTACTGGACAAATAAGTTAGGTATAACTACTTGACAGAAAATTCTGTACAGGTTATAATACTTTATTAAAAAATAATTGCATGGAGGGTATGCTCATAGTTTGTTAAGTAACAAAGTGAGATGTAAAACTCCATATGTGTTAGGCAACTATATCTAAACAAAAATAACTAGAAGGAAATGCTCATATATGAATGATTATTTCAGGAATTGAACACTACAGGATTTTTTTTTTTTAAATCTATACTTTGGGGTTTTCTTTCTTTCCTAGGTTTTATGAACTTCTAATCAGAAAAAAATCTAAGTAACTTATTATTTTAGATGTTGCCTGTACTCTTGCTACTGAAAGACTGATGCGGTCCATCAGCATTAGGGTCACTTGGGGAGTCTGTTAGACATTCAAAGCCTAGGGGACCAGGGAGGGGGAGGGCATTTAAACATCAGATGGTCCCCAGGGACCACGTTGAGATTCCTCCATGGTCAAAGAAGCATTTTCTCCCCCTGCTTCCGAACATTTCACAATGTTTATTGGTTTCCTCCATGTGTTTTACTTTAATATCTTTGTGTCTTAATTATTTCCATGTCTAAGCAAAGCAAAGCATTTCTTTTAAAGAAAAACATATTGATATTTTGGCCATGACTTTTAGATAACAGTAATCTTTGTATAAGTCTCATTTTTTTTTTAATGACAACATTGATGATATTAGTAGTGGGCCTAATATTCTAAAAAACAAATGTGCTTTGAATGAAAACATAAGATGTCTTTGTAGGCCCATATTTAGTTCATTTATCAAGGAATGAAATGAAATCTCACTTTCCCCCAAACTTCATTTTCTCAATTGAAAAACTTTATAATTTAAAAAGTTGAAGGGCTCCATTAATTATCCATTACTGGGAATCCATAATATCAATCTGTGTGTTAAAGTTTATGATTTAAATTTCCATTAACAGGCTGTGTCCTTGGCTTTTACAGAGAGATGTTAAAATGATTTAATCTAATGACAAGCATAATATTATGCAATCTAGCATAAATATAATTTCTCAAGATAAATACCTTCCTGTTAGAAAAAAAGTCTGCATAGATGAGGTTTCTACTTCCTTTTATGAAACTGTGAGCACTGTTGAAGATAATAAATGTCGTGCCTTGAAACACCATATTTTATAGTTTTTGAATTTAGAGCTAATTCAGTACTACAAACCCAATAATTTCTTCATTCAGAATGTCTTGTACACATATCTTTCAACATTTATATGTCTTTCCACATCTTTTCTTTAACTTATGCAGATTCCTCAGGTGTAAAGTAAAAGAAACTATATTTGACATGGTGGGCTTTGAGAATTAAATGAGGTAATACACACTCCTCAGGGTTTAGCTAACTGTCAGACACATGGTGATATTCTGTAAATAGCAACTCTTGTTACTCTAAATTTCCTATGTTCAACGTATTTTAAAATATAAGGCAACACAAATATTTGGAAATAGATAAAATACAAATATCATTATTATTTCTATAAAAGCTTTCTTAAGAAATTTTTAAAGAAACTCCCTCTAAATACTGCTATATATATATATATATATATATATATATATATATATATATATATATATATATATAATTTTTTAAACATCTTTATTGAGTATAATTGCTTTACAATGGTGTTAGTTAGTTTCTGCTTTATAACAAAGTGAAAAAGCTATACATATACATATATCCCCATATCTCTTCCCTCTGGCTTCTTCCTCCCTCCCACCTTCCTTATCCCACCCCTCTAGGTGGTCACAAAGCACCGAGCTGTGCTATGCGGCTGCTCCCTACTAGCTATCTATTTTACATTTTGTAGAAAATCTACAAACAATAAATGTTGGAGAGGGTGTGGAGAAAAGGGAACCCTCTTGCACTGTTAGTGGGAATGTAAATTGATACAGCCACTATGGAGAACAGTATGGAGGTTCCTTAAAAACTAAGAATAATGTGGGCCTCATTAGGGAAGATTTGGGCTTTATCCTTTGCTTGTATTCTCCACTTGTGATTTGAATTAAATTCACTTTTGGACAAAAAAAAAAAACAAAAAAAACTAAGAATAGAACTACCATACGATCCAGAAATCCCACTACTGGGCATATACCCTGCTATATATTTTTAAACTTTTATAATATTTTGAGATTGAAAAACACTTATCAAAAGAGCTTATTAGTTTTTTGACCATTAATGTTAAAGCAATTTATCTACAAGTTACTAATCAATCACAAATCGGATTTTAACAACGTGTTAGCCAAGGAGGGAGAGTAAACCAATGCTGCATTTTGGATTCATTATACACCATCCTAGGAATTAGAAGGCTGGTTTCTAGATCCAACTTTTCAATTTACCAAATCATCTAATTCTCTTAGAGCCTTAATTTCCTCATCTGTACTCTGGCAAAATGTGGTCAGTTTCTTGATAACCTTCTTCTGACGCAAAAACTTCAAAAAATTATTTATAACACTGTAATCTGAATTTAGTTCCTTAAAGTCAAGAATAAGGACTTTTATTTCTCTTATATTATTCAAAACTTATGTAGAAAGTTTTAAAATGTGTTTATGTTTCAGAAGTCCATGTCCTGAAGATTGTGGAAGAATACAGCTATCCATAATCAAATATTCCAGGAATATACAATGTTTTTCAAATTTGGTCTGTTTCCTCAAAGGTCTGTAGCTCATATCTGTTCAAACACCTGGTCTCTGAGTCAACTATTTTCTTGGGAAGCTGGAAATGTTGAGACAATATGACTCTAAGTGGGGTATTTAGTAAAAAGCACAGAAACTCTCCAGCAGGAAGCTAGATTAAGTTCATACAAGAAGATGGATTAAGTTCCCACAGGGAACTAGATTAAGTTCCCAATCAGAAACTTGCCTCTCTCTCTCTCTCTCTGTCTCTGTCTCTCTCTCATCCATCAATCAATCTATCATGTATCCGTCTACCTATTTTAATAGATAATCTAACTTGCTCTACAGCCAGAAACCAGTGCATTCTAAAGACAGAGACTGTGTGCTTGGCATTCACATATGCTTCTGTTTCTTTGAAATGATGGTATTGAGATTAATGTTATGTCAATGAGACCAAAGATGTCTATCACTATTATTTGTCAGAAATTAGGATGTACTGATGCATGAAAGTTCTAACTGCTGCACAAATATTTCATTTTTTTACTTGAATAAAAAGCAACATATGGAATTGCTTTGTTAATGAATGTATTTAGTATAAGCTGGAGACCACAGAATATATACTAACAGGATGGGGATTGTATTTAGACCAGATGGAGTTTCTGGGTGGTCTTCCAAGTGAAGCTCAGTATAAGATCCATTGCAGCAAGGTAATCTGAATGAGTTCATAAAAGCTGTGGATCAATATTGTGTGGTCTATATTACACTGAAAAAAAAACTTTAATATTTTTGTAGAAATATATAATACAAGTATATTTTTTGGCATGTAAATGTCCTGTTTATAAGATCACTTAATTGACTACTTCAAAATATTTCAGACTATGAATTTAGTCTAATCAAGTTTAAAACTTGGACTGAAATCAACTTCAATTTATATGAAAATTCAGTTCCAAAATTTAGGGACAGACCAGATGTTGTATGTCATATTTATTCTGAGTTTTCTAAGAAAAGGTAACAAAATTGATGTAACTCTTTTCAAATAAATTTGTTCTATACCTCTCCTCATTAATACAACTTCTATAAGATCATAGCCATATAAGTAAAAATAGATCTCATTATCATAGAAGATTTATTTTAATAAGTTTAAACTCATACCATAACATTTATTTAAAGAATGACTTACTAAAGATATATCATCACTTTGTTTTGTGTAAGATGATATTTGTGAAAATGTTTTAAAATCATGAATAAGAATGTCTTATGCAAGTGGTATATTGAATTATTAGGCTAAAATTCTCCTTTCAATTAGCATTATTAGAAGACTTTTTGATGAGAAGATCAGGATGATCTTCAAATGCAGTTTTAAAGTTTTTTTCACTATTATTTACAACACACCCACATTACACAGAAATATAGCTAATATTTTTCAGGTATAACTAGTTTCAATGTCACTATTACTGAGAAATAGAATTCCGTCTTCTGATTCCAAATTCCTTGCTCTTTTCACCAAACCACAGGATGTACCCTCAGAATTGTCTCATATTAATGAAGTTAATTTACAAAAAAACAATGACAATAATTCATGTAATTAAATATAATTTCTAATTTGATATCCTTCCCTGATTAATTTGCCAAAGAGCCTCAAGTTTCAATCTGACTGTGAGGATATTTCATGGCAGCATCATTTTTCTTAGTTTATCTGCTACAAAGTTGTGAAATTACATTTTCACATATGAAACAAATCATAATATTTTATATGTGAAAGCACAACTTCACAACTTTTTGTGTGAAGTAACTGGCAAGAGTTAGTTGGAACACAAATTACTGAGGGGCTTTTGGATATGTTATATTATGACTGATGTAAAGATAAGCCATTGTTTTTTGACTACGTTATATCTTTGTCAATACTTATTCTTTTTTTTAAGAATTCCACAACTTGTTCACAGCTCTCTGAACTGCAGGATTTAGAGAGCAGTAATCAAGATGATAATATTGACCATTTGTAATTAGATAAAATGTTTAAAAATGATTTTAATAATGCTTTTTGTAATGATTTTAATAATTTAATGACTTTGCAGAAAAATATTTGGGAGAGTATTAGCTATACTCCTAAAAATATCAATCTTACACATGATGAATGCTGTTTTAACATCATAATGTTAATTTATAGTCCCTGCTAAGTAATGCACATTTAACAAAATGTGCTTGAAATTTCTGTTATTACATTTCACAATTAGCTTATTTAGGATACTTTTCATTGCATATTTTATTTCTTAAATGTATTATGCATAATATACACAAGTGGAATAGTGTAAGTAATCTGTCAGGACCGAAAGTCATTTTATCATCATCAACTAATGGAATGTCTGAATCACCATGCCAAGAATTTTCTGCCCAACAGGAGCTACTAGACCAAGCAGAATTTAAGGAGAACTAATTAGACCCAAGATGCATTTATTAAATGTTAAGTCAAGTTATCAAACTTCTCTCATTCTCCATGAATTTGTGCTGCTTATTTTACATTCCATTTTTGCTAAGAAATTTAGTCAGTATAAATTAATTTTATACAGTGACTTCAGTAAAGACCTTTGAAAAAGATAGTTATATAAAACAGCCCACTTAAACAAGCTCCTAATTAACAGCATGATTCTTAATACAAAGAACAGTATCAAATAGTCTTAAGCAAAACAATTTATCAGTTACACCAAACTTATTTCAGCTAGCTCATGGAGAATATTTTAGTGAACATGAAACTTAAAACATTTGGAGGCACATATGCATAGAGAGGTCATAATTATTTACAATGAAATAGTTTATTCTAAATACATTTTATTATTTTTTCTCTCTTAAACTTGATGTGGACCTAAACCACCAATTAGGATACAAAGTCAATGTGATTTCAATATGTGTTTTAAAACAATAAATTTGAATAAATCTCTTATTTATTCATTCACAAAGTATTTGTATTGAAATAATATGGAGCTACAGTACTTTATCTATCTATGTATCCTTCATGTATATATCAATCTATCAGTCCTATTGATGTTTCTGTGTGTGTGTGTGTATGTGTGTGTGTGTGTTGTCTTAATTTGTTTTGTCTATCCTGATCCTATGCTGAGTCATAAAAAACCCAACTTAAGGTTCAGGATGATGCTGGAGATGTTATCAATGCATGTGATCTTCACTTACTGGGGGTTTTCTTTCAGTGTGGTCAGTATGCAGCTTGTGGGGATTATGCATCTAAGTGGGATGTTTGGCAGGGTGATAAACAAAGCAGAGAAGATCTTGCATGCTCCACAAAGAAGTCCTGTGCATTCATGAGAGTAAATGTATGTCACTTTCCAGAATTCAGTTGCTGTCAGTGTACCTTCTGGATGTCTTTGGTCTAGCAAGGTCTGTTCAGAACTCACTCAAGTGTCTTCTCTGGTTTGATTTGAATGTGACCATTTTCCTTATAGAATTGTGCCATGAGAGAGTTGATTCTAGGTAAAACCTCTTGAAATGATTTAATCTATACAGCAGCATACATCAGCCTTAAAAATATGTCTGATTTGGTGATATTTAATCATCAAGATTTCTATTCGTGTAAAGTATCAGTAACATCTCTAATGTGCATTGATTTAAACCTTACTTGTTTTCTTTCAAAAGGATCTATGTATTCTATAATACACTACAAGAGAAGTGTGGCAGTTACATTCATTTTGCTTCATAGAGTTCTCTGCCCAGAGAGAAAATGCCAGTATTAAAGGGACAGTCATGAAAATGACTCCTCCAAGAACAAAAAGTAACAAATTTCATCCTTTCATCCCTCTATATTTCTAGTTTAGGAGGGACATGAAAAAGGACATGATCAGCAAAAGAACAGGTAGATTTGGGGAACTTCTGTGGTTTTTATCCTTTATAAGATGGCCGGAAATTTGCTTATGATGACATGTCTGTGCAACGTGCATGGCTTCAATTCTTTGATAAGAAATTATAAAATTATAAAGAAAATGGATCCCATTTTTTCCCTAGTAAGAAAATTTGGTCAAATAGGTCCTTCAGAGAAATTCATTTTCTTATCATTTGAAAATAACTGTAATACAATATGATTCGAAAGAGGCCTTGTGTTTTCCATCATCATTATAAAAATGAAGAGTAGAATAACCAAATTAGGAGACATTTTAAGTGCTTACTTGATAAACTACAGCTGGAGCTAGAGTAGACTGAATATTTTTATAAGGAGAATTTAACTTAGATAGTAATAAACTGATAAACAATCCCTCCAATTTAAAACTCCAAAAGGATGCTGTGAAGTTCTTTATTTCTCTAATTATAGAAAGAGGGAAATGGGTCAATAAATTCCACAAATGAATGTTACTTTTTCTAGAATTTAGACTTTGATGTTAGATTCAAACTATTGTTATAAACCAGTGGACCAATTGTTCTTGAACTTCAGCATGCATTGGAATCACACAGATGCTGTGCTCCAGTTCCAGAGTTTCTCACTTGGTACCTTAGGGATGGGGACTGAGAATCTGTATTTCTAACCTGTTCCCAGGTGATGATGATACTTGGATTGGAGATCACATGCTGAGAACCATAGCTAGAGAGCTATGTATCAAAGGGAGATATGACCATATGGTCTAAAGTTACAAAGAAATGCAAGGGCATGAAACCTGTCAGATTCAGAATAATGTTTGTGTGTGTGTGTGTGTGTGTGTGTGCATGAGTTATGGAAAGCAATGTGGGAGGAGTACACAGAATGTTTCACTCTATTAGAAAAAAAGTATTTACAGTAACTTAGCTGAATAAGTAGATGAGTATTTGCTGTGTCATTGTTTATATATTTTGTATGTCTTGAATATTTCATAATTCACTTTTTTAAAAGAGAAAAAGTCATAGTTACTAAATTAAGTTGTAACTACTAAATTTGTATAGAGTCAAGCACTACTGATCAGGTACATTTTAATTAACCAAAAGATACAGAACTTCTGGCTTTGAAATTTCTTTTTTCATATAGTTTCAATAATAGAATCTAAAACACTTAGAAATCCTTCAGAAACATAGTTATACAAGTGACATAATAGAAACACATAATGACTGGTAATGACTTTGCTCTATTCTATGCATTAGTTTATTCAACAAATATTTATTGAATGTCTACTATGTGTCAGAAACTGTTCTAGGCATGGGGATATAGTAATGACCAAAACAGACAAAAATCCTGCCCTCATGGAGCCTACATTCCATAAAAGTCATTTTACTTTTGCCTAGTAACAAGCAAAACAAACAAGCACAACACCTCTAAAGTTGAAGCTGGTAAAAGGAAAGATGAGTAAACCTGAATTTAAAAAATAAACCCAGTTTATCAATCTAAAAAGAGTGAGAGATTAAAGATAATTTTAAGATAAGGAATTTCTTAAGGATATGCTGATCAGGACAAGTGAGTCTCATAGCAAATGTACAAGTTAAAATGGTAAGTTTAATCCAATTTTCATGGGAAAAAAAACTAGTAAGATGAAATTTTCCCCCTTTAAAGTCATAATTTTCCCCAATGTTTTTCTTCTAAATGTCTAAGTCAGTCATGTGTAAGTTTTTTCCCCCTCTATGAGTACTTAATTCACACATGCAATGCATTTTTCAAGCTTACATCTCTAAATAGAGCCAGAAATTTGGGGGTGGTGGTGAGGGTGTGTTCAGATGGCTCCTCTCCCCACCAAGCAAGCATTTATTTCCCCAAGAATACTGCTCTCTTTTCAGTGGGGAGTCAATGAACTAACTCAGTAATAAAACCTAATCTTTACATATTTCTTTACTGTTTCACTAATTTATCTATTTTACAAGTATGTTTAGGTTACTAGCACAGGACACAGCACTGGAGATAAAAAGATTAGTCAGATATGATCCTGTTATCAAGCAGTCCCAGTGTGGATAGAGGAGGTATGAAAACACACATGTACAGCACAGGCAGAGAAGAGACCTGATAAAATTATGTGGTGGAAAATCTTTGAGTAACATGAACATACACGAGATGAAACAGGCAAGGTTTCCTCTGCGCTGAGCCTTAAAGAATGAATAGAGTTAGTGAAGCAAGGAAAGTAAGGATAAATTGAAAGGTGACCATAGCAATATGGAAATGATGGAAGCATTTGCCTTGATCATGTTTGTCACCAAGAAACCTGGAAAAAAAATTATTAAAATACTGTTAGGTGGTGTGTGTGTCTGTGTGTGTGTGTAGTGTTCTTTCTTGTTCCTGCTAAGTCTAACACCTAAGACTTAGTTCTCAGAAAATCAAATTCCCTACTGGGAGCCAGGCACTGCCATACTCGACAGGCATTCAAACACACATGAGACATGGTCTTCCTTTCAGTGAGTCTATACAGCCATAGAAGATTCATCAAATTGCTTTTTACTTAAGGAACATTAAACAAATTTTAATGGGTGAAAACTATAAAATAGTCCTTAGCAGAACTCTAAGTATCATTCTTGCTCTCAAATTTTATGATTTCAATGCTATGAAAACTCAGTTTATAACATCAAAACAATTATTTCGTACATGTATTTTTTTAAGGTTTAGAACTTCCTTATGTACAAATTTGGTTTCTATTAAATTCTTTTTGATACATTTTTAGTAGACTTGTATCACACTGTCTTATTTGAATACATCCAAAGGTAAATTCAAAACAAAACCAACCAAACAAACAAACAAAACAAAAACTCTGGTCTTCTTTGACTAGAAAATGTTCCAGTGGTCTCTCTGCGTTTTCTCAAATGCAAGATCATATGTTGTGATATATTTTATAATATATCTATTAGCAATTGTTTTGGGTTATTTATACCTTCTTCTATATTAAACATATAGTGAGTAAAAAAAATGTCTGCTTTTATGCTTTAATTTAATCTAACTAAAATAGTAGCAGCAACATAGAGGTCATTCACCCAACTGTATTATGAAATTGTGTATATTATACACACAATACAATCCAGGGATATGGCTCATAATATGTTTTTTTCCCTTCATAACAAGTTATATCTTGCTGATGTATTGCAGTTCATGAAAAAAATAAGTGTATTTTAAAGTCTTGTGTCCTAACTCCTTTAAAACAAATTATTTTTCTTTCTTAGCAATATTAAAATGAATAGCATGCATATTTTTTCTTAAGTTTTAAATCCAAAGAAACAGGAACTATGTTTGGCATCCTTTATAAAATTTATACTTAGCCATCATAGCAAAGAAAATTAGTTCTATCAGCACGAATAATGGATGAAGTTTTCTTCTTACTTACTTGTGAATCTCAGTTGTTTGTTTAGTAATATGGTTATACAGCAAATTTTGGAATCATGATTAGAACCATAGGGATGACAAGATTTCATGTAAAATTAGTTCACAGAAAATATACTATTTAAACTAAGTGTTTTGATAGATCAAAAGGGAGCAGACCTGATAATCCATGCCTCTTTACTTTTACAAACATTTTTAAATTTTATCTTAATAAGGGGGTAGATGTATCATCAATAAACTTTTAGACTATACTATTATTTATTTAATAGTTATATTTCAGGAACAGATAGTACATTAAGAAAGGAGATACCAAGAGCTCCCTGTAGACAACACTCCAAAACAGAACGTTACTCTGATTTATAACTTATCATAGAATTTACTAGCAGTGCCAACACATTACACTCAGTAAAATGCTAGCTTAAGATATTTCTTGATGTATTATCACACATATGAGGTAAACTTTCCACTTTTAATTCTAAATCATTGACTGAATTTAGTTCACATTGAATAAACTGATTTATATAAGAAGAGTTTAGCAATCTTATTTTTTTTTTATTTGTATGACAGCTGTTACTGTAAAATCAATTCTCAATGTCTACTACCATGCATTTAAGTTCTTATTGTTGAGATAAATGTGTGACAATCCTGCCTGAGAGTGAAAATACCCTCTCAAGACCATTTGTACATTCTCATTCTTAGGTAAACAAGCTAGTAAGAAAATGAGTTTGCTATCAAGACTTTTTTCAGCTTGATTCTAGGTTGGTTCTTTCATAGGCTACCTCCTGGTAACTTGTGTTTAAATTGTACCTTTCTTGTTTCTTGTTAATCATTATAGGGATTTATTTTGGGGGGATAGATTCAGGCTATATAGTTCTGTTAATAATCAAAGCCAATACTTTGTAAATTTGCATCATGGCAAGACTAGTAGGTAGCAAGTTAGTTGCTTACATATTAGAGAAAAATGATATATGTCTTCAAAAGTTTAGAATCTGTATATGAAAATAAATTTTGGATTATTCTTATAGTTATAGTTCTTCATGCTTCTTATTTAACACTCATTTGACATCATATATATATATATATATATATATATATATATATATATATAATTTTTGTGTGTGTGGTATGCGGGCCTCTCACTATTGTGGTCTCTCCCATTGTGGAGCACAGGCTCCGTGGCCATGGCTCACAGGCCCAGCCACTCCGTGGCATGTGGGATCTTCCTGGACCGGGGCATGAACCCGTGTCCCCTGCATCAGCAGGCCGACTCAACCACTGCGCCACCAGGGAAGCCCTAATTTTTTTTTTTTTAAGGAAAACATTTTAAACCCACATAATACTCTGAACTAATATGTTGTCATTATATTTTGCCAAATTTCCAGAGGAAATGTAATAATATAAGAAATGGATTTATTTTCACACTGACTCAATGTTTTGTCTTCTTTGTGGTGCAGGGCTAATGCAATTTTCAAAAAAAAAATTAGATATTTATTTTGTGTGATTTCCTTAGACCAGACTGTATCCTCTTTAAATTTTGGTACTTTATAATGGGAAACAATTTTGCAGCAAATTAAACTGGTTGGATTGTACAGTTCTTCCTTAGACGGTCTTTTACCCCATGCCTGACTTTTCTTTCATCAAACAGCAATTACCCACAGTCTGCTCACCATATTACTTGATTTTTCTTTTTATGATACCTTCTAGTCACACAGAAAAAGATAATAATTTTCCTCCTAAATGTTCTATCATAGAATTTTCCTTTCACAAAGCATCTATCTATGTTCCCTATTACACTGATTAAAATCAGTTTCATGTAGTGCCAACAGGAGGATCATTTCTCTCCCTCAAAGAACTATTGTAAACACATAATCTCTTTATTTATATTATCCCTACTGTATAAGACCTCTTTTATGATATCTTTGATTCTAGGGTCATATTGTCATGTCCTGGATCTTTATAGGTGCATCAGGTCTTTCATCTTGCTCCAATATTTGCTTTAGAAATGGTTGAGATTTGATTTTGACTTGGGTAGTCCATATTACAGACAGCAGCAACTGACTTATCAGGTTCCAAACACCCTCCCTGCCATCTGTGGGGAGTTGGCATATCCAAAGTAGACAGCAAATGAGATTACAAGGTCTTCTCTGACCACATGGACTCAAAATAATATTCAAGTTCCCTTCTTAGCCTTCATCACCTTAGAAAAATTCCAGAATACACTGCCTTCTAGCCCTTTCTCCCTACTCCCTTGAACTAGTATTTAAGCAAGTGCTTTAAAAACATTTTAAAAATACACTTTACTGAACTTCTCATCTTGGGCAGAACCCTACAAACAGTCCCCTTCATGGCACCAAGACTGCCAGCTTACCAGGAGGAAGTATCCTCAGGGAACACCATATCCCACTACCCTTGCCAACCAAACCCATACTTTAGAGGCTAATGCCCCTATATCAAATGTTTGTCTTCTAACTAGGTAAAGCCATGTTTGTGTTATGATGTTTAACCCTCACTTAAAAGGACAGGCCTTGCTCAAATAGAAGCAGACTCCCCTGTTCCACTAGTCAGGAATTCTGAAGGGGTAAGGGAAGGATATATCAGAATACCAGAGCTCAAATCCAGGTTTTACTCTGTATTAACTATGTGATTTGGGGCAATTTCACCACTTAAATTCTCTGAACCTCAGTTTCCTCATCTATAAAATGAGTCTAATACATTACTTATGCTGTGGATTTGTTATAAGAAGTATATATAATACAAGACAATGCCTGGTAAAAAAATAAGCAATCAATGATCATTAGCTATTATCATCTTTTTAACATCAATAATTCTGAGTTACTCATCCTTATCTCTTTTTATGGGAACCATGTTGAATAATATAAAGGCTAAAAAATGACGGTTGACATGTACCTTGACATATCATTAACATATTATTTTATTTTTATTTATATCATCATACATTTTTCACAGTATAGAAGTAAAACATAATCAATATCCAATATTGTACAATATTTTGTAGACCACACTCAAACATACCTACTAATGGGTACATTACATGTTACGTTACTAATTTATTGGCTCTTAATTATTTTATATTATGCAGGTATTTTTGCTAGATTATCATTTCTGTTGAAGTATCTCTTTGCAAACTTTGGAGACATTGGTTGAGGTTCTTGTATGGGCTAGAATATGTTATTTTTTTCCCCCAATGAAAGAATGGAGTCTGAGCTCTTGCTCAGGTAGTGAATCTGAATATTCACTATCTAACACAATTTTAGGAATGGATTATAGATCGTAAGGATTGCACTTTCTACCTCATTTACCCTCCTTCAAGCCATTGCATTCTCTGTTGATTTTCTTTCACCTTCAAGTTCCCAAGGAATTGAGTACTGCTCTCCATTTGTTTATTAGTTTTTACACTCAATTCCAAGAACTATGACTATTTTTGCATCTGTTCCTTTACTCACTTCCCTTCTTAAAGTTGACTAGCATCCACTGAGTAGTGGTCTTTCATTAATCTTTATTTGTAGACATCTGCAATATTTAATCTCACTGACCTCCCCTGGTTTTGGTACTCTCTTTTCCTCATCTCTCTGACATGAGAAAGTTGTTTTCTTCACGTCAGCTGGTAGCTATCTCCCATTCTGTTTTTGTTCTCTAAAAAGACATGTTTAACAATGTTCTTTCCTCAGCTGGTTTTCTTCCTGTGGACCTCCACTTGTAAGTTCAACCATTGCTTTCCAACTAGATGCCCCTTCAAGCTTAGTGCTGCCTCAAGTTCTCATTCCAGGTTTTCATGCACTTCCATGATATTTATAGGATATCTTGTAGGCATCTTAAATTTAAAATAACCACACTGATATATTTTTTCCCACAAGCCAATTCTTATATTACATGTTTCTATTTGTATTCCTGACATTATTATTCTCCCAGTCATCCAGATTTGAAAACTCAGTCATCACAAACACCTATTTCCCTTCATTTCTCACAAATAATCTATCTTAATATCCTACTTAAAAAGTAGACTAGCATCTCTTGAATCTATTCCTTCATTTTTATCTCAATTTCCATTACCATACATCAAACCCTAACTGCATTGGCCTAGCTTACTATGAGTATATCTCAACTGGTTATATCACATTTGAAAATTTGTCAGACTTTGACAGTTAAAGATAAAAGGAAGTATTATGTACAAGGCACATATTTCTTTGAAAATCTATGGCTCATTTTGGGAACTTTAAACGATAGTAGTTAGAGAGGTTTATACAGGTAGAAGAATAATAAAATCTGAAAGGTAGCTGGGAGTAAAATCTTAAATCCTAGACCACTGAGAAATTTTAGTGAACATGTTTTATCTACAATGTTGAGTCTTTCTTTAGTATCAATAGTACCTAGCAAAATGCTAGGTACTATTTTTCAGATGCTCAAGAAATCCTTATTTCAGGAAATAAAGGGAAATATTGCAAGAATATTAAATTATTAAAGTGTACATTGATTTATATATTTTGAAATTATCTAGGACACAGAAAATGTCTTTATTTTGCTTCTATAGTTCATTTTCAAGTATTTAAAAAATAATATACATTTTAATGCTTTTCTTAATTATCCTTGAGTCATACATACATATCACATATACACATATGTATTGATATTTGATGAATATATTACACACACACATATGTATATGTGCTCTATTCAAAGATAAGTTAATGGTTAATTGAAAGAGCTTATCCGGTGCCAGAGTTTTGCTTTGCATTTCAATTCTTATTTTCGGTCTGCTCTGTTTACAGAATATCCAACTCTGTATAATAATTGAAGAATCTCCTGAGCTAAAAATAGTAACTTCTGGAAAAGAACTCATCTCCTGGTACTTAGCCATATTATTCATCTTATATGGCTGATACATTTATAATGCAATGATTCAAATAAATGTGACTTTTAAATTCTTTTCAGAAAATATTGTCATACCTTATAGATTAATATTATTCTCATGCCCCACCCCATATCCATACACAAATCTCTTTTGGTTAGTGATATTAATCCATTCCTGTGGTTTTGCAGTCCAGGAGAATATAGTGTAGCATGCCTCCTGGTTTAAAACAAAAAGGCTTATGGTGTTCTTTGGCTTTTTGCTCCTTGACTTTCTGCAGAGACCAGCATCCATGGGAGGGATTTGCTTTGTTTTTCTAATTATTGGCAGCTGGGTGAAACAGTGTCCAAAATGGGGAAAAGCAACACAGAGAACTTCAAGCTATGATAATAACAGGTGCTCCCAAGGATCAAGTTCTCAAACAACACTAGGAGTAAGTTGAGATGCACTTTACAGCTGAATTGTCTCTGATGACAGATGGAAAACATCAGGAATTTGCATACAATAGCTGATTTGGTTCACTTCCCAGTCTATTAAATGGATTTAACAATTTTTCAGAAGGCAGATTTGGGTAAAGAAAGTGAAAGGTGTGCTAACATGGGATGAGTACACAGAAAATTTTCATTTGGGCTTGATTTGCTACTCTTCTTTCCCTTACCACATCTCCACCCCCAGCACACACATGCACACACACACACACATTTGCACACAGATACATGTACACATTCGTGTACATGTAATGCACACATACTCACTGATAACCGTGTCTAAACTGTTGCAATGACATACAGATTTATTCATTGTAATTTAAGTTATAAATTAAATAGAATCCAGAAGAGCACAAGAACATGGTAAAATAGTTCCTTGGGCTGATTCTGAGTTGCAAGACTCTTTCAATTAGTTAGAAGATTATCTTAAAATTATAAAAGCTGATAAAAATATCAGCATGATAGATTTAAGCAAAGAGAGGTAGAAACTATTAAATATTTCCTCATGAAAGTATTCTTAAATAAAATATAGGCATATATCAAATTTATAGCAAAATCATAATCCCAAGGATGTAATCTCTCTTACATAAGGTGCCAATATTACAGTTTTGGCAACATGTACCTTCTACCAGAGCCTTTAGAAGGTGGTTGACCTAGCGCTTAAGCTTCAATCACCAGCAGGGTTCTTTCATCAACATGTGAAAATCTGCTACCTTATAGTGAGCCAGAATGTATCAAAGGCCAATCAGTATTAGAGAGAAGTAGTGACAGTAAGAAGAATGAGTATTATAAAAGCAGACAGTTAAAGAAAAGACACATCCCTTTGGCTCACATTTCTCCCTATTCCAGCACACTGAACAGAGCAAGGAAGAGACCACTCAGAGCCAGAACTTTCCTCACTCAACCACAACTTCCTGCAAACCAAGGTGTCTCAGCTCAAATCCAAGCTGGTTTAGAGAAGTTGATTTTTACTCTGAATTTGAGATTACACTTTAAAAGGGTATATATTTTAATAACATTTTGGAATCTGCTCAAATATCACTAAAGGAAGAGTAAGAATGATTGGCAGAGCATACTTGAAGACAGTGATTATAGGAAAGTAAAATCAAATCACCCAGTTGAAGTCCAAATCACTCCACCCATGTAGACAAGATTGAGCTGCTCTCCACTATGAAAACCTGGTAGAGTCCTGAAAAATTCCTGACGTGACCTTGTTTTTTTCTTTTTTACCTCTTTAACATAAATGTAAAGGAAAGAAAGAAAAATGCCTGCTTTTCTGGGAAAAATGCAAAGTCTGTCTTTGAGACTATTAATTATTATTCAATGACTAGATCTGAGTTCCATTTGTCATGCCATTTTTAATACCATCAACTCTCTTGGGCACTCAAGTTTTCTATGAGTTTGTATTGTATGTGAATCCATTTTCTGTATGAGTTGTGTCTTTTTCTGCTATTTTTATTTTCAGTTAACAATTAATAAAGGCAAATTATGGTTTACTATTGCCCAAATTGTACTAATTTATCCTTCTTCCTCTTCTTTTTCTCCTTCTTCTTCTCCTCCTCCTCCTCCTCCTCCTACTAATTATTATTATTATTATAACTGTTATTATTTTGCCAATTCTTTTTCTTTAGAATTGTTTTGGGAGGAAATGTTATTACTAGTGTCAGGAACAATATTAGTACACAGTTTCTGCTAAGATTTTCACATTTATCTTTTTTTTTTTTTTTTTTTTAGTACGCAGGCCTCTCACTGCTGTGGCCTCTCCTGCTGTGGAGCACAGGCTCTGGATGCACAGGCTCAGTGGCCATGGCTCACGGGCCCAGCCGCTCCGCGGCATATGGGATCTTCCTGGACCGGGGCATGAATCCGTGTCCCTTGCATCGGCAGGCAGACTCTCAACCACTGCGCCACCAGGGAAGCCCTCACATTTACCTTTGAACTAATCTGTGTTCTTGCAACTATTTTTAAATAATAAGTTTAACTTTCTCAAATATTTTTTCTATATAATTTGAACAATGTCTTATTGTATAGGTTCCATAAATAGGTAATATTTACATCAACAATGTTTATCAATTAATAACATTTCCCAGGAAGAAAAATAATGTTTATAATTACTTTTACTAGACAAAATCTGCTTCGTTAAAGAAAGCTATTTATTAATATAAGAGTTCGGGGAAATGTGTTTCCAAAAAAACCTAAATGTTTAGCTCAGTTGACCTAAAGCACCTACTGAGAGAACATGAGTTTTCCTTTAACTTAAGTGGGACAATTAGTGACCTCATCAACCTTCTCTTTACTATGTTGTATCTTTCTTCAAATTACAGATTTAAAGAAATCTTCAAATTACAGATTTTACTCTATTGGGAATCTAAGTCTCTGGGGCTCTCTCAATTCAAATTATTTACTCCACCAAGATCCTGAGTATAATATATCGAAATATAAATATATCTATGCAAATAAATCATGCAGTAAATAATCTTGAGTACATTTACATGTATTTTAAGACACCCCTCCCATCAGCAGTTTACAGGTATAATGTAGTAACAGGGCTCCCACTATGTAGAAGTTGGTAAGTCCAATCACTCACATTTATCCTTATATAATAATATGTATTTACAGTACTGCTTTGAGTATTCTTATTTACCCTGCTTTTCTTGTCTCTAGAAGTTTTCTAATTCCCCTGCCCCTGCTGTAGTTTGGCCATTTCTAGTTGCCACTCAAGATTTTTCATTCTTTGCAATTTTAATTTTTCTTCTCTCAGCCATTTATTTGTAATCCAGGTCTTCCTCTCAACTCACAGACTTTTCCACTTATTTCAGCTTTCCTTATCTTCTGAGCTCTGGTCTTTGGATGGCTCTGTTTTTCTAGCCTTTCGTTCAGTGGTTAGCTAACCAGGCCCACTACTCCTTTGTATTCAGGGTCTTCATTAGTGAACTGAATGATCACTGTTTTCTTTATCTCTGATTTAATGAACTTTATTTGAACTATGGTTTCTATTTCTTCCTTTGACTTCAACTTCTGACCTTGAAAAAAAACAACCATGATTTGAGGGTTTGCTTAATCAAAATGTTAGTATATTTGAAAAATAGTCTCATATAAATGAATATGGCACCCAAGAAGAAATATAATTATACTTTCAATCTGACTTTTGTAGAATTAAAAGAAAAATAAAGACTACAGCAGTGTTTTTTAATTCAGTCAAACAAATCAAGGCTGCTTTCCTTTTCTTTTTCTTCAAAAGGCTTGAACTCAATAAAATGCTCATGAGTCTTTGCCAAGTAATTCTATTTTCTTTTTTCTTTTTTTTAATTTTTAAACCCATGGGTATTTCAAGGGAAATTCAACCCACATGTTTCTGATTCATTTACACTTAATTCATTAAAATGTTGCTTTGTAAGAGCTATTTGATGTCCAAGGGCCTTATGTGTCTGTTTAGATGACTTTTTATGCCATTTTTTTTCCTCAAAAACAGGAAGTGGTATTTTGCTAAGAACTCAACTCCAAAAAGGTTGAATTTCGTATGAATCACGTTAAGTACAGCAAGATGATTGTATCTCTCCTGGGTCATCTTTACAATGGGATGGCACCTCAAACAGTTATCTGGATAGATTGAGTATTGTTAATCTCAAATTTCCCCAACAGGATGCCAAAGTCTCCCAAGACTGGGAGACTTCCAAAGTCAATCTGTGAAAGGGCATACAAGATGAATCCATTTTTCTCAATGTGCATATACATATAATGCTATAAATTACATTACAGCAAAGTGTTAGAGCAGAGACATCTAACATGTGATAGCCTTAGGATATCACTGGAGTGTGTTTACTTAAATTTAAGTTTTCTTCTTTTTCTCATCTCACCCCAAGAAAGGAACTTTGTATGAAAAGCAGGTAAGAGAGAGGGAGAAAGAGATTGTAATATATCAAGCAAACAGAAGGTATATATGTATTGTCAATAAGAAACACTTTAATAGAAAACATCAGTTAGTCATGCTTTCTAAATTGAAAAGAAACCTTCTTTAACTAGAGAAAGTTAGATAGCAGGTCTGCAGTATTTTCTTTGTGACAAAGAAATGTTGGAATACCTATGTAATGGGTCTTCATTTCCTTAGATCTGCTTTCTTTACTAGTATAGCACTGAAAACTTTCCTCTAGAACTTTCGAGTTCAAGAGCAGCTTGGCAGTCCCTAAGTGAAATCCAACATCACGGCCACTCCAAGATTGGTTTTATTTACAATGTAGGTGAATCTCATACAGGAATCCAAATACCACTGAGAATAACCCATAATACCAAATTGGATCAAATCTGCAGCCAAAATCAAAACTACTGGACGCACTAAATTCATAGGAAATTCACTCATAAGCAAATGGCCTGATTTATCCAGGCCTGGACTCAATCCAAGGTAACATATGTGAGATCTTTAAAGGCTTCTAGTGCTCACATTATCTTGTAAAAGACTTTCAAGGTAGTTCTTTTAATTTCAATGTTGAATAGTCTAAAATAGTTATTAGTAACAAAATAAAGTAACTAATGAATTGTGATTAATATTTTGTACACACAATCTTTAAAAACACAAAGAAAATATGATCCTAACCTTAGACTATTCACTAGAGACAGAAAATTAATTTAGGGGCTCTCTTCTGAGCTCCAATAAGGAGGGCTAAGGTCTTATTTGACATATGAATTGAAGAAAAATTCATACTCTACATTGCAAAGGAAAGTTAAAGTAAGTGCTCTTTGTAGAACTCATTAAGCAAAACTGGCAACTAAAAGTATCACCAATGTGGGAAATGATGCCTTGGTCAAACACTACAATATCTTATTCAGTATAGATGCTTATGTAGACATGGCTGTATTATTTTTCTAATCACTGCATCAGTTAGCAATGCTGTCAACAAACAACCTTTTATTTAGTGGCTGAAACAATATGCTTTTCTCTTTTTTTCACAAACTTATAGTTGGGTGGGTTGTTCTGCTATTCTGGGCCAGTCTTGACCAATCTCTGTTGGGCTTCCTCATACATCTGAGGTCAGCTGGCTGGCTTGGGAGGACTTTTGCTAGCATGACCAGGGTATCCTCTTCATGGTCTTTCAATTTCCAACAGGATAGCCTGAGCTTTATCTCATGACAAAAACAGAATTCTAAGAAAGTAAACAGAAACTTCAGAGAGTTTTTTCAAGGCTCTCCTTGCATCGCACTAATTAACATCCTATTGTAAGTCTCATGGCCAAGCCTGGATTCAGAATAGAGGAAATATATAAAGTTATAGCAGAAAAGGGTAGACTCAGAAAAGCTCTTAATTTGAGCCACAAATACAATTGATCTATCATAATTATCTAGAAAAATCCTTAAAGTATTTTCACAAGGAAATCTTTTCTCAAATTTTTCTGTGTGAGTTAGCATGGCATGTGATGCATATGATTACATGAATATATTTTCACTTTCCTCATTAACATTTTCTGCATCTTACTTTTTTCCCCAAGTCACTGCTGTGAAATTATACAATGAAATTATTATGTCACTTCTCTTTCTCAAGGAGCCTTTCTTTCGCTGATTCTCAAGATTGGTTCATCTTTTTCTCTCGCTTTTTCTTCCCTTTCTCAAAACTCTTACTTGAACCTTATTAAATGGATATTTTTATTAGACTGCAGCTATTTTGTAACAAGTAATGTGGCTTTCATTTTTCATTCCTGTTTCTTCTCCACTTAGCTAAATTTGTGGTGTATACTAGACATGTAATATGTAGGTAAGTCAATCTTGGAAAACATGGTGGGAATATGAAAGCTTGGAGACCAAAAGAGTGAAATTGCAGAGAACATACAAGAGAAATCATGTGGTCCAGAAAAGAATGAGGTTAGATTACTCCAGTGTAAGAGGATATAATAATGTAGAGAATGAACAGAAGGAGAAAAAATACTAGAAGTAGAATGGATCAAGTCTGAAGTAGAAGAGGAAGTTGTAAAAGAGAAAAGAAAGAAACAATAAACTGGTAGAGGGAAACAAAAGCAAATAGTAAAGCTTAAGCTGTATTTACTTAAGCCAAAATATTTGGCTTACTCTTTGGAAATATTGGAATTTCTAAATAAAGCAAATGTATGGGTTGTAGTAATTAGAGTATCCTCAATGTTCTGCCATACTCCAGTATTCAGTACTGGACCACTAGATGGTTACCAGTGCCAAACCCTTCATGTAGCATCATGTAACAAACACTGAAACTAATGTTTTGCAAAGCACCCAAGCTCAGCATTTGTGTAGAAACCTTCTTACTCTGGCACAGATTGCCTTTAAATTGAAATGGATAGCTCTTAGACACCAACCCTGTTTATTCTGACACCACTATAGTTCCCATTACTCCCAAATCATAAAGATATTGTGTAAACATCAGCATTCATGTGTTCTTATTTTCCACAATATCTCATGCTGTGTGCTTTTAACACTGATCCACGATTCTGATTTCTTCATAGAAAGTAAATCTTGAGAGAAAATAAGTACCACATGATTGGTATAGTGTTGTACATTTTTATAATACCCTAGAAACATTTATAAATCTCTGGGCCAAGTTACCATTCTAAACTCTTTAAGAAATATGATTACATTTAAGATTATTTTTTTTTCAAGAGGATTGCAATTTATTAGAAGTGAGAGGCCTGAAAATAGCTATAATTTTAGACAATATATTGATTTTTTATAAAAGGGATGCAAACGTATTTCAATAGATGCCAAAAATATATGGCATTTTTCTAATTGGAGCTATTAGTGGTGGTTTCATGTAAGAATTGGCGTGTAACTTAGAAATAATTTTAATAGGTATGAGTGGAAAGGAAAGAAGTTGAACAAAAGCAGATAAGTAGAGAAAATGGTAAACTGGAATGGGTAGAAAAGCAGATCTACTGGGAAATTATATTAGAAAGTTGAATGGGAGCTGTGCTGTTGAAGGCCATGGATGTCACATTAAGTCATCTGAATCAGTACAGGGGTCACTAGACCACAGGACAATAGCAAATACTTCTGAAGACAGAGGAAAATGATATTTTTAGATCTCTGAGTGCAGTAAAATATAGGTGACATGTTAATGTTTTAGATTTCTACTGCAGTAAGATGTAGGAATTCTTAAACCAGAATCTATGAATGAAATTCAATAACTTCCTGTAATTGTATAAAAACAATTACAGTGGGATCTGTTGAGAGGTAATTCTTGAATAATCTTATGTTTCTCCATGGTCAGAGCTTCCTAAGCAAAAAGTACTGGCAATAACTGAAGGATACATTAAAGAATAATTGGAACTGCAAAAAACAAACAAACAAAAAACCCCAAAAAACCCCAAACCCCCAAAAAACCCAAACAAAACAGCAAACTCCAAACCTCTCGAAAGTTACAGTTACAGGAGGTACACTTCTAGAGGCTTACAGAGATTTATCTCCCTGGATACGTTTGTTTATATTTTATAGTGGTAAAGTAAGAACCTTCTTATCCTCTTCCAGAGAGAATTTGTTTACATTCTAGAACAAATGTTTACTTTTCTTTCTTTCTTCCTTTCTTTCTTACTCTCTGCCTTCCTTTTCTTTTCTCTCTCTCTTTCTGTTTCCATCTCTGTCTCTTCTCTCTTTCAGATGAATTGACAGTATCTCCACAAAAATGACAATTTTCATAATTTTAGGGTCCCTCTCTTGTGGTGCAAAACTCACTGCCTACACAGGTGACATCTGGTTTCACCATATGTCCCTGTAGCAGCATGGGGGAACCAGCACAAGCTGCTCTGTGAGATAACCTTTTCCTCAATCCAGATTTTTGAAATCATATATGCACTTAAAACTGTGACAGAATAACTCAGTTGAAGTAAGGTAACATTTCAGATTCTTCACATTTTTAGATTGAACAGAATCAAGCATAAATCAGATACTAAAATGATATTAAAAATATCAGGACCAATACTGCTTCTATTAATACAAACTGGCTCAACATTATTAAATATATTAATGTAATCATCTTAGTAAATTTTGGAATAATTTGATAAATGTTTGCATCTATTCCTAATAATCGAACAAACCGTTTAGTAAATTTTAAAAAAATAAGACGTTTTAACTCTATTAATATAAGCTATTAGTAGAAATCCATTACAAAACTTATGCTTAATACAGACAAAAAACATTTTAGTACACT
Source organism: Mesoplodon mirus (assembly GCF_964341445.2). Lineage (NCBI taxonomy): Eukaryota > Metazoa > Chordata > Mammalia > Artiodactyla > Ziphiidae > Mesoplodon > Mesoplodon mirus. Next base: position 130,434,724 of record NC_138982.1, on the reverse strand, counting down.
AAGGAGAGAAAGAAGATTAACACCACTGGGACCTTATTACAAGCATACACAATTATTAAATATTAGAATCTTAGACAACTTTCAATTATAGTGAGTAATAAAACATGAATACCTGCTATTATAACCATTCACTTTATTTGTATGTATTTATGTATGCATGTATGTATGTACTTATTTATTTACTTACTTATTTATTAAGACTATTTCTTTTAGAGTAGTTTTAAGTTCACAGCAAAACTGAGAGGAAGGTACAGAGATTTCCCATATATCTCCTAATTCCACACATACATAGCCTCCTCCATGATCAACATTCACCAGAATCGTACAATGGTTACAACTGATGAACTTGCATTGACACATCTTTATCATCCGAAGTTTATAATTTAAATTAGTGTCCATTTTGGAGTTGTACATTCTAAGGGTTTGAACAGATGTATAAAGACATGTACCAATCATTATAGTATCATACAGAGTATTTTCATTGTCTCCAAAATCCTCTGTGCTCTGCCTATTTATGGCCCCTACCCCATCCTAACCCCTGGCAACCACTGATATTTTTGTTGTGACCATAGTTTTTTTCTTTTCCAGAATGTCATTTGATTGGAATCATATGATATGTAGCCTTTTCAGATACTACTTCTTTCACTTAGTAATGTACATTTAAGGTTTCTCCCTGTCTTTTCATGGCTTGATAGTTCATTCCTTTTAAGTGTTAGTAATGTTCCATTGTCTGAATGTACCAAGTTTGTTGATTTATTCACCTACTGAAGGACATCTTGGTTGCTTCAAGTTTTGTCATGTATGAATAAAGCTGCTATAAACTTTCACGTGCAGGTATTTGTGTAATAATTTTGTGTAATAATTTACCTTTGAGTAAATACCAAATAGCATAATTGCTGGATTATATGGTAATAGTATATTTAGTTTTGTAAGAAACCTTCAAATTGTCTTCTAAAATGGTCATACCATTTTTGCATTCCTACCAGCAATGTATGAGAGTTCCTGTTACTTCACATCCTTGTCAACATTTGGTGCTGTCATTGTTCCAGATTTTGGCCATTATAATAAGTATGTAGTGGAATCTCATAGGTTTGATTTGCATTTCCCTGATGACATATGCTGTAGGACATCTTTTCATATGCTTATTTGGCATTGGTATATCTTCATTGGTGATGTGTCTGTTAAGGTCTTTGACTTAAATTTTAATTGGGTTGTTTGCTTTTTTATTGTTCAGTTTTAAGTGTTCTTTGTATATTTTGGATTACAGTTCTTTACCAAATATATCTTTTGAAAATACTTTCTCCCATTCTGTGGCTTGTCTTTTCATTTTCTGGACTTGGACTTTTGCAGAACAGAAATGTTTCATTTTAATGAAGTCCAGCTAGTAAATTCTTTCTTTCTTGGACTGCACCATTGGTGTTTTCACTGCCAAATCCAAGGTCATCTAGATTTTATCCTATGTTATCTTCTATGAGTTTTAGAGTTTTGCTTTTTACATTTATGTCTGTGATCCATTTTGAGTTAATTTTTGTGAAGAGTGTAAGGTCTGTGCATAGATTCTTTTTTCTTTTTCTTTTTTTTTTTTTTGCTTGTGGGTGTCCAGTTGTTCAAAACTAATTGTTGAAGAGACTATCTTTGCTGCATTACATTGCATTTGCTCCTCTGTCAAAATCAGTTGACTACATTTATGGGAGCCAATTTCTGGGATCTCTGTTCTGTTCCACTGATCTATTTGTTAATTATTTTGCCAAAACCACACTGTCTTGATTACTGTAACTTTATAGTGAGTGTCGATGTCAGATAGTGTCAACCCTCCAAATTTGTTCTTCTCTTTTAATAGTGTGTTTATTACTATGGGTCTTTTGTTTCTGCATGTAAACTTAATAATCACTTTGTTCATACAAGATTTTAATTTTGATGTGATGACATTGAATCTGTAGATCAGGTTGGGAAGAACTGAAATCTTGACAATATTGAGCCTTCATTTCCATGAACATTGAATATCTCTATTTAATTCTTTAATTTTATTTATCAGAATTTTTCAGTGTTTTACTACTTTAACCTGTTAATGTGGTAAATTAAAATAACAGCAATTAAAATATTCTTGACTTTTTTTTTTTTTTTTTTTTTTTTTTTGTGGTACGCGGGCCTCTCACTGTTGTGGCCTCTCCCATCGCAGAGCACAGGCTACAGACGCACAGGTTCAGCGGCCATGGCTCATGGGCCCAACTACTCTGCGGCATGTGGGAGCCTCCTGGACCGGGGCATGAATCCGTGTCCCCTGCATTGGCAGGAAGACTCCCAACCACTGCGTCACCAGGGAAGCCCGACTTTTTTTTTTTTTTTTTTTTTTTTCTGTACATGGGCCTCTCACTGCTGTGGCCTCTCCCACTGTGGAGCACAGGCTCTGGATGCACAGGCCCAGCGGCCATGGCTCACAGGCCCAGCCACTCCGTGGCATGTGGGACCCTCCAAAACTGGGGCATGAACCCACGTCCCCTGCATTGGCAGGTGGACCCTCAACCACTGTGCCACCAGGAGAGCCGTTGACTTTTTTAGATTAAAAAAAAATGTGTAGTTTTCCTTGTATAGATCTATTATTCAAAAAAAAATTATGACAAAGTATTTCATTTTTAGGTGGTGCTAATGTAAATGGTATTGCATTTTTAATTTCAAATTCCACTTGTTCATTGCTGATATAGAGTAAAGCTATTGACTTTGGTATATTAACTTTGTACTCTGCAACCTTGCTGTAATCACTTATTTGTTCCATAGGATTTTTTTGTTGCTTCTTTCAGATTTTCTACATAGACACTCACATCAACTGCAAACAAAGACAGTTTTATTTTTTTCCCAATCAGTATACTTTTAACTTCATTTTCTTGTGTATTCCATTAGCTAGGACTTCCAGTATGATGTTGAAAAGCAGTGAGAGTGACATCCTTGCTTTCTTCCTGATCTTAGTGTGGAAGCTTCTAGTTTCTCATGATTCAGTATAATATTAACTGTAATTTTTTTGCAGATATTCTTTGTCAAGTTCAAGCAGTTCTCCTTTATTCCTAGTTTACTAAGAAATTTACTTTTCAATAATATATTGTGGTCTTGGACACTTCCTATAAAAAAAACTCTCATTATTTGCAGATTAAGTAATTATTATATAAAATGATGATTTTTAAATTGTGGTCTCCAGATCAGAAGTATCTGCCTGTTCTGGGAACTTATTAGAAATGGATCTTCTTGGGCTTTATCATCAGAGACCTACTGTATCAGCCTAGTGATTTATAATTGAAAAAACCCTCTGGGGATTCTAATGTGTCCTAAAGTTTAAATAACCACTTATACAGAAATCTGAAGTTTTAATAAATTTAATAAATTCAAGAAAATTAAACACAAGAAATTGAAAAACTATTAGAACAAGTAAGAGAAATCAGCAAAGTGAGCACACAATTACAATTTTATGAAACTTTCTACAATAACTTATTAAGAAATGAAATATTGAAGTACATTAATGATATAATAATATAACACCTAATGCAAACCTAAAAAATAGCCTTTATGAATAAAACTCTGGAAGTCTTACTGAAAGTCAGAAAGGTACATATAGTGAAAAAGTTTATAAAATATATAAGATAAAATATCAATATAAGTAACTAAGATAACGTTCAAACAAATAACTCAAAACATAAATGTATAAAATACATGAACAAAGTTACTGTAAATGACCATTATATGAAACTGGTCAACTTCAAATATTAATATGAAATTTAATGCAGAATAAAGTCAAATATTAATATGAAATTTAGTGCAGAAATAAAGTATTTTTATCTATTATGTCAACAGCATGAAGGACCTAATATCAAGTATTGTCCAGGATGTAGAAAAATGTACACTCCTTACATACTGTGGATTTGTAGATTGTTAAAATTTTTGGTAGAGGAAGGGAAAATTGGGCATTACACATTAAGATGAATACTACATTTGTTCTTTGACCTAACAATTATACCATAGGATTTTATCCTATAAGGATTTTTACACATAGGAGGAAAGATGAAATTACTTGTGTTTGCATCAAAGAATTATTCACTGATAGCAAAATTTGACAGTTCCCTAAATGACTTTTAAGAGGGAAATAAAACAGTAAATGATGTGTGTATGTATGCAAGTATATAGAAAAGGACTAGAAGAAATGACCTCTGATAAAGGAAGTTTTACTGGTAGAAGGGAGAAGGAGAAATAGCATAACCAGTTTGAGAAAGGGAAGGCTTCTCTTCCCAATGTCAATGAGCATTTTTAAGCCTCTGGTTTTGCCCATCGACCTTTGGTCTGGGAAGGGGCACCTGCCCCAGAGACTGAGGTCCATGGGTCCATGGATCTAGTAGGTTTGCTGGTATCAGAACAGTGGCAAGTTCTTCTAATGTGTTTGAAGAGTATGAAACACACATACTCAGATCTCAGCTAGTCATATCGTGAGATGGGATATCCCCATTTTGCAGCAAATGCAGAAAAAATGCAGATCCGATTTCAAGTGGGACTCAACTGTCACACTAAAGGAGGAAGAACAAATATGAATGGATTTGAAATGACACCAGTCAGGAAAGAGCCTTCATAATGGAAGAATGTAGTCCAATTTGGGCAGATGATGGGGCCATTTTGATGGGTAAAGTTTTCACTCTTTTGATTATTGTGTTCATAAGTCTCATTGACAGATTCCTTTAAAGATTTCACATATGTGATTATTAAAACAAGATCAGAATGAAGTCAACCACATAATAGAACTGAATAACTCTATCCTCATTTTATCTAAAATTGTTTTAAGAATCATTATAACTAAATAAATTTAGAACTTTAAAATATATTGCTACTGAATTTAGAAATAATTGTCAGAAATTGTTAACATCAATGACAATTATTGATGGAATAAGAGCAGAGCTTCTTGTTGATAAAGACACTCAAACTTTAGAATCATTTGTAGACATTACTCTAGCATGAGGCTAGCAAGAGATAGAATAATCAGTAATATGTATGGCAATAAGGGACTTTGCTAAACCACTAAGGTACTGAAAATTAGAAGATTTGTCATTGCTAACATGCCACCAAACTTTTCACAATGAATAGTTGGATTCTCCTGATAGTTTACAGTGTCCGCTACTCATGTTTTTATTTATTTATTTTCTTTCTTCAATTATTTATTAAGCATATATTACGTGAATAGCATTCTACCAGATATATAGTTACTGCTATCCACAGTATTAATAATGAGCTGGAAAGACAAGACATAGTTACATGGAACGACTGACATCACCAGGAAACTTATTACTGCATGACAATCCCTTAGCAAATGTGGAGGGTTATCTGTGCGGGAGTTACTGATCACATCATAATGCTATATAAAAAAGTGTTGTCTACCTAATTGTTTTTGATTATCTCAACAATGAATTTGGACTTGAGTTGTGGAATTTAAAGGTGTCTTTATCCTAGAAAAATATCAGGGGTTGAGATGGAATGTGTTTGTCTTGCCTAGTAGATTGTAAATTTAATAAGGAGATAAGCTCTTTTAAATACATTTGTTCACTTTATAGTAATTATTATGACTTATAAGAAACAGCTTTATTGATATAACTCTATGCCATGGAGTTCATTTAAATATATCATTCATTATTTTTTTCTTTATTCACAGGGTTGTATAACCATCACCAAAATCAGTTTGAGTATTTTCATTAATCCCAAAGAAATCTTGTATACTTTAATGATTATACCCATTTCTTCATTCCCAGTAGCCCTAGGATACCACCAATATATTTTTGCCACTTTTGATTTGCCTATTCTAGATATTTCATATAAATGAATCACAAAATATGTAGTCTTTTCTGACTGGCTTCCTTCACTTAGCATGATGTTTTTAAGGTTATTGTTGCATTCAGTAGTCCATTACATCGTACTGACAAATAATTTTCCATTGAATGAAAATACTACATTTTATTTATTTACTTATTTTAATTTAATTTTTTTAATTGAGGTATAGTTGATTTACAATGTTGTACCAATCTCTCCTGTACAGCAAAGTGACTCAGTTATACACATAGAGATGTTCTTTTTTTTTATATTGTTTCCATTATGGTTTATCACAGGATATTAAAATAGTTACCCATGCTATACAGTAGGACCTTGCTGTTTATCCATCCTATATAAATAGTTTATATCTGCTAATCCCAAACTCCCAGTTTATCCCGCCCCCACTCTCCTCCCCCTTGGCAACCACAAGTCTGCTCTCTATGTCTGTCAGTCTGTTTCTGTTTTGTAATAGGTTCATTTGTGTTGTATTTTAGATTCCACATATAAGTGATATCATATGGTATTTGTCTTTCTCTTTCTGACATACTTCACTTAGTATGATAATCTCTAGTTGCATCCATATTGCTGCAAATGGCATTATTTCATTCTTTTCTGTGGCTGAGTAATATTCCATTGTGTATATGTACCACGTCTTTATCCACTCATCCATCGATGGACAGATGCAAATCTAAACTATAATGAGGAGGCTTCCCTGGTGGTGCAGTGGTTGAGTGTCCGCCTGCCCATGCAGGGGACATGGGTTCATGCCCCAGTCTGGGAAGATCCCACATGCTACAGAGCAGCTGGGCCCGTGAGCCATGGCCACTGGGCCTGCACAACCGGAGCCTGCGCTCCACAATGGGAGGGGCCACAGCAGTGAGAAGCCCATGTATCACAAACAAACAAACAAAAAATCTATAATGAGGTACCACATCACACTAGTCAGAATGACCATCATTAAAAAGTCTACAAATAACAAATTCTGGAGAGGGTGCAGAGAAAAGGGAACCCTCCTACACTGTTGGTAGGAATGTAAGTTGGTGCAGCCACTATGGAAAATGGTGTGGTGATTCCTCAGAAAACTAAAAATAGAATTACCATATGATCCAGCAATCCTACTCCTGGGCATTTTATTTATACATCCATCAGTTGATACTAATTTCAATTATTTCCACTTTTTGGGTGCTACGAATAATGGTACCATATTTATGTACAAATATTTTTGTGGATATCTATTTTCATTTCTCTTGAGTATATACCTAAATGTGGAATTGCTGCTCATATGGTAACTGTGTTTAAACTTCTGTGGAAATGACAAACTACTTTCCAAAGTGGCTACACTATTTCACATGTTCAGCAGAAGTATAAAAGGATTCCAATTTTTCCATATCCTTGCAGAACTCATTATTGTCTTTTAAAATTATAACCATTCTAATGGGCGTAAAATGGTATTTCACTGTAGTTTTGACTTGGATTTTCCTGATAGATAATGATGTTGAGCACCTTTTCATTTGCCTAGTGACTACTGGTATATCTTACTTGAAGATATATCTGTTTAGATCTTGTTTCTGTTTTTAATTGGGCTATTTGTTTCTTTATTGATGAACTATCAGTTATTTGTACATTATAGATACAAGTTCCTTATCAGATACTTGATTTGTAAATGTATTCTCCTGTCTGTGAGTTATCTTTTCCCTTTCTTTACAGTGTCATTTAAAGCATATAATTTTTTTTCACAACTTTATTGGAGTATAATTGCTTCACAATGGTGTGTTACTTTCTGCTTTATAACAAAGTGAATCAGCTATACATACACATCTGTTATCATATCCCTTCCCTCTTGCTTCTCCCTCCCTCCCACCCTCCCTATCCCACCCCACCAGGCGGTCGCAAAGCACCTATCTGATCTCCCTGTGCTATACGACTGCTTCCCACCAGCTATCTACCTTACGTTTGGTAGTATATATATGCCCATGCCCCTCTCTTGCTTTGTCACAGCTTACCCTTCCCCTTCCCCATATCCTCAACTCCATTCTCAAGTAGGTCTGTGTCTTTATTCCTGTTTTACCCCTAGGTTCTTCATGACATTTCTTTTTATTTTCTTAAATTCCATATATATGTGTTAGCATACGGAATTTGCCTTTCTCTTTCTGACTTACTTCACTCTCTATGACAGACTCTAGGTCTGTCCACCTCAATACAAATAACTCAATTTCATTTCTTTTTATGGCTGAGTAATATTCCATTGTATATATATATGTCATATCTTCTTTACCCATTCATCCGATGATGGACACTTAGCTTGTTTCAATCTCTGAGCTATTGTAAATAGTGCTGCAATGAACATTTTGGTACATGACTCTTTTTGAATTATGATTTTCTCAGGGTATATGCCCAGTAGTGGGATTGCTGGGTCGTACGGTAGTTCCATTTGTAGTTTTTTTTTTTTTTTGCGGTACGCGGGCCTCTCACTGTTGTGGCCTCTCCCATTGCGGAGCACAGGCTCCGGACGCGCAGGCTCAGTGGCCATGGCTCACGGGCCCAGCCGCTCCACGGCATGTGGGATCTTCCCGGACCGGGGCACGAACCCATGTCCCCTGCATCGGCAGGCGGACTCTCAACCACTGCGCCACCAGGGAATCCCCATTTGTAGTTTTTTTAAGGAACCTCCATACTGTTCTCCATATTGGCTGTACCAATTCACATTCCCACCAGCAGTGGAAGAGTGTTCCCTTTTCTCAACATCCTCTCCAGCATGTATTGTTTCTAGATTGTTTGATGATGGCCATTCTGACTGGTGTGAGATGATATCTCATTGTAGTTTTGATTTGTATTTCTCTAATGCTTAATGATGTTGAGCATTCTTTGATGTGTTTGCTGGGAGTCTGTATATCTTCTTTGGAGAAATGTCTATTTAGGCCTTCTGCCCATTTTTGGATTGGGTTGTTTGATTTTTTGTTATTGAAATGCATGAGTTGTTTATAAATTTTGGAGATTAAACCTTTGTCAGTTGCTTCAATTGCAAATATTTCCTCCCATTCTGAGGGTTGTCTTTTGGTCTTGTTAATCATTTCCTTTGCTGTGCAAAAGCTTTGAAGTTTCATTAGGTCCCATTTGTTTATTATTGTTTTTATTTCCATATCTCTAGGAGTTGGGTCAAAAAAGATCTTGCTGTGATTTGTGTCATAGAATCTTCTGTCTATGTTTTCCTCTAAGAGTTTGATAGTTTCTGGCCTTACATTTAGGTCTCTAATCCATTTTGAGTTTATTTTTGTGTACAGTGTTAGGGAGTGATTTAATCTCATACTTTTACATGTCCCTGTCCAGTTTTCCCAGCACAACTATTGAAGAGGCTATCCTTTCTTCACTGTACATTCCTGCCTCCTTTATCAAAGATAAGGTGACCCTATGTGCATGGGTTTATCTCTGGGCTTTCTATCCTGTTCCATTGACCTATATTTCTGTTTTTGTGCCAGCATGATACTGTCTTGATTACTGTAGTTTTGTAGTATAGTCTGAAGTCAGGGAGCCTGATTCCTCCAGGTCCGTTTTTTGTTCTCAAGACTGCTTTGGCTATTCGGGGTCTTTTGAGTTTCCATACAAATTGTGAAATTTTTTGTTCTAGTTCTGTGAAAAATGCCAGTGGTAGTTTGATAGGGATTACATTGAATCTGTAGATTGCTTTGGGTAGTAGAGTCATTTTCACAATATTGATTCTTCCAATCCAAGAACATGGTATATCTCTCCATCTATTTGTAACATCTTTAATTTCTTTCATCAGTGTCTTATAATTTTCTGCATATAGGCCTTTTGTTTCCTTAGGTAGGTTTATTCCTAGATATTTTATATTTTTTTTGTTGCAATGGTTAATGGGGGTGTTTTCTTAATTTCACTTTCAGATTTTTCATCATTAGTGTATAGGAATGTCAGAGATTTCTGTGCATTAATTTTTTATCCTGCTACTTACCAAATTCATTGATTAGCTCTAGTAGTTTTCTGGTAAAATATTTAGGATTCTCTACGTATCATATCATGTCATCTGCAAACTGTGACAGCTTTATTTTATTTTTTTCCAATTTGGATTCCTTTTACTTCCTTTTCTTCTCTGATTGCTGTGGCAAAAACTTTCAAAACTATGTTGAATAAGAGTTGTGAGAGTGGGTAATATAGTGAGATGGGGAAACCTTGTCTTGTTCCTGATCTTAGTGGAAATGCTTTCAGTTTTTCACCATTGAGGACAATGTTGCCTGTGGGTTTGTCATAGATGGCCTTTATTATGTTGAGGAAAGTTCCCTCTATGCCTATTTTCTGCAGAGTTTTTATCATAATTGGGTGTTGAATTTTGTTGAAAGCTTTCTCTGCATCTATTGAGATGATCATATGGTTTTTCTCCTTCAATTTTTTAATATGGTGTATCACGTTGATTGATTTGCATATATTGAAGAATCCTTGCATTCCTGGAATAAATCCCACTTGATCATGGTGTATTATCATTTTAATGTGCTGTTGGATTTTGTTTGCTAGTATTTTGTTGAGGATTCTTACATCTATGTTCATCAGTGATATTGGCCTGTAGTTTTCTTTCTTTGTGACATCCTTGTCTGGTTTTGGTATCAAGGTGATGGTGGCCTCATAGAATGATGTTTGCAGTGTTCCTCCCTCCACTATATTTTGGAAGAGTTTGAGAAGGACAGCTGTTAGTTCTTCTCTAAATATTTGATAGAATTCGCCTGTGAAGCCATCTGGTCCTGGGCTTTTGTTTGTTGGAAGATTTTTTATCACAGTTTCAATTTCAGTGCTTGTGATTGCTCTGTTCATACTTTCTATTTCTTCCTGATTCAGTGTGGGCAGGTTGTGCATTTCTAAGAATTTGTCCATTTCTTCCAGGTTGTCCATTTTATTGGCATAGAGTCGCTTGTAGTAATCTCTCATGATCTTCTGTATTTCTGCAGTGTCAGTTGTTATTTCTCCTTTTTCATTTCTAATTAGATTGATTTGAGTCTTCTCCCGTTTTTTCTTGTTGAGTCTGGCTAATGGTTTATCAATTTTGTTTATCTTCTAAAAGAACTAGCTTTTAGTTTTATTGATCTTTGCTATAATTTCCTTCATTTCTTTTACATTTATTTCTGATATGATTTTTATGATTTCTTTCCTTCTGCTAACTTTGGGGATTTTTTGTTCTTCTTTCTCTAATTGCTTTAGGTGCAAGGTCAGGTTGTTTATTCTAGATGTTTCCTGTTTCTTAAGGTGGGATTGTATTGCTATAAACTTCCGTCTTAGAACTGCTTTTGCTGCATCCCATAGGTTTTGGGTCATCGTGTCTCCATTGTTATTTGTTTATAGGTTTTTTTCTTCTTCTTCTTTGATTTCTTCAGTGATCACTTCATTATTAAGTAGTGTATTGTTTAGCCTCCATGTGTTTGTATCTTTTACAGATCTTTTCCTGTAATTGATGTCTAGTCTCATAGCATTGTGGTCGGAAAAGATACTTGATACAATTTCAATTTTCTTAAATTTACCAAGGCTTGATTTGTGACCCAAGATATGATCTATCCTGGAGAATGTTCCATGGGCACTTGAGAAAAATGTGTATTCTGTTGTTTTTGGATGGAATGTCCTATAAATATCAATTAAGTCCATCTTGTTTAATGTATCATTTAAAGCTTGTGTTTCCTTATTTATTTTCATTTTGGATGATCTGTCCATTGGTGAAAGTGGGGTGTTAAAGTCCCCTACAATGATTGTGTTAGTTGATTTCTCCTTTTATGGCTGTTAGTATTTGCCTTATGTATTGACGTGCTCCTATGTTGGGTGCATAAATATTTACAATTGTTATATCTTCTTCTTGGATCGATCCCTTGATCATTATGTAGTGTCCTTCTTTGTCTCTTCTAGTAGTCTTCATTTTAAAGTCTATTTTGTCTGATATGAGAATCACTACTCCAGCTTTCTTTTGGTTTCCATTTGCATGGAATATCTTTTTCCATCCCCTTACTTTCAGTCTGTATGTGTCTCTACGTCTGAAGTGGGTCTCTTGTAGACAGCATATATATGGGTCTTGTTTTTGTATCCATTCAGCCAATCTGTGTCTTTTGGTGGGAGCATTTAGTCCATTTACATTTAAGGTAATTATCAATATGTATGTTCCTATTCCCATTTTCTTAATTGTTTTGGGTTCGTTATTGTAGGTCTTTTCCTTCTGTTGTGTTTCTTGCCTAGAGAAGTTCCTTTAGCATTTGTTGTAAAGCTGGTTTGGTGGTGCTGAACTCTCAGCTTTTGCTTGTCTGTAAAGGTTTTTATTTCTCCCTCAAATCTGAATGAGATTCTTGCTGGGTAGAGTAATTCTGGTTGCAGGTTTTTCTGCTTCATCACTTTAAATATGTCCTGCCAGTCCCTTCTGGCTTGCAGAGTTTCTGCTGTAAGATCAGCTGTTAACCTTATGGGGATTCCCTTGTGTGTTATTTGTTGTTTTTACCTTGCTGCTTTTAATATATTTTCTTTGTATCTAATTTTTGACTGTTTGATTAATATGTGTCTTGGCATATTTCTCCTTGGATTTATTCTGTATGGCACTCTCTGTGCCTCCTGGAATTGATTAACTACTTTCTTTCCCATATTAGGGAAGTTTTCAACCATAATCTCTTCAAATATTTTCTCAGTCCCTTTCTTTTTCTCTTCTTTTTCTGGAACCCCTATAATTCAAATGTTGAAGTGTTTAATGTTGTCCCAGAGGTCTCTGAGGCTGTCCTCAGTTCTTTTCATCCTGTTTTCTTTATTGTGCTCTGCAGTAGTTATTTACACTATTTTATCTTCCATATCACTTATCCATTCTTCTGCCTCAGTTATTCTGCTATTGATCTCATCTAGAGTATTTTTCATTTCATTTTTTTGTGTTGTTCATCATTGCTTGTTTCATCTTTAGTTCTTCTAGGTTCTTATTAAATGTTTCTGGCATTTTTTCTCTTCTATTTCCAAGATTTTGGATCGTCTTTACTATCATTATTCTGAATTCCATTTCAGGTAGAGTGCCTATTTCCTCTTCATTTGTTAGGTCTGGTGGGTTTTTATCTTGCTCCTTCACCTGCTGTGTGTTTTTCTGTCTTCTCATTTTGCTTATCTTACTGTGTTTGGGGTCTCCTTTTTGCAGACTGCAAGTTCGTAGTTCCCATTGTTTTTGGTGTCTGTCCCCAGTGGTTAAGGTTGGTTCAGTGGGTTTTGTAGGCTTCCTGGTGGAGGAGACTAGTGCCTGTGTTCTGGTGGATGAGGCTGGATCTTGTCTTTCTGGTGGGCAGGTCCACGTCTGGTGGTGTGTTTTGGGGTGTCTGTGTACTTATTATGATTTTAGGCAGCCTCTCTGCTAATGGGTGGGGTTGTGTTCCTATCTTGCTAGTTGTTTGGCATAGGGTGTCCAGCACTGTAGCTTGCTTGTTGTTGAGTGAAGCTGGCTGCTGGTGTTGAGATGGAGATCTCTGGGAGCTTTTTCCCATTTTATATTATGTGGAGCTGGGAGGTCTCTTGAGGACCAGTGTCCTGTAGTTGGCTCTCCCACCTCAGAGGCACAGCACTGACTACTGGCTGCAGCACAAAGAGCCTTTCATCCACACAGCTCAGAATAAAAGCGAGAAAAAGTAGAAAGAAAGAATTAGTGGAAGTAGAAAGAAAGAAAGAAAGAAGGGATGGAGGGAAGGAGGGAAGGAAGGATGGAAGGAAGGAAAAAAAGAAAGAAAAAAGATAAAGTCAAATAAAATAAAGTATGATAAAATATAATAAAGTTTTTAAAATAAAAAATAGTTATTAAGAAAAAAAATGGACGAATAGAACCCTGGGACAAATGGTGGAAGCAAAGCTATGCAGACAAAATCTCACACAGAAGCATACGCATATATACTCACAAAAAGAGGAAAAGGTGAAAAAATCATAAATCTTGCTCTCAAAGTCCACCTCCTCAATTTGGAATGATTCGCTGTCTAAAGGAGGGAAGGAAGGAAAGAAAGAAAGAAAGAGAGAAAGAAAGAAAGAAAGAAAGAAAGAAAGAAAGAAAGAAAGAAAAGAAGATAAAGTAAAATAAAATAAAGTAAGATAAAATAAAATATAGTTATTAAAATAAAAAATAATTATTAAGAAAAAAATTAAAAACAGAACAAAACAAAACAAACAAACAAACAAAAATAACGGACGGATAGAACCCTAGGACAAATGGTAGAAGCAAAGCTGTACAGACAAAATTTCACACAGAAGCATACACATACACACTCACAAAAAGAGGAAAAGGGGAAATAAGTCAGAAAACTTGCTCTCAGAGTCCACCTCCTCATTTTGGGATATTTTGTTGTCTATTCATGTATTCAACAGATGCAGGGTACATCAAGTTGATTGTGGAGCTTTAATCCACTGCTTCGGAGGCTGCTGGGAGAGATTTCCCTTTCTCTTCTTTGTTCTCACAGCTCCCACGTCTCAGCTTTGGATTTGGCCCCGCTTCTGTGTGTAGGTCTCATGAGGGAGTCTGTTCTTCACTCGGACAGGACGGCGTTAAAGGAGCTGTTGCTTCGGGGATCCTGGCTCACTCAGGCCGGGGGTAGGGAGGGGTACAGAGTGTGGGGCGAGCCTGCGATGGCAGAGGCCAGCGTGACGTTGCACCAGCCCGAGGCAAGCCATATGCTCTCCCGGGGAAGCTGTCCCTGGATCCCGGGACCCTGGCAGTGGTGGGCTGCACAGCTCCCTGGAAGGGGAGCATGGACAGCGACCTGTGCTAACACACAGGACTCTTGACAGTGGCAGCAGCAGCACCAGCTTCCCATGTCTTTCTCTGGGGTCCATACTTTTATCTGTGGCTTGCTCCCATCTCTGGAGCTCCTTTAAGCGGCGCTCTGAATCCCCTCTCCTTGCACACCAGGAAACAAAGAGGGAAGAAAAAGTCTCTTGCCTCATTGTCATGTCCAGACTTTTCCTGGACTCCCTCCCAGCTAGCCATGCCACACTAACCCCCTGCAGGCTGTGTTCACGCCACCAACCCCAGTCCTTTCCCTACACTCCGACCGAAGCCTGAGCCTCAGCTCCCAGCCCCGCCCACCCCGACGGCCGGGCAGACAAGCCTCTAGGGCTGGTGAGTGCTGGTCAGCACCGATCCTCTGTGTGGGAATCTCTCCACTTTTCCCTCCGCACCCCTGTTTCTGCACTCTCCTCCACGACTCCGAAGCTTCCCCCCTCCACCACCTGCAGTCTCCGCCCACGAAGGGGCTTCCTAGTGTGTGGAAACCTTTCCTCCTTCACGGCTCCCTCCCACTGGTGCTGGTCCCGTCCCTATTATTTTGTCTCTGTTTATTCTTTTTTCTTTTGCCCTACCCAGGTACGTGGGGAGTTTTTTGCCTTTTGGGAGGTCTGAGGTCTTCTGCCAGCGTTCAGTAGGTGTTCTGTAGGAGTTTTTCCACGTGTAGATGTAAAGCACATACTTTTAATTTTGAGAAAGTCCAGTTCATCTATTTTTTTCCTGCTGCTTATGCTTTTGGTGTCATATCTAAGAAGACATTGCCTAATCTAAAATCACAAAGATTCAAACATATATTCTCTAAGAATTTTATAATATTAGCTGTTACATTTAGGTTTTTGAACCATATTGAGTTATTTTTTGTGTATGGTATGAGGTAACTGTCCAACTTTATTCTTTTGCATGTGGCTTTCTAGTTGTTCCAGAATCATTTTCTGAAAAGATGATTATTTCTCCATTTATTTGTTTTGGTACCCTTATCTAAACTCAACTGACCATAAATGTGAGGTTTTGTTTCTGGACTCTCAAATCTATTCTATTATATTAGTACTACACTCTCTTTATCACTCTTCTTTTGTACTAAGTTTTGAAATCAGGAAGCATGAATCCTCCAAATTTACTCTTCTTTTTCAAGATTGTTTTAGCTTTTCTGGATGTGTTGAACTTCCATATAAATGTTTGGATCAACTTGTCAATATCTGCAAATATGTCATCTGGTATTTTGATAGGGTTTACTTTGAAAATATGTAAATAAATTTGGAAAGTATTGTAATCTTAGTAATATTAACATTTTATTCATCGTTCTGGGTTGTCTTTCCATTTATTTAGATCTTCCATAGTTTTCTGCAACAACTTTTAGTAGTTTTAAAAATATACATGTTGCCCTTCTTTCATTAAATTTAAAAGTATTTTAATTTTTGAGTCAATAATAAATAGAATTTTAAAAATTTTATTGGTGAATTGTTCAAGGGTATATCAAACAATTGATTTTTTTAATGAATTTATTTATTTTTAGCTGTGTTGGGTCTTCGTTGCTGCACACAGGCTTTCCCCAGGTGTGGTGATCAGGGCTCATTGCAGTGTGCAGGTTTCTCATTGTTGTGGCTTCTATTGTTGCAGAACACAGGCATGTGGGCTCAGTCATTGTAGCTCGCGGGCTCTAGTGTGCAGGCTCAGTAGTTGTGGCATGCAGGCTTGGTTGCTCCGAGGCATGTGGGATCTTCCCAGCCCAGGGCTCAAACTTGTGCCCCCTGCATTGGCAGGCAGACTTCTAACCACTGTGCTACCAGGGAAGCCCTAAACAATTAATTTTTCTATATTAATCCTGTGTCTGGAAATCTTGGTGAACTTTCTTAGTTCTAATAGTTTTTTAAGTGGATCATTTAGTATTTTTCCTTTATAAGACCATATATTCTGCAAATAGGGAAAGTGTTACTTCTTTCTTTCTAATCTGGATGGAGTGCAGTGGGTTGGGAGTACCTCTTCCCCTGACTTTCTCTGCTGGGTCCACTTATTGGTTGTATTCATCCTCTGACGTTCACAGCTCATGTTAGGCAGAACTGACCCATGACTATTTTCTATAGGTATTAATAGTCAGTCTCCCTCTTTTTTCCCTTAGGCCCATAGGTGGTAATGGCTTCTTGCTATTCCCAGCCCTAGGGGACCACATCAACCCTTGTTCATTTCTTCTATTCTTACCCATGTAACTTTTAATATCTTACAATCTTCTTTTGAATTATATTTTAATGTATTAAAATGTGTAAGAATCTGGAACGTAGTATAAAATAATAATTTCTATTGGTTGATATTATACTATTGCTTCCAATGCTAAATATCTGAGGTCCTAAATCCTAAATTATTGTTAATATACCTTTCTTTTAAGGATTCAGAAAGCACAATAAAACAATGTGTAGGGCTTCCCTGGTGGCACAGTGGTTAAGAATCTGCCTGCCAATGCAGGAGACATGAGATCAAGCCCTGGTCCAGGAATATCTCATAACTAAGGCCATGTGCCACAACTACTGAGCCTGTGCTCTGGAGCCAGTGAGCCACAACTACTGAACTCTGTGTGCCTAGAGCCTGTGCTCCGCAACAAGAGAAACCACTGCAATGAGAAGCCTGAACATGCAATGAAGAGTAGCCCTGCTCGTCACAACTAGAGAAAGCCTATGTGCAACAATGAAGACCCAACACAGCCAAAAGTAAATAAATAAATAAACAAAACAAAGCAAAACAAATAAACAATGTGTAACATTATTGTATTATATTGGGAATTTCTATTTTGAGAAATGTTTTAGCATTAGTATAGTTGGGAATTCAGAGCTCATTAGAATATCATGAGTAATTATGCATTCATCTTTCAATAGTTGGTTATATGTGTAAGGCAAATACAGTAACTAACTTTGGAGTAGTAACAAACTCTTTCTGAAAATTACATTAGCTGTTATTTAAATTAATTCATATGACAATTTCACTTAAGAGAAGAAAATGTTAGTTTTGAGTAATTACCAATGAGTGAAATGTAAAAGTATTTCATATGAAAGTATTATTTATGCTTCAAAATCCCCAACATATCAGTCAATTTTACAATAGCTTGTGTTGAAACTCATCTTAACTTTCAAAGAAAATCAAGTATAGAACAATTATTATTTTCTTATCATTGTGTTTAAGGTATCAGACATAAGTCAGTCATTGAGTGAGACAGATTTTATAGAAAAAGAAAATGAAGTCATTGTAGAGCAATCTCTTAGCAGGAAGAACTATAGATTGTAATTTGAAAATATTGTGCTTACACTTCAACTGACAGTATTTTCTACTTTTATTTAAAAGTCTAAGAACATTGGATATTAAGGAGAAAGCATTTGAGAATATATAGACTTTTTCCTTTGAAAAGTATCCAAATTTTATTAGAATCTCAAACCGAGCATAAAGGTACTTTTCCATACAAGGTATATATTCTCTTCTATTTCTGCAGTGCTATCCCATGCAAGAAACTCAGGCCCTCCAGCCCTTGTCTGCTTTACGGAATTCATTGTATTTTTTCCACTATTCAACTTATGTTCAGTTTCATTCTCTCTTCCCCACCTCTTCCCCATAATTCAACCTGCAGAGATGTGTTACTGGCCTGTGGAACGTTATCCTTCACCATATGCAGTGGTTGTACAGGGTTCTGTATCCCTGTTGCTTTGATCTTCCCAAGCTAAAAGAATGCAAATGTCATTATTGGGGATCTCTTCAGAAAGACCTTAAATCATGGGTAATTCCATCTCTTTGCAGGAGGAATGATTATCTACAGAAGCCAGGAAGGTGAGGAGAACACATAAAATCCCTGGGCCCACGTATGTTTATCATAAGAAGGTTGCAGGATCTGAATACCCATATGCATTTATGTCCATAGATAATGATAATGAACATAGAACACATTATAACTTCCAAAATATATTCCAGTTATGTCATTTTATATAGTATCCACCCTCCCCTTTTAACAAACGAAACTACAGTTGAAAAACTTACCCCAGACATACACAAACCCTCGCTCTCATCATACTAAAAGCAGTTGCTAGACCATTGTTTCTGATTTGCCAAAGGATGGTGAAAATCTATCTTGCTGTTATTAGTGCTTTACCCATTATATAAGACAAAGAAAGGAAGAGAGTGAGAGTTTGTTCTGAGGGAATATCATTGTGACTGGAATTCCATTCATCCATCACCATTCATAGGGAAAGGAAGAGGACATTTCCCTTTTAACATAACTCAAATGATAAGGGGAATTTCAGGAAAACAAAACAAAACACAAAACTCTGAGAACTCGATTTGACCTCTGGACTTCAGGAGACACTGGGAATATTATAGCTTGCAAGGATAAAGTGAAGTATTTTTTTTTTTATGATGGCAAAGCAAAAGAATGGATCTCCCAAGCACTAGATGCAAAAAAATATGCTTCAATCCTGTTATTGCATAGGAATTTTGATCAGGATAAGAATCAAAAGAGGAAACATAACTCCAAAAATAGGGAGAGAGGATCTGAAGACTAATGACCTGTTTCAAAGAATAGTAATTGAAAGATCTCAGAAAGGATCTCTGAGGAACCATCAGAACATTCCGTTGGAGGACAAGTCCACTTTCAACACTGACCAAGTCCAGGGAACATCAACGCCACGTTGCAATTGCACTTTACACACAAGCCTATGTTCATCACATCAGTATCACATTATTGGGCCCTATCCAGCAACCTAGGCAGCAGAGGGAAAGGTAAGGTAAAGAGAAGGAAAGGAAGCCATTGGACTCTCTCCTTACACTGCAGGCTCCTAGGGTTATAGGCTCAAGTTAAGGGAGGCAAGAAACATTCAATAGATGATAGTTGTTTGAAATTTGAATTTCTACGCTGGGCTAGACTATAGATATTTGATGGGTTGGACCTTGCTTTATACCAAATCATAGGTCTTAATTACTGACCATCTATGTGTTGGAGTGGCATATTCTGCTGGAGATTTCGTTTAGTAAACTTTTATTTAAGGCAGAGTGAAAAATAATAAAATTGATTTTGCTTACATACTAAGGAATCTAGAATGTTTTATTTGTATCTATAGAAATAATATTTTTATATCCAAGCTTTCAGCAGACTCACATGAACCCCTTTCTCACAGTATGTGTTTTGGCATTTATAAACACTAGGCGTAGAAATTTCTTATTTTTGTTCTCCATCAGATTTTTAATGCCTTATCAATCTGTCCCAAATCCATTGATCTATGCCAAACGTAAGTGCTAGCTCAGTCCAGGTATGTTGCAGACAGATGGTTCCATAAGTCAAACACACTGAGAGATGGATATTTAGTAAAATCTGGGAGTTTTTTATGAAAAACTACTTTTGGTAATTTAAAAAGTAAATGTTACTAAAATGTAAGGGATTTAAATTTTTTTTATATAAGATATTTTAAAATTAAAATTTCTTTGTAAATAGAGAAAGGGAAAGAGATCCACAGAAACTTGTCAATGAAAAGACATTTTATATGTTATCAAGATATGACACATTTTAATAAAGAAAGTACTGAATATATCTAAAATATTTAATCTTACTAATATGTTATAGCTTGTCTTCAGAGAGTCAAGAAGCTCAAACTGCTGATTTTATCTCCAGCAGGTGGCAGGTACTGGATATTTATAAATCTGATCCTTGTTTTTTAATAGAAGAAAAAGAAAAACAGTTAAAAATTAACAGGACAAGGCAGTTAAAAAGAGAAGCAATACAGAGTTTTAGCATTTTAGTATTATTATTTGATTCAGAATTGAAATTATACTACATATTCCTTTTAAGTCTGTTAGTCCCCAGGAAGTAAACATACTCACCCATTTTAGGCTTATCAATCAAAAATATTTATTGAGAAGCTATCATAGGCCAGGTAGTCTATTCAGGCTATACTTCTTTTGCTATTTGAAATGAGGTTTAACCAGAAAGTTTACATGGAGTTAAAAAATGACCAGATATTTAAAATGACTCAAACTGAATAAGCTTTTGTTTAGTTCAGGTCTGTTAAATATCAAGGGTGGAGATGCCAGACTTGCATAAGGTCAACACTTAAATTGGTCAGCTATCTCCTGCAGATAAATAACAAAAAGGCAAAGATAAAATTTTTAAACAAAATGGTCCTGAAAAGGTAAAGGCTGGGCTTTCTGGAAGCAAATCTGTCTGTCTGTCTCTCTCTCATGTGCGTGCATATGTGTTCACACACACACACCCCTCACTTCTCAGGAAATAATTTCTTCAACTAACAATACACATATTTTGGGAAAATAAACATGGAGGTAGATGAGGGAGTAAGTTTTAGTGGTAGCAAAAAAAAACAAAGCCTATACTACTTGGCTCTTCTTAAATAGGATACTTTAGTTAGAAACAAAGATCATGCTGGAAAAGGAGTTTAATTATCACTAACCTTCTCAAAGCAAGACACAAAACAACCACTGTGGGATTCCAGATCCATCAGCAATCTGTCTTTCAGTTCACTCATCGCAAGGCCCCAGGATTTAAGTAGCACTCAGCCTCTCCCACTTCAAAGACCACAGGAAAACCTACCTCTTCAACAAAAGTCTCCTTTGAACCTATGTGGAGTTTTTTTTTTTTTTTTCCCCCTTAACTCTTCATCCTGGAGGTTAATTTCAGGGTTTGCTGTTACAATAATCTTCAACGATAGACTGCAAACCTAAACACTTTCTGGCTGACCTTCTCTCATTTAAAATAAATAGAGAAAGTTATTGTGATTCAAGTTATGTATTAGATGTTAATTTTTGTAAAAGCCTATGATTCAGGAGGTCTAACTGTTTAATTTGGCTCCTATTGTGGCTAAAAGAGTAATCTGCAGCAATAAAAAATGGAAAAGCAGTATTTGTTAGTAATTGCTTGGGTTTCAGAGACTTCTGGTTCATCTGCATGACATATATCCTAAGAATCCATGTCATGGGCCTTTTAAGTTGATTGCCAGAAAATATTTAGTCACTTTTTATATTCTCTCATTACATGTCTTGGTGTCAGGAGTATAATATTTATTTATTCCTACTTACTTTTCTCTTGGCCTATGTTCCTTTGTATACTCTCAGGAAACAACATTGGACTTGAAGACTCTCTTTTTAAATTTATGTATGATAAAAGTGTTGATGATTCACCACATACAGGCACTGTGCTAATTAATCTTCACCACATAAAACAGATGCTAAGTTTTACTCTGTTGTACAGATGAAGAAACCAAAATGTAGAGCTGTTAGGTAGCTTTTCCAAGGTCTCACCACAGGAAAGAAGGGAAGCCAGGATTCTTGCTCAGCTGCTTGTTCTCTTAACAATAACTTATGCTGGACAGCTAGCAACAAACTCATCTTCCTCCAGAATACCTTCTCTGACCTCTTGGACTCCAAATTCTTTGCTGCATCTCCGAGGCACTAGCTGTGTCCTTTATTAGAAACAGATCATGTACCATATTCCATAAACCGTTATCTCAGTGGAATTAGAGCTTGTAGTAGGCAAATCTCAAATCTTGTATCATCAAAGACAAAAGCTACTGTCATCCGTATGACTCAAAGCTTAGGACCAAAACTGGTATATGTGAAGAGATTTTTAAAATATAGTTTTGAGTAACACAGTCATAGATTTTAATAGCATTACTTTGTGTTGAGTGCTTGTGTATATACACTGTGTATTGTCACACAGAGTATGAGGAAGAAAATTGCAAGGGTTTATTCATTTTTGCATCTAATAGTGGTTCCTCAAGTCACTATCCATAAAAAGTAGGCACTGATAACAGGCAAATAAGGTTTCATAAGCCCCAGGGTACACAGATCGCTGAACACAGAGGAAGATTCTGTTTCCTTGATATGTGCAATGAGAAAAAATAAATAAAGACAGGGCTTTTAAAAAAAGTTCGAAGTGAATGAGCTCTGTATCACCACTCTTCCTTTGATATTAGGAATAAAGAATCCAGACAAAGATAAGTTCTTCACCCCCACCACATTGATTATAATTTCCTCAAAATTTCCAATCCCAACCACTAGATGTCATTCAGAGACCACAAAGTAGAATATCTTGAACTTTTTTGCATTACTCTTTACCAATTTTGTAAGCTTTGAAATTTAAGGTGGCTTGGGAAAATTTAGGCACCAGGCATTAAAAATGCAGGTCAGTGCAATTTCTTTCATGGAATGCATGCACATACGTTAGGTCAATATCATCCAGAATGAAAAGTGCTACCTCATTCACTGCAAAGATTCTTTTAGGAATCTGGAAAATAAATGAAGTTGGTTCATGAGAAAGATTCCACAGCCTTCTTCAAGCGGTAGTCATGTACTTTACCCTGGTAGGGGAAATGTGGAATTCAAACAACTGGAAAGAATACATCATCTACTAGGGAAAAAAATCAAAGGATTTGGACTCAGGAAGATTTTGGATTAAATACTAGCTTGGCAATGGGCTAATTGAGTAAATCTGGTACAATACTTAACTTCTGTGAGTATCTGTTTTCTGGTCTGTACAGTGAAAATAATACCTAACAAGCAGCGATTGTGCAGACCTAATAAAATATTGTATATCTATAATTTGGAAGATTTCTCAGTATATTGTTAGTGCTCAATAAATCTTACCAATAGTTTATATTTAGTGTCATCTTCAAAATTAAAAAAAAATGATGTTAAAACATTTTAATAGAATTGTAAAAACCCATATAGGAAACATAATTTAGAAGAGGAAAGACAATGGTGGTTCACAGATGAGGTCAGGAGTGAATTCAGTCTCAGAGGATGGATGGAAGATACTTGGGAAGAGGAAGGAGTTTCCAGGTGATAAGAATGATAAGGCTTTGCTTGAGAAGGAGAAGTGTGCATGGTTCTTTTTGTAAATAGCAAGGGGTTTGCTATGCCTGAAATGGGAGTAGATGGTGAGTGAATAGTGTATGTATGACTATGAGAATAGGATTCTTTTTAATCAGATAAGAGGAAAAATTATAAAGTTTCATGTAAGCCATTTGAAGGAATCTAGATTTTTTTTTTTCTGGTATATTCAGCAGTGTGTTTTGGAAGAATTGAAAATAAGATGAGTCACAGCATTAGACGTTTGTTTAATAAAGATATCCCTGTTTCCAGTGTGTAAGTTGTATTTGAGGTGTCTAACATGAATTGGTTACAACAATGGTTTAGGGTCTACAATGAAGCAGTGTCAATGTAATAGAGATGGAGTGAATTTGGAAGATTCACATGGATCAAAGTTTATGGAAAATGAAGAAGAGGATTTGATGTGGAGTTCAATGTTTGTGCTTGGGAGTAAGTGAGAAAAATATTAACTGAGATGGTAAAGGAAATGAGCTACCAGCTTAAAGATGAGCAAGATGGGATCTTTGTTCCATGAGGTAATTGTCAATATAGTCTGGATCGCAGAGGAGAGTTATAGATTTGGGAGTAAACAGCTGATAAAGTGAGAGCTGAAGCCACTGGAAGAAGATTAGTTTGCTCTAAAAGATGGCTTTAGATGGAAAATAGCATGTGACTTTAGGCATTGTAACAGTTTAGAAATAAGGGAGTGAGAGGAGGAGAAAGCATCTGCAAAGAAAATAGTATATAAGCGAAAAGAGAACTTCAAGATTATTTCATGCTTGTTTAGAATTGAAAAAGCTCACATTAGTGGGAAGGGAGAGTAAGAAGATAGGATAAAGGGGAAAATTGACCAATAAAAATTCTCAAAGAGGTGAAAGGAGATGAGATCCAAACCCAGACAGGGCTGATTGGCAAGATAAAGGATCCCTCCTAACATATAATTTAAAATATAAACAATAATAAACCAAAATAAGTGTAGGGAAGACCAACAAAGCTTGTGGAAATAATAAATAAATAAAACATCCTACTCACCACCTACAAAACAAATTTTGAATCAAGAGAAAATTTATAAAATAGAAATCATGGTCTTCCTTACTAAGAATCATACTAGACATAAAAATTTCTCTGTATTGCCTTTTTATACTATGTACTCACACTCGTTTATTAAAATAAGATATAATTTTAAAAAAAAAAAAAGGTCTCGGGCTTCCCTGGTGGTGCAGTGGTTGAGAGTCCGCCGGCTGATGTAGGGGACACGGGTTCGTGCCCTGGTCTGGGAAGATCTCACATGCCGTGGAGCGCCTGGGTCCGTGAGACATGGCCGCTGAGCCTGCGCGTCCGGAGCCTGTGCTCTGCAATGGGAGAGACCACAACAGTGAGAGGCCCGCGTACCCCAAAAAAAAAAAAAAAAAAGTCTCTGTAGTACATGAGAGATATATATATATATGTGTATTTACTTATATCTAACTCACATATGTATATCATATCACATATATAAATATATTATATATACATACATTATATGTAACATATATTATATATGTAATATGATATATATAACATTTTTGAAAAATGAAATCATAACGAATTTCTCCTTTTATATATTATTTGCTTACATCCATAAATCCCGCAGTCAAGTTATGAGGAAAAGACCAGATTTTCTCAAACACTGTACCACTCTGCCTATATAATTTACTTGAAAAGTTGGATTAACTTTTTTTATAAAGAAAATTAAAAGTATTTTTATGTTAAAATTATGTTGAATTCTTGATTTATAAATAATATTGAGATAATGGATGTAGAAAAATACATTAAATGCTAAAAAGATATTTAAATAACACACTCTTGTAGTTCAATAGTGCACTAAAATATGAAGCACTTAAATGCATTTTGTATTTTAATGCATTTAATGTAAATAACTTGTAATTTATGATATACCATGTGAGGTAGGATAAGGAATTTTTAAGTATAAAAAAGAAAACTATGAAGAAAATTAATATGTTAGTAATAAAGGGGGATATTGAGGTATGCCAGTTACTTTGTTTGTTTGTTTGTTTTTGTTTTGTTTTGCAGTACTCAGGCCTCTCACTGTTGTGGCTTCTCCCACTGTGGAGCACAGGCTCTGGATGCGCAGGCTCAGTGGCCATGGCTCATGGGCCCAGCCGCTCCGCGGCATGAGGGATCTTCCCAGACCGGGGCACGAACCCGTGTCCCCTGCATCGGCAGGCTGACTCTCAACCACTGCGCCACCAGGGAAGCCCTGCCAGTTACTTTTTAAGTCTTCAAACTTTCTTCGTTTTCAAGACACTTTCCAAATCATAAACGCAGTTGATGGGTTTTGCAATTCATTGAAGTAACTGGACTGTTTGATAGAACTGTTTACAATGAGCACGTTGACCACACATTTCTTAGCAATCTCTACTTTCCCAAAAGTATATGCTTGCACCTTAAATTCCTGTTAATAAGGATTCTGGTGACCACTTCTTAAGAAGTAAGAGGAAAGGAAGGCAGATAAAACTGATTTTATTTCTACTCAGAGCTTGATTGCAAATATGCACACCCTAACTACGTAATCCTGTACACAAGGATCTCATTGTTTATTTTCATAGTTGCTGCTTTATTTAAAATTTTGTCTCTAAAGTTTATATTTGGCAAGACCAATAATGAAAATAAGCTGGTTTATATTTTTCTTATTCTAAGGTGTGCTTGTGTATGTGTGTGTGTATGTTTTAATTTCTTGTGGTTTATCCAGATGAGGGTATCAGTCTTACAGACATGGCAACCCATGTAGGAGTGTTTATATACAGTGGGGTGGAGAAGATCAACCAAGTCCAAATTCTAATTTAGATCACTTTCACCTTGGTAATGTTAAAACTGTATGATTCTTCTCAATTTCTCTATTCTCCCTTCTCTCCTGCACTCTTGCTCAGAAAACCATTAAGTTCAACTCAGGTGTATTTATTAATAAAATCCTTCAATTTCAGGTTTTTAAAAGTCATTGGAAGCAGAGCCCATGTCCTTATAAATTTCCACAATAAAACATTCACTTTCATGAGTTCTGTGTATCTAGACGGTGATGTTATTATTAGGGGGAAAAAAAGAGAGGCCATTTGGTAACTATGACAACAGAGATGTTTCAAAAGAAATATGAACTATTTTTCCTTGAAGAAATTAGATATTTTCCTTGACTGGTACGTAGGGATCCAAGTTTAGAGAATGAATAGGATTTTTTTAAGTTTCACTACTGTAGTTTCTTTTTTTTTTTTTTCTTTCTTTTGGAAGTTGTTCCCCAGTCACATCTGACAAAATAAAGGATTTAATTTGAGGCTGCAGAAATAAAATTGCTGTTAAATTTGTCAGCATCGAGTTCATGTGAGGGAAAGCAATCACAGTAGATTCCTATTTATCTAAAATTTAAGCAAAGGTACTGCTCAAAAAATGTTTTTATTATTCTTTTTTCTTTAAAAGATACACAAAAAGTAAATGTTCTTATTACTGAGATTTATTGCAAAAGTAATTTCCAGTGTAAGTCATTACATAATGATTCAACCTAAGTCCTAAGTCAATAGTTTTGAACAATTTATTTTCACTACAAAGATTCTGAGATACTATATGACTATGAATTATCACTTAAATCACACACCTTTTTTTTCTCAGTAAAATAATTTATTGGAGTCACAGATTTAACTGGTAGACTTTTTTGCTCCTGAAGAGTATTAAATGGCGAAAATGACAGGGATATTCTTTTTTTTTTTTCACACACTTTTGTTTGACATATTTTTAGGGTTGAATGTGCATTATTCACATACAAAGTCTTTTAAAATGATGATAATAAGTATGATATGCTTCCAGCCATCGTCATATAAGAAAAGATCTCATTGTGAGCTCAGGGAGGAGGTGAACACACTGATGTCTATGTGCAGGACAGTGCTAGTGGAAAGAGAAAGCTTAAATAGGGCAACAGAATAAAACTTAATTGCATAAAAAGGAGTCAGAGATAGGACAAAAATATTCCATACATGTACAATAAGCCATCAAATTTTAGTGTGCCTGTGAATAAGATCCAGAGTTAGTGAACACATCCATGTACAGTCTGACAGCAGTGAATATAGATGTAAGATGAGGAAACTGGGGTGGTTATGCCAGTAAGTTTGGGGGATTTCTGTGATTTTTTGGAAAGGTTTGATTTTTAAACATTTCACAGAATGTGTAAACATTGAATTCATCAAAATATTCAGTTGACACAAAACATCCATTTTGTAATCATTCTGGTTAAACAAAATTTTATATTATCTATATGTAAGTATAAATCCTTGAACACATTCACACACATATACAAAGATAAACCACTCTCTAAGCATAACTTCTGCTTGCAAGAAAGTAAGGACAAGTGTTTGCCTTCATGTCTCTTCTCCATTTGGATTAAAGCTGGTGAAACTCAATGCTATTTGATAACAAGATAGCTTTTGTGTAACAATCTGTACACATTTTGTGGGGGAAGACAACCCAGAATGTTAGATATAAAGGTAGTTTACCCTTCTCTTCAATCAGTAGAATAAAATATTTTGATGTATGCATCATCTTCCTCTGAATCCTCTTTGTAAGATAGCTTACTTTCTCCACCGTGGAGGGGAATAGACAGGTAGAGGAATGGATGGTTAGATGGATAGATAGATAGATAGATAGATAGATAGATAGATAGATAGATAGATTTTCTTCAAGACAGACATAGAAGAATCCTATTGTAATAGAAACTCCTAAACAAGATTGGACTGCCCAACTGAGTGTTTTACTTGAAATTGATTAATAGCCAATTGATTTTTTCAAAGGGGAGCACATCTATCAGATTGATTATCTATCTATCTATTGATCTCTCATCTATCTATATTTGAAACTGATTAAGATTGTTTACACTGTTCATGACTTTTTCTTTTTAGTTTTCCTTTCTTATTTTTTTATTTCTTCTAGTCTATTTCTCTACCACATTTTGAGTCATCTTAATGTGATGGCTACCTAGAAAGCTCCTATCGATTTTCTAAATATTTGCCTTAAACCATTCTAAGTATAGCTTCTTTCTGCAATAAAGTAAGGATAAGCTTTGTCTTCATGCTTTTTCTCCAACTAAATTAAAGTTGTGGAACTCTAATGCTTTTGCTCTTATGATAGCTTTTGTATAACATTCTGTTCCTTATAAAAGCAAACAATGAAATATTTACAAATTGGAGTACAATTCCCTTCAATAGGTATAAAGGTATAAGATGGTTTTCATATTTATATTTTCTTCCAATTCTTTTTTATAACATAGCTTGCTCTTCTCTCCTCTGAATTCTGGGCTCTCTCTCGCTCTCTTCCATTTTATTTTATTTTTTTAATTTTAATTTTTTATTTTTGATCTGCATAATTCAATGTATAATAAGAAAAGCAATGAGGGGCAAGAGAGTTCAAAATAGTAAGAATAAGCTGCATTTCTGAACAACTTTATAAAATATGACTGCTTACATTCCAGTCAGTAGTATTCTAACTTCCATGTGGACCCCCCTACTTTTTATAATTGTTTTTTTTCTTCACACACACACACTGTATTTTAGTTTTACAAGACATAAACTGACACCAAGCATTGTACATGGATGATCACAACAAAAGCAACAATGATAACAATTACCAAACATGAAACACAATCATACTATGTCATAATATTGGCATTCAGTCCAGTAATCCTCCACTGTAACAGCTCTTTACTTTGTTGTGATAATTGATTTGCATATTTTTTTGCTTCTGAATCCTTGTGGGATTTTTTTTTTATTCATACAGAAAGTCACAAAAATTATAATCATCCTTATCAGTTCACTCAGTCCCATGTAATTAATTTTTTTTCATCTTGATCTTTTGTTAGCACTTTTATGAATTCTTCAGTTTTCCATTAGAGTTCTGAAAATTCAGTTCATTCAGTTCAGCAGTATAGTCAGTTACCAGAAGCCTGTACTTCTCAGAGTCTTTTCCATGAACTCCTTGAAGATGAAACCCTTTTATAGGAACATTTTTTCAAAAGCACCACAGTACACCCAGAACTGTCTGTAAATGACAAAAGACTTAAAAATGACCATGGTTAAAGATTTGATGATAGTTCATAATAATGCATTTGACAAGGAAATTTAGCTATTTCTGAGATATACGTTTTGAAGTAATAACTAGAATTATGACATAACATTATACCAGAACATATAAGATTTTTAGAAATTTCATGTAATGTCTGAAACATTTATGTTAACATATTTCCATACAAATAGCTCAAAGAAAATTTAGTATTAGTTGTTTTTGTTTGTTTGTTTGTTTGTTTGTTTTATACTGCAGGTCCTTATTAGTCATAAATTTTATACATATCAGTGTATACATGTTTATCCCAATCGCCCAATTCAGCACACCACCATCCCCACCCCACCATGGTTTTCCCCTCTTGGTGTCCATACATTAGTTCTCTACATCCATGTCTCAACTTCTGCCCTGAAAACTGGTTCATCTGTACCATTTTTCTAGGTTCCACATACGTGCATTAATATACGATATTTGCTTTTCTCTTTCTGACTTACTTCACTCTGTATGACAGTCTCTAGATTCATCCACATCTCAACAAATGACTCAATTTCGTTCCTTTTTATGGCTGAGTAATATTCCATTGTATATATGTACCACAACTTCTTTATCCATTCGTCTGTCAATGGACATTTAGATTTCTTCCATGACCTGGCTATTGGAAATAGTGTTGCAATGAACATTGGGGTACATGTGTCTTTTTGAATTACGGTTTTCTCTGGGTATATGCCCAGTAGTGGGATTGCTGGATCATATGGTAATTCTATTTTTAGTTTTTTAAGGAACATCCATACTGTTCTCCATAGTGGCTGTATCAATTTACATTCCCACCAACAGTGCAAGAGGGTACCCTTTTATCCACACTCTCTCCAGCATTTGTTGTTTGTAGATTTTCTGATGATGCCCATTCTAACTGGTGTGAGGTGATACCTCATTGTAGATTTGATTTGCATTTTTCTAATATTTAGTGACATTGAGCAGCTTTTCATGTGCTTCCTGGCCATCTGAATGTCTTCTTTGGAGAAATGTCTATTTAGGTCTTCTGCACATTTTTGGATTGAGTTGTTTGTTTCTTTAATATTGAGCTGCATGAGCTGTTTATATACTTTGGAGATTAATCCTTTGTCGGTTGATTCATTTGCAAATATTTTCTCTCATTCTGAGGGTTTTCTTTTCATCTTATTTATGGTTTCCTTTGCTATTCAAAAGCTTTTAAGTTTCATTAGGTCCCATTTGTTTATTTTTGTTTTTATTTCCATTACTCTAAGAGGTGGATCAAAAATGATCTTGCTGTGATTTATGTCAAAGTCTGTTCTTCCTATGTTTTCCTCTAAGAGTTTTATAGTGTCCAGTCTTACATTTAGATCTTGAATCTATTTTGAGTTTATTTTTGTGTATGGTGTTAGGGAGTGTTCTAACTTCATTCTTTTACATGTAGCTGTCCAGTTTTCCCAGCACCACTTATTGAAGAGACTGTCTTTTCTCCACTGTATATCTTTGGCTCCTTTGTCATAGATTAGTTGACCATAGGTGCATGGGTTTATGTCTGGGTTTGCTATCTTGTTCCATTGATCTATGTTTCTGTTTTTTTTGCCAGTACCATATTATCTTGATTACTGTAGCTTTGTAGTATACTCTGCTCCGTTTTTTTCCCTCAAGACTGCTTTGGCTATTCGGGGTCTTTTGTGTCTCCATACAAATTTTAAGATGATGTGTTCTAGTTCTGTAAAAAAATGCCATTGGTAGTTTGATAGGGATCACATTGAATCTGTAGATTGCTTTGGGTAGTATTGTCATTTTCACAATATTGATTCCTCCAATCCAAGAACATGGTATATCTCTCCACCTGTTGCTATCATCTTTAATTTCTTTCATCAGTGTCTTATAGTTTTCTGCATACAGGTCTTTTGTCTCCCTAGGTAGGTTTATTCGTAAGTATTTTATTCTTTTTGTTGCAATGGTAAATGGGACTGCTTCCATAATTTCTCTTTCAGATTTTTCATCATTAGTGTATAGGAATGAAAGAGATTTCTGTGCATTAATTTTGTATCCTGAAACTTTACCACTTTCATTGATTAGCTCTATTAGTTTTCCAGTGGAATTTTTAGGATTCTCTATGTATAGTATCATGTCATCTGCAAACAGTGAAAGTTTTACTTCTTCTTTTCCAATTTCTACTACTTTTATTTCTTTTTCTTCTCTGATTGCCATGGCTAGGACTTCCAAAACTATGTTGAATAATAGCAGTGAGATTGGACATCCCTGTCTGGTTCCTGATCTTAGAGGAAATGCTTTCAGTTTTTCACCATTGAGAATGATGTTTGCTGTGGTTTTGTTGTATATGGCTTTTATTATGTTGAAGTAGGTTCCCTCTATGCCCACTTTCTGGAGAGTTTTTATCATAAATGGGTGTTGAATTTTGTCAAAAGCCTTTTCTGAATCTATTGAGATGATCATATGGTTTTTATTCAATTTGTTAATATGGTGCATCACATTGATTGATTTGTGTATATTGAAGAATCCTTGCATCCCTGGGATAAATCCCATTTGATTGTGGTGTATGATCCTTTAAAGTGTTGTTGGATTCTGTTTGCTAGTATTTTGTTTAGGATTTTTGCATCTATAGTCATCAGTGATATTGGTCTGTAATTTTCTTTTTTATGTAGTATCTTTGTCTGGTTTTGGTATCAGGGTGATGGTGGCCTCATAGAATGAGTTTGGGAGTGTTCCTTCCCCTGCAGTTTTTTTGGAAGAGTTTGAGAAGGATGGGTGTTAGCTCTTCTCTCAATGTTTGATAGACTTCACCTGTGAAGCCATCTGGTCCTGGACTTTTGTTTGTTGGAAAATTTTTAATCACAGTTTCAATTTCATTACTTGTTATTGGTCTGTTTATGTTTTCTATTTCTTCCTAGTTCAGTCTCGGAAGGTTGTGCTTTTCCATGAATTTGCCCATTTCTTCCAGGTTGTCCATTTTATTGGCATAGAGTTGCGTATAGTAGTCTCTTAGGATATGTTGTATTTCTGTGGTTTCTTTTGTATCTCTCTTTCTTCTTCTCTCTCTCTCTTTCTACAATAACAGTTATATCAAGAATCCTCATTTATCTGGAGCTTATTTTTGTTGGAGGAGGTAATCAAGAGGATGTGACCACTGGTTGACCTGTCAGATGGAGCCAGGCAAGCAGAGGTTCTTCACCCTCTCCCCTAGTCCTTGGAATATATCAATATGCTCCAGCAGCTTTTTCAAGGACACAGCCTTGAGAGAGTAATGTGTTGTTGAAACCATCTGGCCTGAATACCTGACTCAACCCAGTTAAGGCCTCCATATAAACTTTAAGATTCTAGAAGGAGGATACAGAGATCTACTGCTTATAAAACTTGCCATCTACCAATTTGGAGTGGTCTGCCTTTCCTTTAGTCTGTCTTTGTCCTCCGTGTATGGAGGCCAATTTTGAATTTCACCTGAGGAACTCCCAAGATCTCAAGTCAACACTTTTTACAAGTCCAAGTAATAATTTCTAATAATTATACTTTTAAGAGTTTACTATGTGTCAGACAATGTTTTAAGGGCTTTCTGTCTATCATCTCATTTATCCTCTCAGTGATTCTTTGATGTATTATTATGTCCTTTTTAGAAATAAAGAAAATGATAAAAAGTAGTTTGTAGCAATTTCCCATCATATAGCTTGTAACTGGCAGAGCTAGAATTTTAGAATCTCAGCTGTTTAATTGCAGAGCTGGTGCTCTTACATACATAAATTCTCACTGAAAGTGATGGAAGATTATTTTAATATAATCAACTCTAGATATATAATTAATGGATAAAGCTAGATTAATGCAAGTATGAGTGAATTTGATAATATTTATAATTGTTAACTCAAAATTATTTCAATTAAACTCATATATTCATATAAAGACAGTTTTTTACCTTCTAATAAAATATTTAAATAAGACATTAATTCTCCTGTCCACTTGTGAGTTACTTAAGTATGAAAATATTTGAATAATTAGATAATCTAATTAAGAAATAAACACATACATAATACTAAGTATTAATGTAAGTGACCATTTGATCAGGTTCAATATCTAAATATGGACATATTCAGAGCCTGAAGATAATTATGAAAGGATATATAACAATTCCTTTACTGTTTATGAACTTTGCTCAAGGAAAATAAATTATTTTAAGATAAATTTTATTTTTAGAATACATGTAAAGTTACAGAAAAATTGTGAAGATAGCTGTAGAGATTTCTCATAAACCCTACCCAGTTTTCTCTATTATTAACTGCTCTTTAAGGTCTTTTGTTTTTTCATATAAACGTTTGAATGTGTTTATTACTATCTACAAAATGGCTTTTTGGAATTTTGATTCACATTGCATTGAATCTACACATCAAATAGTCAAGAATTAATATCTTAAAAATATTATGCTGGGCTTCCCTGGTGGCACAGTGGTTGAGAGTCCGCCTGCCGATGCAGGGGACACGGGTTCATGCCCCGGTTTGGGAGGATCCCACATGCCATGAAGCGGCTGGGCCCGTGAGCCATGGCCGCTGAGCCTGCACATCCAGAGCCTGTGCTCTGCAGCGGGAGAGGCCACAGCGGTGAGAGGCCCGTGTACCGCAAAAAAATATATATATATATATATATATTATGCTTTCTAAAATATGAATACTGAATATCTTACCATTTATTTAGATATTTGATTTCTTTCTTCAGAATTTTGTAGTTTTCCACATATCCACCTTGTATATCTTTGTTAGATTTACACCCATGTGTTTCTTCTTTTTCATACTATTTTAAATAGTATTAATTTTTTTTTAAATTTTCCCCAATTGTCTTTTGTTGATATTTATAAAAGCAATTAACTTTTGTGTATTAACTTTGTTTCCTGAGACTCTGCTATACTTACTATTAGGCCCAGGAGGTTTTGTTATTGCTGCTGTTTTCGATTCTCTGGGATTTGTTACATAGACAATCATGTCTGATAAAAACAAACAGTTTTATTTATTTCTTTTCTATTTATAAATCTTTGATTTATTTTCCTTGTCTTATTGAATTAGCTAAGATTTCCAGGATGATGTTGAATAGCAATGATGAGAAAGAATGTTCTTGCCTTTTTCCCAATCTTAGAGGAAAAGCTTCTAGTTTCTCAGTGTTAAGTATGATGCCACCTGTAGGATTTTTGTGAATATTCTTTATCAGATTTAGGGAGCTCTTTCACCTCTATTTTAGTTTGTTGAAAGTTTTTTTTTATTATTATGAATAGATGTTGAATTTGGTTGTATGCCTTTTCTGTGTCAAACAATATGATTATATGACCTTCTTCTTTATTAATCTGTCATGTGGTGGATTACATTGATTTTTGAATGTAGAACAGCTTTGCCTACCTGGAGTAAGTCCCACCTGACTATGGTATAGAATTATTTTTGTGTATTTTCAAATTTCATTTGATAATATTTTGTTAAGAAATTTTACAGCTATGCTAGTAAGATGTACTGATTTTCAGTTTTCCTTTCTGTAATATCTTTACCTGATTTTAGTGTTAGGGTAATGCTGGCTTCATAGAATGAGTTAGGAATGTTCTTTTTCTTTCTACTTTTTGAAAGAGATTGTGGATAAATGGTACAATTGCTGTTTTTAAGTATTTGGTAGAATTCACTGTCATGGTCTGAGAACATACTTTTATTATTTATATTCTTTAAAATATTCAGGGTATAGGCCCAGTAGTGGGATTTCTGAGTCATATGGTATTTCTACTTTTAGTTTTTTAAGGAACCTCTGTACTTTTCTCCATAGTGGCTGTATCAATTTACACTCCCACCAACAGTGCAAGAGGGTTCTCTTTTCTCCACACCCTCTCCAGCATTTATTGTTTCTGCATTTTTTGATAATGGCCATTCTGACCAGTGTGAGGTGTCTGTCATACAGAGTGAAGTAAGTCCAAAAGAGAAAAACAAATCCTGTATGCTAATGCATATATATGGAACTAAAAACAAACAAAAATAATGGTACTGATGAACCTAGTGGTAGAGCAGGAATAAAGATGCAGACATAGAGAATGGACTTGAGGACACAGGGGTGGAGGGGAAAGCTGGTGTGAAGTGAGAGTAGCATCGACATATATACACTAGCAAATGTAAAATAGATAGCTAGGGGGAAGAAGCAGCATAGCACAGGGAGATCAGCTTTGTGCTTTGCGATGACCTAGAGAGGAAGGATAGAGTGGGTGGGAGGGAGGCTCAAGAGGGAGGGGATAAAGGGATATATGTGTGCATATGTCTGGTTCACTTTCTTGTACAGCAGAGACTAGCAAAGCATTGTGAAACAATTATACTCCAATAAAGGTGTGTAAAAAAAAAATTAAGGTATGTCTTATGGCCTAGACTGTTGTCTATCTTGTTGAATGTCCCATGTGAACTTGAGAAGAACATGCATTATGCTGTTGTTAGATAGAGCATTCTATAAATGTCAGTTATTAAGTTGATTCATAGTGTGTTCAGGTCAACTGTATTTTTACTGATTTTCTGACTGTTTGATTTATAAATTGCTGAGAGAGTAGTCTTGAAGTCTCAGACTCTAATAATTTATTTGTCTATGACTCCTTGCAGTTCTTCAGTTTTTGCACTAAATATTTTTGATACTCTTGTTAGGTTGATACACAGTAAGAACACCTTATTATGTCTTCTTGGGGAATTGATCATTGTGTCATTATGTTATGCCCTCCTTCATCCCTAAAAATATCTCTTATTCTAAAGTGTGCATTGTTTGAAATTAATATAGCTACTCCAGCTTTCTTTTGATAGATGGTGTGGTATATCTTTTTCTATCCTTTTACATTTAAACTGTGTCTTTATGCTTAAAGTGGGTTTCTTGTGGAAAACATATAATTTGGTCTTCTTTATCCACTAAGAGTAAGTCTTTCTTTTAGTTGGTGTATTTAGTGCATTCTTATTTAAAGTAATTATTAATATATTTGGATGAATATCTACTACTTTTGTAACTATTTTTTGTTGCACTTTTTCCTTGTTTCTCTTTCTGCCTTATTATACCTTCCTTGGTTTTACTTGAATATTTTGTATGATTCCATTTGATCTCCCTTTGCATATTAGTTACCCCAAAGTTTGCATTATGTGTTTTAAACTATTTATGTCCACCTTCAAAAATACTCTGTAGGTTCATATGTAATACAAGTACCTTATAACAGAGTATTACAAATTCTTCTCTCATCTCTTATGGCACTGCAATCATTCATTTGTTTATCTACATGTTAAAACCATTGAATATATCCTTACTAGTATCACTATAAACATAGGTATCTTTCAGATTAATTAAGAATAAACAAAATTAAAGATTTTTTTACATTTATTAATTCTCTGACCCTTCCATTTTTTATGTAGATTAGAGTTTATTATTATATTTGTTTTCTATTGCTACTTCAATAAATTAACCCCAACTTAATGGCTTAAAACAACACAAACTATTGTCTTATAGTTCTAGAACTTTGAAGTCCAAAATGTGTCTTATGAGGCTAAAATCAAGGTGTAAGCAGAGCTGAATTTCTTCTAGAAATTTTATGTGAGAACATGCTACTAGAGGCTGTCTGCATTCCTTGGCTCACGGGCATGTCATTCCAAGCTATTTCCTTGATCATAGCTCCTTCTCTGACTCTTGTTTACATCTTTTCCTTATAAGGACCCTTGAGATTAGATTTATCCCACAGGGTTCATCCAGAATAATGACCCCATTTAGAGATCCTTAATCCAACATGTAAACTCTGCTTTGCATGTAACATAACATATTCATTAGTTAAGAGAATCAGGACATATTCTCTTATCATAGTCCCTCTTCTGGACCCCATGTACTCACATCTATCACACATGTAAAATACACTCACTCCATCCAAATATATTCCAAAGTTTCAACAAAATACATAATCAATTTAAGGCTCAATAATTTCATCTAGATCTCATCAGCTCAAAAATTTCAAATTTCATCATCTAAATCATTTAAATCATGTGTGAATTAGACTGTAAATATGATTCAATTTGGGGCAAAATTTTTCTCCATTGATGCATCTGTGAAATCAGAAAACATGTTATTTGCTACCAAAAGGCAAAGATGGAACAGCCATCAAGTACAGATTTCCCCTTTGAAAAAGGGAGAAAATAGAAAGAAAATGAAGTCAGTGCTCTCAAGACATTTAAAAATCCAGGTGGGAAAGTAACATTGAATTTTAAGACTTGGGAATAAACCTCTGTGGGATCATAGCCATGACCCCTTCCCCTATGCTCAAACTCTGCCCTCTGGGCTCAGATTTCCACCCTCAGAATCACCTTTATTTTTTTCTGAAAATAAAGCCTGTTTGCAGAATTATCTTATCAACCCATTTTCCACATATAGAATTTGGGGATTCCAAAGCTTTCACTAATTTCATATTTTTTCTATCTCTTTTAGGTCAAGGTGTCAGTGTTTCTGGAGGTATAAAATTATCAACAAACTTATGGATGTCCTGCATATGTAATGGGGATTTATTGGACAAGAAGCTGCTTTAAAGAACTTTTCTGGATAATCTCATTTCTATTTCTAGTTTCTGCCAAGATGTCTGAATATATCTAGGAGTCACATGCTAAATCTTTCAAAAGTACCTTTTGTGTGACAGAATACTCTGAACCTTTGGTTCTTCTAAGGTATTTGAAAAATACAGTCCAGCTACATTCTCAGTTTTTTCTTTAGATCATGCTTTCCTGACAATGAAATGTTTAAATATTACCTTTTATTCTTCTATAAAAGCTTCTCAAATCAAGTTCTGGCTTCATTTTGTTTATCAATTCTTCCTTCAATTTATCTCTTTCTTTTTTGAATCTGCTATAAGCTGTAAGGAGAAATAAGGCCATACCGTCAACACTTTCTTAGAAGTATAATCAGCTCAAAATTCAATTTCATCACTTTCTGCATAATTCAGGATGTAATTATTTCATACTTTCTGCCACTGTATAATAAGGATCTCCTTTCCTACAGCTTCTAATGAAATGTTCCTCACTTCTTCCTGAGCCTTCACCAGCAGCTTTTAGTATCCATATTCCTACCAACACCTTATTTATGGTGATATAGATATTCTCTTAGACAATATATGTTTTCTTTAACACGTTTCTCACTTTCTTCTAAGTTCTCACTAGCAGAATCACTAACATTCATATTTATACTAACAATGTTCAAGGCAATCTAGGTTTTCCTATTATGCTCCTTAAAATGCTTTCTACATTTACCCAATACTCATTTCCAAAGTCTGTATGTTAATTATTTTTTTTCTATCTGTCTGTCTATCTATCTATCTATCTATCTATCTATCTATCATCTACTTTCAAGATACCAAAACTCTGTATTATTTTCCTATTGCTACTGTAACAAATTATCTCAAGCTTAGTGACTAGTGATTATTTATTACCTTGCTCTTTATTATCTTTAAAGTAGTAATATATATTTAGTAAGATAATATAAAATATACTATTTTACTTCTCTGACCAACAGAAGTCAGAAAAGTATCTTATGGAGCTAAAATCAAGGTTATCTCAAAGCTACATCCCTTCTGAAGGCTCTAGGGGAGAATTTATTTCTTTTCTTTTCCAGTTTCTAGAGACTGTTCTCATTCTTTGGCTCATAGCCATATCATTATGACCTCTGCCTCTGTTACATCTTCTTTTCCAATTCCTCCACCTCCTTCTTTTTCTTATATCGACCTTTGTGATTACATTGGGCCCACTTGGATAAGCTGGGAAAATTTCTCTATCTTTTACATTGGGCCCACTTGGATAAGCTGGGAAAATTTCTCTATCTTAAAATTATTATTTTAATCATATGTTCAAAGTCCTTATTTGTGTGTAAGATAACATATTCACTGATTCAGGGGATTAGAATGTGGACCTCTTTAGAGGGCCATTATTTTGCCTGGCACACTGACTTATATCATTTTCC
Organism: Mesoplodon mirus; assembly: GCF_964341445.2. NCBI lineage: Eukaryota > Metazoa > Chordata > Mammalia > Artiodactyla > Ziphiidae > Mesoplodon > Mesoplodon mirus. The sequence goes on along the minus strand of NC_138982.1, from coordinate 130,395,216 downwards.
ATGAAGAATTAAAAAAAAAATACTCTTGCAGGACAGGTCTGTTAGTGATGAGTTTCTTCAGTTTTTATTTGCCTGAAAAAATATTTATTTCCCCTTTATTTTTGAAGGATAATTTCACTGGACATAAAATTCTAAATTGGTGGTTTTTTTTTTTTCTTTCAATACTTTAAATGTTTTACTCCACTCTCCCCTTGTCTACATGGTTTCAGAGAAGAAGTCAGCTGTAATTCATGTTCTTTTTCCACAGGGTATTATTTTTCTCTCTTCTTTCAAAACTTTCCCTTTTTTTGATGTTTGAATATAATACTTTTATATGTATATGTTTTGTTATTTGCTATGCTTTGCATTCTCTGTGCTTCTTGGATCTGTGGTTTGATATTTGTAATTAATTTTGGAAAATTCTTGGTGATTGTTACTTCAAATATTTCTTCTACTCCATTCTTTATTCTTTTTCTGGTATTTATCTGTGTGTATGCTACATTTTTCAAAATTGCCTCATAGTTCTTGAAGGTTCTGTTTTTTAAAAATTATTTTCCATTTTAATTTCTGAAGTTTCTATTGACATATCTTCAAAGTTATTGACTAGTTCTTTCACCATGTTCAGATTAGTCTTGAGTTCACCAAAGACACTCTTCATTTATGTTATATAGTTTTTAATTTCTCTTATTTTCCTTTGATTCCTTCTTATAATTTTCATTATTCTGCTTACATTATCCACCTTTTCTGCATACTGTTTACTTTCTCTGTGGCTTCTTAAAATATTAATCATAGTTATTTAAAATTTCTTGTAAAATAATTCAAAAATCTGTGTAATATCTGAGTCTGGTCCAGATGCTTGCTTTTCCTCTTCAGACTGGGATTTTTCTTACATTTAGGATTTCTTGTAATTTATTTTAAAGCCAGGATGATGTCTTGGATAATAGGAGCTGAGTTAAAAGAACTATGTAGTATAAAGTTTTACAGTAATATGGTTAGGATTTAGTCTTTGCTTAATGCTTGCTCTGGCTATAGATACCAGAGGCTTCAAATTCACCTAGTGACTATTTTGTCTCCTCCATTACCTTAGGTTTCCACTAAGAAATCTTCCTCAGGTAAAGTCTATGTATTTTAGCTCTTTTACCTGTAATTCTCTGTTATTATACGAGAACTTTATTTTCGTGGATATAAGGTGTAGGAGAGGGGAAACATTCTATAATCTTTTGATACATCTTAATCTTTTAGTGGGTTGAGATTGTGTTCCTGAGCTGTAACATTTAATAATGTTTTTTGTTTTTCCCCTTAGGTGAGACAGGATGGGTAAAAGGGGTTGGAGATGGGAAAATGTCATTTTCCCAGATGGCATAAGTCTGTGAGTAAAGTACTTTTCTCTCTCCATGACTAATGACTAGCGCTACCAAGGACTCTTACTTGACTCTTCAATGTGAGAACATAGTGAGGTTTTTTTTTTTTAACATCTTTATTGGAGTATAATTCCTTTACAATGGTGTGTTAGTTTCTGCTGTATAACAAAGTGAATCAGCTATACATATACGTATATCCCCAAATCTCCTCCCTCTTGTGTCTCCTTCCCATGTCTCCCTCCCACCCTCCCATAGTGAGGCTTTTGATCAATCTACCTGACTCCCCCAGGAGTTTCTCATTCATCCCACACACAAACTTCAACAATTCATCAAAATTATCATTTAGATATTCCTACTAGTTTATGGCTCCACTGGCTTCTGCTCCAAATAAGTAGATCTCTGCTGTTGATTCTCTGCATTTGCCTCTCTCCTTAGATATCAGAGTGACAGTTTGTCCTGTAAATTACATTCTCTGATGAGTCCAAAAAAGTAATTTATTTTCAGTTTGTCCAGCTTTTTGTTGTTATAATGGTGGAAGTGAACAAAAATTAAATGTTTCAGAATATAGACCAAACTGGCATTGATATAATATATTTAAACAATTAGAGTACAGGTTGTAATGACTTCAGTAATTTGAAAATGAACTCTAGGGGGAACTTTTTATTGTTTATATCTTTCTGTAGTATAAAATAAATAATTATTTGGCAGACTTTTGATCTAACTTCATTTATCAGGCAGTTTTACACCGGGAGGAGTTTTTTTTAAAAAGTGTTTTTATATATTTGACATATATTTTGATAAATATTCCTGAAGGAAGTGGAGAGAGAGAGATCTTAAATTAGTAGGAAAAAAAAGTATCTCTCAGAAATGTCAATAATGAAATAATTTGTAGGTGAGTTGTTATAGCATCAATGACTAGGTATCCAGGATTTTTTTCTTCACCTTGACCATAGTCCAAATTCCTCAACCAAAGACACTACTACATCAGTTGGGTTTTCCTCTTATTCTACGTTTTTTTTTTTTTTGGCTACAGGAATGTGGCTAAAATACTCACTGTCATTCCTTAAATGAAGTATTAAGGAAAAGTCTAACATGTCTCAGATAAGTTAGGAAAAAGCATGAACAAAAATGTGTCTATCCTATTCAAAGAAACTAAAATGACTTAAGAAAGACCACATTAAACAGGGACTAAGCATGGAAAGTATGCAAAAATACTAGAACAAAACAAAGACACGCATAAAATGTAGAAAGGACAGAAGAGTTCATTGTAGAAAAAAATACAAGTGAAAGAGCAAAAGAGAAGAAATTTCCTCACAAATGTTTCATGCTATAGAAAAACTTAAAGGGAATATGATTTTAATGAGAGGAGACATCAAATATGAGATAATTAAAAATGTGAATGAGCTGAAAGGAGAGATTGTAAATTAAGTGTATAGAAGACCAAAGTGACACCATTACAGAACTAATTAAGTAGAAACTACAGGGAACAGATTAGACAGTGTGAGAAAATAAAATTAGCAACAAAGAAAGCCATGAAGTAGTCCTAGTAAAATGAAGAATAGATAAAATAATCAAAAATATGTTAATATCCATGGTATATAGGAAATGTTGATCCAAAATAAAAATTAATAGTGAGACCAAAGTGAAAACCCATCAAATTAAATTTAAAAATAATTATATAATAGTAGAAAACATTTCTGAAATTAAAAATAATACCCCAGATCAAAAGCACACTGTTTTCAAAAAACTCATTAGAAGGACAATTTCATGTCACTCTGGTAAAGTGATTGGATTTCAAGGATAAAGGAAGAATTCATTAGGTATCCAAGAACTTACAAAGGGAATAAATCTGCTTGAGCTCAAATACATCCATGGAAAAATGACATGCCAGAAGATAATAGAACAATATTTACAAAGTTCTAAGGGCAAATTATGTCTTAAGCATATTATAACCAGGCAAGTTATTATCCAAGTACAAAATAGGAACACTGGCATAATTAATTATGTAAAAACTCAGAGAGTATATTATCCCTCAGCCATCTTAGAATGAAACTATGTGAGAGACAAATGAAGAAAGCATTGTAAAAGAACTGAATGGTGAACATTGAATCCATGTATACAAAAAATAGAGTAAATATTGTGAAAAATATTTTCTAAAAGGTAATTTAAACAATCAAATAGCAAAAATGTAATATATTAAAAAATAATAATAGTTGTTAATTTTTAGTTTAATATTCTATAATACAATCGTTAGTTTTCCTACTACATATTTTGGAATATGACAAAATTTTAAAATAATTCCAGTTTTGTTAAAAATGCAAGAATTCTTTATCTGAAGAAATATTGTTTCATGATACGAATATCACTTAATTTTATGAAATATAGAACATTAATGAAATTCATTGGAGCATCTTAGTTTTTAGAGAAAAAATTTGTTTGCATATACCAACCCTGTATAAAGACTGTAATGCTCTTAGATGGTTTAGAAAAAGACAGAAGCAAAGCTCTTAATACTTAAAGCTGTTTGGCAAGCATCCTACCCACAGAGCTAGGCATTAATTTAGTGGTTATTTATTTAGAGCTTAAAGATGTAAGGTGCTATGCTAAGCATTTTCACACTCTGTCCTTAAATCCTGAAGTTCACATTGGACTATAGGACTTTTAATATAAATAGTTTCAATTTCTTAAAGTTCAATTTCTGTTTAATTTCTTAAAGTTAGCACAGGTATCAAGTACAGTGAAATATCTATGAAGTCTAAGATAACTTTTTGGTGTAGTGGCTTGGCCAAACACTGCAGAAAAGTGGAACTTGAGTTGCACTTAGATGGATTATGTTTGGAGAGGCAAAGATGAGGGTGGAGCATTATAAATTTGGAAGACAGTATAGTAAAGGCACAATGGAAGAAAAAAAAACTAGGTTCATTAAAAAGCTAGAGTGAGGAGTTCATAAAAGAAGTATTAGAATATAACAGTGGAAAAGTAGATGGAATTAGGTTCAACTGTCAAGAGCCTTGAGTGCCTGTGAAGTAGCTTGGACTTTTTAGTTCTGGAAGTGTAGTCTTTGCAGAATTTGAGCGTGTATAGAGGATCTAAGGAAGGTAAAGGTTTTGTAAAGATTAATCTACTGACAATGGAGAAGTTTGCTAAATAAATAACTTTATTAATTAATAAATTAATTCACAGTCTGGTTGGAACTGTTTCTATGAAGCAAGGGTTGTCTTCCACCATTCACTGTGTTTCCTGTGAAAGAAACAGAGGCTTGACTTTTCTTTGTTTCTTTCTTTCTTTGTTTCTTTCTTTCAAGTACATACATGTTTAAATTTTATTGTCAAATTTTGAGTATTTTTCTTTTCTGATTTACCCCCATTCCTTACTTTTTTTTTTGTCCGTGTGGCCTATGGGGGTCTCATTCCCCGATCAGGGACTGAATCTGGGTTACAACAGTGGAAGAACCAGTCCTAATCACTAGACCACTAGGGAACTCCCCCAATTAGTTTTATAACTCAAACATTCTTTTCCATCTCTGGATTAGTTGAGTATTCACTTATAATTTTTCTATGTTTCTGATTATTTCTAATTATGCTTAGTTCTCTAATCTATCAAGAATGTGTTTTGTTAAAAGTTTTTAAATGATATATTTATATAACTATTTTAACATAGTGAATATGTCTATTTTTCCACATATATGTGAGATCTATCTTTATTATTTATGACATGTATTTACATGGAAAGATCTATTTCCAGAACATGATTTTCTTTCCATCTCCCTCATTGCCCTCTCCAGGTTGTGTATTCAATTACCCCACCATGCACTAAAATATAATTACTGTTTTATTGTCTGTATGCTTGAATACCTTTCTACTCAGTAGGATTAATGGACCAGTAGCGTCAGCATCTCCTGGAAGCTTATTGGAAAGTTGACTCTTAGATACCAGCCCAAATAACTGAATTAAAATCTACATTTAAAAAAATGTCCCCCAGTAATTTGAGTGAGCAATAAAATTTGAGAAGACCTGCCTTACTAAACTACAGCTCTTTGAGAGCAACAATTGTTTATCTTGTTCACCATCATATCTTCCTCTCCTTGGATATTGCCTGGCATATAGTATTTGCTCAGTAAATATTTGAGTGAATAAATGAATTAAGTATTTTGATAATATAAATAAAAATGTACTTGTGAATTATTACTAAAGACATAAACATGTCCGTTTTAATGAACAGAACACAAGTTTGAGGAGCTATATGAGGGTTTACTAATGCTTATAGTGCTGGTGAAAAAAAAGAGGTATAGATTGTGAATTGTTTTCAATTTTTTGAAATGTTTTATATCATAATCCATAGAAATGTATTATTACCACAGGACAAAATTCAACCTGCCTGCACATAAAAGTTGAGTTTAAGACTTCCATTTTGCCCAAGGCATGAAAAACTATAGAAACATTTCCTGAAGTTTCTTCAGGAAACTTCCTTTTCTGATGAGGTATCCTTTCTCTGTATTCTTATAGTCTTTGTCCTTATTCCTTCTGTCCCACTCACAGCTTAGTTTATCTTTCTGTCTGTTCACTATATTATCGCTTCAAGGGCAGGAACCTTTTCTAATTATTTTTGAAACTTCAGATTGAGAATATCCATGTATTGATTCATTTCATTCTTACCAGAAAAAAACTATTCATTTTATAAAGATCATAAGTGAATTTATAAATCTCTTTTATTTTCCCAATTTGGTCATTGCTATGCTGTTATCAGAACACAGTTTGATTATTCAGTTTCTCACTACACAAAAACATCAACTCTCACCACATTTGTTTTATTGTTATGGCTATTGCAATAGTCATAAAAACTAAAGAATGTTAAAAAAAAACGTGTTTACAGAACTTAAACAATTACAGAAACTTTACACATCTTTCGTCACTTGATCTCCAAACTAACTCTTTAGGGTAGACATCATTATCATGATTATCCCAAGCATATGCAAAAGTGGAGACCTGAATGGCTAAGTAACTAGTAAGCTGTGGAGTTGAGACTGAATTTTCAGTTTCAGACTGTAAATTTTAAAACGTTTCTATTTCATAATGAGAGAAATTATATGGTGCCTAAACTAGAAGGTTAAATGGTTTCTACATAGAAGGAGTTCGGGAAACAACATAAAACAGAAGAAAAGAATTCCTGGTTTCTCTGGAAATTTTATTATGTGTTGCAAGCAAAAGACAATAAATACCCTTTAAGATAACTCATCAACTTATTAATAAATCATCCTTTTGTGACTCCTTAATTTTCCTATGTGAACCCATGCATTCTTGTAAGGTAAGAAGAGTGTACAAAAGGTTTAGCTTTAGTTTTACTTAAAGAATCATTAGAAATATTTAGATATTTGCTTATTGTAAAATTCCAAACAAGTTCTTTATATTTGTTAGATTAGTGGATATAGAGCCAACACTGTCTAGTAGGTCTGAGGTGGGACTCGTGTATTTCATGGATTCAAAGATGCCATCATTTATAAAACTTGTTAATTTAATATTAAATTTAGTGGCAATGTCACTTCATTGAATGTATGACAAAATTTTAAGATGTCTTCCACTTTCAGAGGAATCTTATGAAAGGAAATACAGTTTTTATTCTGCTACCAGCATGAAAGTGACTAAGCCAACTAGGGACTTTTGCTCTTGCAAAGTATCTGCTGCCCATTTATCCATTTCAGTGTATCATTTAGAGAGCACAGCTAGTGCTCAATAGAGGCATCAACTGAAATCAGCATCATGGCAACACAAATTGATTCCTTATGTGAAAAATAAATGCCCACATTGTTGATGGACAATTTAATATCGCAGTTTCCATGTTATCTTCCTGGAACCTAAAGTAGATTTAATTAGGTCCTGGTTCATTGTTCAATATGACTCAGAGTTTTACTATATCATTTTGTCATTGAATGAATAAATTACTCAGAAGCAATTAACATCAATGGTACGATTATAATGATAACCCCCTCAATTGAGAGGTTTTCAACTTCAAGTTATTGAATACACAACCCAAAGTGGACATTAATTATATTAGAGAACACAAAGTACAGATGCAGGGTGGTTCCAGGGTTGGTTCAGCAGTTCAGTGGTACAATCCATGTGCTGGGTATTTTCCACCTCCACACTTTGCTGCACTCCTATCAGCCCAGTGCAAGTGCATATGTCCAAAAAGATCACAGCAATTCCAGGCACTGCAGGGACACGTGATCATGACCACACTCTCTGAAGCAGATAATTTTCACCCTGAGTTTGCTTTTATTAAAGCAGAAAACCTTTCCACATGCTCAGCCTTTACCCCGAGGACATTCACATTTCTTACTTTTTAGGAGCAATTAATTTTGTGGATTTGAAAATAATTTATCATCATAAAACTATAAAGTTCAGGAAATTACTAAAATATATTTAAAAATAGAAGATGTATTTCCTGCTTTCATAACTAATATCTCACAACAGACTGTTTTAACAAATAATTTGTGAAGTGCTAGTATAATCTCCAAAAATATGTCTAATTTCATCTATGAAGTGAAGAAACTAATATAAAATACTCATTAAAGAGTTAGTGGTTAGTGAAGGAATGTCAACATATATTTTCTCCCCATGAGTTTTATCACAGTGACATTAATCTATGAGCAGTTATATAGAACTGATATTGATGGGGTACACATTTTTTATCTCTTTCTCTCTTTCTTTTCCTCCTTTCCTTCCTTCCTTCTTTCCTCTCTCCCTCCCTCCTTCCCTTTCCCTCTTTTTCTTTATTTACCATATAAGGTAAAATTCACAAGTTTGAGGAATTAGGATACGGGATATTTTTGAGACACTTTTTGGCCTACCTACACAATGATTCACTCATTCATTTATTTATTTATGCATTTAATGAGTAACTACAACTGTTCAGGCACAGATGGTGGAGCTGTAACAGCGAACTAAATAGACAAAGTCTTGCATTCTTGGAGTTTGCATACTAGTACAAGGGTTGGCAATTTTTTTTCCATAAGGAACAGATAGTAAATGTTATTTGCAGCCACACAGTTCTCTCTGTTGGAACTACTGAACTCTGCTATTGTAAGCAGGAAACGAACCCCCAAATTCAGAAATGAATGGTGTGTGCAAATTCAAATAAAAATGTATACACAAAAAGACAAAGCATGCTAGATTTCTCCCATAGGCTGTCATTTGCTGACCCTCGTTCTAGACAGAAGACACAGTGTGTATATATATACTTTTTCAAATTATTTTTCCTTATATGTTATTACCAAATATTTAGTATAGTTCCCTGTGCTATGCAGTAGGTCATTTATATGTAGTAGTGTATATATGTTAATTCCAAACTCCTAATTTATCCCTGCTCCCCCCACTTTTGTAACTCTAAGTTTGTTTCTTAAAAGATACAAATGAACTTCTTTACAAAAGAGAAATAGACTGACAGCCATTGTCAGATTTGACTCGTACTCTGAGTAAGAGAATTTATATCATAAGAAAGATAGGGTATAACTTTCATTTAAAAAGGATAGTTTTGGCTCTTTTACTAAGAAATGATGTGAGGGGAAGTGAAAGCAGAGTAGCCCATTAGGAAGGTATTACAATAATGCAGGTAAAAGGTGATGATGGCTTGGAACAGATAGTGTTGGTGAGGGGATTAGATGTGCCCTGTGAGAGAAAAGCATAAATCAAGGATGAGCATTCAGTTTTCCACAACAGCATGTGGAAGAAAGTGTTTGCCATTAACTGAGAGGAAGACTTCACGCTTCACCTGGAGGGAGGGAGACATGAGGAAGACCAAATGTGAACACAAGATGTTTTTTAGAAATATTTAGAGTACATATTTAGAGTAGATATTTCATCTTGGAAATATAACTTGGGAAGCCATCAGCAGACAGATGATACAAAACTGGATGATTTCAGTAGGGCAGTGAGTGTTTTAAAGAAAAGGTATCAAGGGACTGAGTTCTAGACACCCCAGAATTCAGAGGCTGGAGAGCTAAAGAAGATCAAACAAAGAAATCTGAGCAGAATGTCGGGACAGTAGGAGAAGAATCAAGAAAATTGCATCCTAGGAATCAACTGTAAAACATGTTTCAAGAAAGAGACAGTGTTAGTTAATTCAAACGCTGCTGTGAGATCAAGTAAGATGGGGACCATAGACTGGCCTGAAGTTAGCAGCTCAGGGTCAGTGGTGGTCTTGGCAGGGGATCTTCTGCTAAAGCCATGGAGTTGAGAGCCTTTTAGGACCAGGTCAAGGAGAGAATTGTGAACAGAATACAGTTTGAGAAGCTTTAAGGTAAAGAAAAGAAGATTAATGGGGTTAGGGAAGGGGATCTTGGATCAAGCCTTTTTTTTTTTTTTTTTTTTTTTTGCTGTGAGCTAATACAGCTCTATATTTATAGAAATTCTCTTAAAAAAAGGAAAAAGTTTGTGATGCATGAGAAAATGAGGGCAGATGCTACAATAATATAAGTGGAATCTAGTGAGGAGAGGTTTTCTTTGGATAGAAGCATAGAAAAAAATCTTTCACAGTGACAAGAAGGAAAGCCAAGTTTTTGGACAGATACAGGTAGAGTGATGGTTTTCATGGTGGAAATTTATACAGTTCCCGGCTGATCTTGACTATTTTCTTTGTAACATAGGAACCAAGTCATTCGATGAGATAGATACTAGTAGGTAGGGGGAAGAAGTAGGAAAAAAGATTGAAAATCATCTATGGAAATAAAAAATCAAGGGAGAAAGTAACTGTAGTATTAGTGGGGATAGATAACAGCCTGCTTGAAGTTCTTGTTTAGCAATTAATAGTGCAGTCAGGTGGCATGGTTGTGGGTTTTACCATATGTGGGTGACAAGAATGAAAGTAGGCACAGAGCTAGATTTAACCAGGGTGGGGATTTTGCCAGACGTATATGACAAAGGGAGAGCAAGACCAGGGAATTAAGATTCAATGTTAGGAAATGAGTGTAGCTTGATGAAGACAAAGGCCATGTTTATTTTGCTCACTGACATGTTTCAAGCACCTAGACGAGTGCCAAGTATGTGTAAACATAATGTTTGTTGAATGAATGAAATCTCATGCATTGAAATATCATTTGAGGGACACAGGAGAGCAGGAGGGCATTTCAAGAGAAAGAGTGAATAATGGTAGGATTTATGGATTGTGAGTATCAGCGACTTAAAGGAGATATTTAAATGTGGATGAGCTACTTATCATTCTTGAAGGCTTTTGTCCTCAAAAGTAATATTACATTGTATAATTACATGGAATCACTTCAATAACTTATGAAAAATGTTTAGCACAGTGCCTTGTACATAGTAAGCACTCACTACATATTCTCTGTTATTGTTGTATACAAGGGAATATGCATTATTTTTACTTTAATTCCTTGGCTTAAAAAATGCTTGTTGGCATCATATACACCTGGATATTTCTATATATTATTACCAAAATCATACTTTTATGGCTAAAACAAAAGGTATTTTATTAGATTGAGAGGAAATATTAAATACACTATTCAGGGACTTCTAGAAAAATCAGTGTTCTTTTATTATTTAAAGTCAAATTTGCATAAAACCATCCTCTAAAATATTAGCATCCTATCGCATGTAAAATCTTCCTAAAAGTTTCTCTTCTAGGTTATATATTTTATCAACCTGTGTCTACAAATACTGTGAACTAGAGCCAACCATAGTGGTTGACAACATCAGCTTTAGTAGAATGGATTAGATTCCATGTAATTAATACAGATCTCTCAGAGAGATGTGCAGACTGATTAGGGTTGAACAAATATATAAGGAAGCTGTGTTCTTCAGCTTCTCCTGCTCACTTGCCATTTCCCCATCATTCACTTTTAATTAAAAGATTAGTGGATAGTTTTGGGAAAAAAAAAAAAAAAACAAGGGAAGAAGTTCCTGTTTCCTTCTATGGTTTCAAGTAGTGGAGTTATTAAAAGCAATAACTTCTTGCCAGAAGGACTTGGATAAAATACAGATCTCATCTTTTCATACATGTGGCTTTTTTCTTGACCCCTGTATTGTAGATATAAATTGGTAAGAAACACGATGAGAATTACTCTATGCAATTAGGGTTTTAAGGTAGGTTGTGTGTGTGTGTGTGTGTGTGTGTGTGTGTGTGTGTTCCTGTTATGTTTATATTTTGAAACTCTGCATTAAAGTAGGTCAGTCTTGCTAACTCCACTTACCAGCCATCTCTAGGAATATTCAGCAGTCTCTTGATTTTCTTTATTCAGATTAGCTAACTACTAAACTCAATTGAATAGATAAGCCAAAAATACTTAAGTTCTAAGGACAGAAATGTATGAAAATTTTACAATGACTTGGAAAGAGCATTGAATTAGACATAAGACTTGGGTCTTTATTTTGTTTCAGCAGAAACATGTTGGGAATTTGTTTCCTTATGCTTTAAGTGAGAAGTTAATATTGAAGGTCTCTAATGGTTCTTCTAAAGTGACTATTCTACAGAGGTTACATGAATGTGGATTGATTACTGGAATTCATCTAAGAATGTATGCAGGTGTATCACAGGTCTCAAAGAGAGTGGAAAAGAAAGGCTAAGGCTAGGTGTGTCATGTTTGTGTGTGTGTGTTTCTGGGTGTGTCTTTATATTTGGAAAGGCGACAGAGGGAAAGTCTAAAGTCCACCCTGGGGCATTAGCTACGTTCTCGACAATAGGTAATCCTAGATGATTTAAGACTTATCTTTGTCAGAAAGCAGTTTGAGGAAACTGAAGAAGTACTTTCCTCCCTCATGAATAAGCTGAAGCAATGCCATTAGTGGTCCCTACTCTTGCCTCAACCTCACTTCACATCCACAGAGCCTTGAAGACAAAGGCAAGATGTATGCGTGTCTCAGCTATACCTCAAGAGATATTCAGCTCAAGTCACACAAAATGGAAATAATTTAGTGAAAACTAAGGAAAAGTCCAATTCTTTTTCATTTTGTGTGATAAGCCTGCATCTGTTTTGAGTAGTCCTAAATTAAGAAGCCATTTCAAGAATTCTAAGAAAAATATCTATATTATTATTTTACAAGCATTCACGTAAAAATATGTGTGTTATGCTTGATAATTCATATCTTAAAGGAGACAAAATAATAATGACTTATTAGGATATATTTGAACACTAAGTATATCTTAGGGTCACCACTTTTATTCTAATGCTAAATACTGGAATAAAGAGACCAAAACATATATAGTAGCTTAATGAAGAAAAATGTATCTCTTGCTCATGTAATAATGCCAGGGGCAAAGGGAGCAGTGTTAGAAGGGCTGGACAACCTTCCCCCACACAGGGTTCCAGGCTGACTGAGACTCTGCCAACTTCAACAGACAGCTTCCTAAGTCATCCTGCTTGTCATCTTGGACCCTGCAAGCGAGAAGGGGAAAAAGTACAGAGGAGTATTAGTGGGAGGTTTTATGGTCCAGGATCAGAAGTGATTAATATCATTTCTGCTTGACATTCCACTGGCTAGAAATTAACCCTGTGGATACTCCTAACTGCAAGAAGCTTAAGAAATATGATTTAGTCATGTGCCCAGGAGTAAGAATGTGGATTTGGGTGAATTATTAACAACTTCTGCCATGAGTGTTATACATGATAAGTCTGATTATCACAAGGAAGACCAATCTCAGTGATTCATTAGGACAATTTTGATTGCTAACAATACTTTAAGGTCACGGATATTCAATATTCCAAACAGGCCAGTGATCTGGAATAGTTATTGTTAAAAACAAAATATAGTAGATCATGTAAGTAACTTAGTACAGTATAATTTTTGTTGTAAATACTGATTAATTGCTATGGTTTATCATTATTATAGTTGCCATAATAATACTAATGAGGTTTAAACTTAATTCAGGCTCTGTTCAAACTGCAATACAATACAACAGGAAAAGGAGACAATAGCTAATATGTCTGCACTGACAAGTAAGAACAAATCTTAAACTCATACTTGTAAGGTATCTGATATTTTTTACTTCCATAATACAAACTGATGGTGGAAAAAGACATACTGGTAAATTTTTATATGCATTTTTGGAATGTTAATAAATATTAACATTGTTAATTTATTAGCTCCTTTTGATTTTATGTCATCTTGGTTTCTTCTGATATGACTTGTCATTTCAAAAGATGGTGAAAAAATAAATTTATCTGTAAATAAAATTTATCATAATGCTAGTGTTCAATGAAAATTCTATTTACCTTATATTAGTATTATTAAATTAGGCACCAAATATATATTTCTAATATATTGGAGAAAATAATTTTTGCATAAAGATAATGGACACTGCTTAAAAGAATTATAGCATCAACAAGGAAAGGATTGTGTAAAAGTTAAATTGCCATTTAAAGTATGTAGAGCAGATTTATAATATTCCTTACTTGCCATTTAAGTAGTGAAAGAACTAGAGTTTTAATTAAATTTTACCAAGACGTTAATTTGAATGAGAAACCATGATATTCTTGTAAGAAGTTAAAGGAAATAGCTCAATATGTATTGCATAGGAACTGCCAACCTTCTACATCTTGACTTGATTTTGTGGTACTCTGTTATGTCTTGTCTATACTTTATGGAGAAAATTATATGCTCTCTGAATTTGAAATTTAATAAAGTTCTTTGGATTGCTCCTGACTGGCCAAAGCCTACTTTATTATAAGTTTTGATATTCTGAGTAATTTTATAAATTGTGATATATTTAATCTTTAATAGAAGTTGAAATGATAGGAAAAATTGTGGCAGTGAAGATATATTCCTATGTTTTCTTTGTTTGTTTGCAGCAGTGAAGATATATATTCCTAAATTGTTTTTCTGTTTTGTTTTGGTTCTTGTGTGTGTATTTTCTGTAAGGGGATAGCTAGTGCAGAAAGATATAACTAGAAAACAATGTATGTGGGAGGGTGTTTATGACTGAATGTATTATATACCATCCATAGTGTCATATTTTACTATCATTAAGTAGACTTAAATGTAGCAGATATACAGAAGTTCCACCAAGATTCATAAGTATAATCTTTTCTTTCTTAAGAATGAAAAAGGCTCACTGTTTTCTATTTTCCACAAAATATGTTGCACTAATAATATTCCTGTCTAGGATAACAGAATCTCTTAAAGGATTGTAACTTAAAATAATCAAGAAACAAATGAAAGGCAAATATATCTGGGGAAGAGAACCAATTTCTACCCGTATAAAATATTTATGACAGCGTTATTTTATAGTTGAAAACATCTTCCAAATAAATTTTAAACATCATGTGAAGCCAAGATTTTCTACAAGTCACCTTTACCAGAAATCACTGACTGGCTTCACTGAACCTTGAATACTTCAAACTAAACTGAAGTCCTGGCCACCATATTTCCTACCACCTTGTTTCTTGTCTCTTGATTGCTGAGTTATTTCACTCAGATCTCCAGGTTTAGTTAGCTACTATCTTCTGGGACATTTCTTTTTTCAGAAGTCATACAAAGCATAATTAACTAAACCCTGGTAAATATATATTTGACCTTACTCTTCAATCATAGTAATCTGACTTCTGCCTTGCTCGAAACAATTTAACATCTACGGCTTATTTTTTAGAAGAGCGCCTACTTCCACCTGTTTCCTCTGTGCCTGAATTCCTTACTTGGTGTTTTGACTCCTGTCCTCCAGCTGTGGAATTGGCTAGAACTCTGCTCCCTGGACTCAGGACTTCATTTTTTTCCCTTGTTTGGATTGTGACCAGTGTCATTTTCTCTATTTCTCTAATTTCCTGCATACCTATTGGGAAAATACTTGTTCTTCCTGGACTTCCTGGATGTTAATATTTTGGGGGACCTTTATTATCGCCATTGCATGTTTAAATCAACATTTATTCCTAGCATGTAAAGCAGGGTATTACCACTTTTCTACCTAACATCAAATCTTGAGGTGTCCCTGAAATGAGTCAATATGTGACAAAAAGCAAACATAGGAAAATTTAACCTCCTTATTACTGATTTTGTCATCATTTTTCCCAACGGACAGAGGATTCTGGGAAAGAGTATTTATTCCTAGGAGACTAAACCTTAATGCATTTCTATGTAATGGATTTCTCACATATTTTAAGAAAGCCAGAGAAATGGAAAGTTAATGGGACTTTTTCTTGGGGTTCTAGGTAGTAGTTGTATAAAAGTCTTAAAAATAAGAAGAGGGCTTCCCTGGTGGCGCAGTGGTTGAGAGTCCACCTGCCGATGCAGGGGACACGGGTTTGTGCCCCGGTCCGGGAACATCCCACATGCAGTGGAGCGGCTGGGCCCATGAGCCATGGCCTCTAAGCCTGCGCATCCGGAGCCTGTGCTCCGCAATGGGAGAGGCCACAGCAGTGAGAGGCCCAAGTACCGCAAACAAAAAAAAAAAAAAAAAAAAAAGAGTCATTGAATTAAAGTTATTACTGTCTGTTGGAAATTTACGGTAAGAGAAAATATGCTAGACTGCTGTTAGGGTATTTTTGGTTCATTTTGTTTTCCTTTAAATTATTCGTTGTACATGTTATCCTGTCTTCCTCTAACAAGTCTTCAGTAATGTCATTGGATATAAGACCACTTCCTTATCTGGTACAGTAAAATAAACCCACCATTGGACGCTGTGGACACCCCTGGCCACCACTGTCACCTGTAGGCCTTAGCTTGAGCTGAGGGACTACAGTTAAGTAAAAGAAAGCCTTGTTGTTAATGACTGGGGACAGTTGACCTAGGTGATCAGCTCTCCTCCATGATATTGGAGGCATCTGAGCATAATGGCAATAAAGATTCATATTCTGCCCCAAATCCAAATCCAGTGTCACTTTTGCTTTCTGTTGTTGTTGCTGCTTCAAGAGAATATACATGTAGCTTCTTTAATTCTCTAGTCATTGTCCCAGATCACTACCAAGACACAGATTCAGATAATCAGGGTTTCAAATTCATTACCTACTAGACATCATTTCCTCTTATTCAACACATGAAAAATTCTGGAGGAGAGAATAAGAATTAAGTAAGACACAATAATCAGTAGTAGTGATGCTTCATTTATCATGTCCATTGGACTAGGGTACCAGAGTTGCCAGGAATGATTTCCTACAGATACTATCAGAGAACTAATGTTAGACTTTGTTAAAAGATAGATATTTTCTGGAGACTTCCCTGAGGCCCTCTATTCTATCACTCTTAAGAGCAGTTAGGTAGTTCTAATTGTTTTACAAATTGAAAAAATTAGCCAGAAATATTACCTGGAAACTTCCCACACCCTTTCTCAGATTTCAGTCTCCTTGATATCAGTTAAGTCTATCATAGCTTTTACTTAGTCAATCAAGATATCAAGGTCCCCATACAATAATAAAATGTCTCCAAAAACATTTTTTTGTAAAATAGAAATAAATAAATACATACATAAACAGAACAAGAACAAAGTTGTGTAAGGGAGACTCAATCATGTTGTGAGCTGACTGAAGGATGAGCACTATAATGTTTTCTCAGCTATCATAAATGGGGAAAGAGAGCATTAGTGGCATTATGGTATTATCTAAGAAACTAGAGACCAGGTACTGATTGAAATTTTTCTCACATTTTATTGTACTCTGATCTCTTACCTGGAATGAGTTCAAAGGCAAACATTTACTGATGTGGAAATTTGCCTCTGAAATTCAGATTTATGGTTCACTAGGAATAAATTATAATGTTGCCTTCCAAATTTCACAAAACAGAACCCATGAGTATATACTTGAGTTACTGATCCATAGGCCCCTGGATTCTTTTCTTCTTTTTTCAACATCTTTATTGGAGTATAACTGCTTTACAATGATGTGTTAATTTCTGTTGTATAACAAAGTGAATCAGCTATACATATACATACATCCTCATATCAACTCCCTCTCACGTCTCCCTCCCACCCTCCCTACCCCACCCCTCTAAGTGGTCACAAAGGTGATCTCCCTGTGCTATGCAACTGCTTCCCACTAGCTATCTGTTTTACATTTGGTGGTGTATATATATTCATGCTACTCTCTCACTTCGTCCCAGCTTATCCTTCCCCCTCCTTGTGTCCTCAAGTCCATTCTTTATGTCTGTGTCTTTAATCTTGTCTTGTCCCAAGGTTCTTCAGAAACCTTTTTTTTTTTTAAGATTCCTTATATATGTGTTAGCATACAGTATTTGTTTTTCTCTTTCTGACTTACTTCACTCTGTATGACAGTCTCTAGGTCTATCCACCTCACTACAAATAACTCAATTTTGTTTCTTTTTATGGCTGAGTAATATTCCATTGTATATATCTGCCACATCTTCTTTATCCATTCATCTGTTGATGGACACTTAGGTTGTTTCCATATCCTGGCTATTGTAAACAGAGCTGCAATGAATATTTTGGTACATGACTCTTTTTGAATTATGGTTTTCTCAGGGTATATGCCAGTAGTACGATTGCTGTGTCATATGGTAGTTCTAGTTTTAGTGTTTTAAGGAACTTCCATACTGTTCTCCATAGTGGTTGTATCAATTTACATTCCCACCAACAGTGCAAGAAGTTTCCCTTTTCTCCACACCCTCTCCAGCATTTATTTTTTGTAGATTTTTTGATGATAGGTACCTGGACTTCTTGATTGTGAAGTTGTATTATGATAGGAACAATGCTCTCTCTTTCCAAAATTAGCATAATTCTATGTGCTTTCATGTTCTCTTCAGTCCTGTTTTATTGGAGTCTCTTTCCATGTTAAAGTAGCTCAGTGATATATTGCCTTAATAAGCTTTGTGATTTGCAAAATGGTTTTCCCTTACCGATTACCAGTTACGATGGTTAAATTAGGCTACAGTACCAAAATACTTGGTCAAACGTTATCTTAGATGTTTCTTGAAGGTATTTTTATATAAGATTAACATAATAAGTCAACTTTGAGTGAATCAGATTACCCTTCATGATGTCAGTAGACCCCATCCAATCAGCTGAAGGCCTTAATAAAAAAAGACAGGCCTCCTTCAAAGAAGAGAGAACTCTGCCAGCAGACTGCTTTCAAACTCAAACTGCAGCATCAGTTCTTCCCTGGTTCGAGCCTGCCAGTCTAGCCTGCAGATTTTGGACTTGCCAGCATCCACAATTTTGTGAGCCAAGTCCTTAAAATAAAACTCTCTGTCTTCTTTCCTTCTTTCTCTCATATATATATAATTGGTTTTGTTTCTCTGGAGAACCCTGATTAATGCAATATACCAGGCAAAACGTTTAGCTGTTTTACAAATATAAATGGTTCTAAATGGCTCTTCTAGCCAAAATTATCACCACTCATTGGGCACAATTTCTCTACCTCTCATAAGTGCACTAAATTTTCATATTTTCTTG
This sequence comes from Mesoplodon mirus, assembly GCF_964341445.2. Lineage (NCBI taxonomy): Eukaryota > Metazoa > Chordata > Mammalia > Artiodactyla > Ziphiidae > Mesoplodon > Mesoplodon mirus. The sequence continues at coordinate 130,376,536 of NC_138982.1, read as the reverse complement.
GCAAGAACAATGGTACTCTAATTCCTTTGCACTCATTATCAGCTCAGCGCAAATCAATCTGTCATACCTTTTGACTCAAGAGGTTGTTCAGGAGGATTGGCTATTAATTACCCCAATTGGCTAGAAAAAGTTGGATCTACAAAGCAGAAGGAAGAGGACCTCTTGTGAGTTTGGTACCCAGGTAACAGACTGAGGATGAGAAGGAAACAAGACAGATTTCCTACTGTGTTCAAGTGAGCCTCATTGGGGAATTAACCAAAAAAATAAAAAATAAAAGCAGACAAAAACCTGACCAAAATATCAGGAGAAAATGGAAGTGTTGGATAGGTTTAGTGTAGTAATCCATAGTCTAGAACAATGTTGAGAAAGTGATAAACAGAGAATCAACCAGAGAACTATTTCCATAAAAGATAATTGCAGTGTAATGAAAAGCAGTATCAATCCCAATGTCTAGACATGAATTCTGATTCAATAAACTTAGGCAATTAGTCAAGTTAGTTACTTTCTCAGTTTCAGTTTTCTCAATTTGTTTCATGCTAATATTAAGTCTCAAGATTTTAGTAAATTTGACATTTAAAATATTCATTAGTTCCCAAACCTGACTGTGCAACAGGCCTTAAAAAAGACTGCAGAGTTCTTTAAAAGTGTAGTCTCATGGACTCTACCCCAGATATGCTGAATTATAATTTCTGAGGTGTGAAACTCCAAACCTATTCCTGGAAAAACCTCAGGTGACAGTGATGCAGTTGGTGAATGGCTCTGCCTCTGGGATTCATTGAGCGCTAGTGTCTCATCCACTACCTGGTCTAGAGAAAATTCCCACAGGAGGATGAATATGAATGAATAGTACAAATGAATGGGTTTTATGACTTCCTCATAGTCTTGTTCTCATTCCCATTGGCTGGAATCCAGAGGGAGTAATTGTTCCCTCAGCTGAGTCAGTACTGGCCTATACAGAACAGTGCTGAAAGGTCAGTGGGTTTCTGTTGTGTGTGAAAATCTGTCCAGTACTCCACAGTTGTAGAATTCAGCTGGAAGATATGACTAGACTTAGTCAGAAGATTTTTTTTAAGTTAGTTATCAAAAGTTGTAGCCAATTCTCCTGGTGCTAGTTCTTCCCACCCACCCATTCCCTGCAATGGGTTTCTTTAAGCCCTAGTGGCTAAACTGAACACCTGCACATTACATGTAATGATACTCTAAATTAAGACGGAATTCGGAGGTGAGATTAAAAGCAGAACCCATATTGCTTAATACATGGATTTTTCAGACCATGAATGGAGGACTAAGATATATTAAATTTTTCCATATACAACCAGTTTTATTTTTCATATTATGTCATATATAATCTAGATTTGTATATAAAACTACTTCATTTTATTGATTGGCCCTCTAGAGAAGAATATTTCATGTGAGAAGTCACACATTAAAAAAAAAAGAAAGGACAAAGGAAGATGTGTTATTATTTTTTAATAGCATAAGATAACAATGCTACCATTGAACTGAAATAGTCCTTCCTGGGCTTGGCAGTGATCACCTTCTTGCTAATATCAAGCTGTTCACCATTTTTGATCATTCTTCCAATCTGGTTTGTTTATTATTGATCACTTACTCCTTCTGAAAATATATCACTGTCCTTATATAATAATTGGACTCCGCTTGTGCCTCTGCCAGCTTTTTCCCTGGGTCCTGTGTTTCTCCTCCTATGCCTCTTCCATCTGGTCTCCTTTCAGTCCACACTCCATCCATCATTGACACAGTTACTATGATGGCATATGGTTGCCTGCCCTGACTCATTAGCTCTCTTGTCTAATTCTCAGATTTATCCATTGTGGTACTATTTAACCAGTCTCCCTCTTTTATACTAGGGGAAATATTATAAACTTGCAGTTTTCTTTCAATTTTCACATCGCCATTATTAAGTCCAATCTATATCAATTTGTTCCTGAATCACTATAGAGTTCCTTCCCAATTTTTCTTCAATCTGGGTTACCCCAGAAACACAATCCAATTTGCCAGTTTTCCAAATTAATTTTCAGGCATCAATTACATTATCCAGTCAACATGTGCTAAATGCCCACTAGTCACAGAATTCTGTATTTGACATTATATGACATACAAAGACAAAGAGTGAAGCAAGTGACCCAACCTTTAAAGAAAGTACCACTTATTAGTGGAACAATACAAATTCATTAGATATCTAGAAAACAAAATGGAATACATAAAATTACATAATAGATAAATATTCACAGATTTCTGAGAAAGTTACAATATCAAGGAAGGGGAGGAAATGTCAATTTCCATGGATTTTTAAAATATATTTTGCATTTAACAGACAATTCTTAGAATAAATATTCAGCATATGAAGTTCAAGTAAAGTAAATGTAGAAATTGTGTGCAGTATTTTAAAAGTCCTTTAATAAGTTTGTTCTGAGATAAAAGTAGGGTAGAAATAGAGGATCAAAGATTGAAACTGATGGTTGAGGCTAGACCATTGACATATTGAACCTAGATAGATTAATACATATGTAGATAGATAAATATATAAATATATAGGTATAAACAAAAAAGATGTACAATTATTAGATAAATGAAACAATAGACAAATAGATGAATAGATGAGTGGATAGAATGATAGATATATAGATACAGAGAGAATATTATGCATAAAGATGCAGAAATTTAAAGGTGTCCAGGAGAGATATTCAAGGAAATTACTTTGGATAACTTTTTAACTTTTAATTATATTAGGCTAGAGTGTCACCTGCTGATGTTTGAGTGAAAGGATAGGGACTGAGGATTGGCTCAGACATTAAACTCAGAGCGAAATTTCCAGGGACTGTTTTTCTTGTTTTGTTTTGTTTTAAGTAATAGGAACAAGGTACAAGTTACTCTAGAGATATTGTTTTTTGTATGGGAGCTCTTGAGAAGTTGAGAGAGTTCTCTATAGGGAAACTGTAGTTCATGAATAGAAGGCATTTCACTGAGGATAATATCACAAAGTTGATTAACTTATTTTTCTGCACTTTAGGTTTATTTTCTTAAATAAATTACAATATGGTTATATTCCACACTTTTAAAATCTCTCACAATACACAAAGTACAGAACTTTTTTTATTTTTTTTTTTAGGTGTTTGAGTGCAGTGATTGTATGACTTCTTAAGCGTCTATTTGAAAATAAAAGGATCTATTCCTGCTTTAGTAATAACTTCTAGATAAAAAGAAAGAGTAAACATTTTTCATTTGTTTTATCCATTCAAACCCTGAAAAAGGTCCATATGGAGCGATCCAGAGTGGATATCAACCTTCAAATGTAAGTAAGACATTTTGCATTTTTTAAGTCTTGTATCTACTGGTAAAAAGAACTTTTTATTCATTCAACCCTTTTACTCATTAGTTGATATAAAAATCTAGTCTCATTTGGGTATTTTCAGCCATGATATTTATGGCCAAAATCATTTTTTTTTGAGTGAACAAAAATTCTAAATTCAGTAATGTTAAATTTCATTGCTAAAAACAAGACAACAGGCCTCCCAATGGAGTCACTTGTGCTAAGCCCCACATCACCAAACCAAGACTTAATTATAGTTTTAGCAGTCCTGCAAATGGAATCTTAGACCAAAGAGGAATCTCCTGGTCAGCACCAGTTAGGTCATCTGCCTGACAGATCCCTGCCATCTCCTAAAGGAAAGTGACCTTGCAATAACCAACCTGAGATTTTTGGCTAATATAACTTCCTTGTTCATGCTCCCTTCCAGCTATAAAAGTCTTTCATCTTGTATAACTCCTTGGAGTTCCTTTCTATATGTTAGAATGCATTCTGCCTGATTCAAATCAATTTTTGCTCAAATAAACTTAAAAATTTTAATATCCTCAGTTAATCTCTTACCGCCATCAAGCTGAAAGTTAGACTCAAACTTCCTAAGTGATATGAATTATGAACAATATTTATGGTGAGAGTTGTCTGACTAGTGAACATCTAATACTTTTTACCCAATGTGATCCTATATTTGCCTCAAAATAAATAATACATTCTTTCCCAGTCTCTCAAGAGTAGCTAACATATAGGGAAAGGAAAGATTGTAGTAGGAATAATTCAAATAAAGCAATAAGTAATAATTATTGAGCCTCTGTATTGTACTTGCAATAATTTAGAGCAATGCTTAGGGCTAGGTGGCATTGTGGGGTTTTAGCCTTCGTTTAACTTTTATACTTCATTTAACTGGTATTACTAGAAAATACTTTTATTATCTTTGCCTACTTTATAATCTCAAAAATATAAGTTCCATTTGAACTTCTAAATAATTTTCTACTTCTCTGTCTATATCAAGTCTCCAGCAACAAAATCAGCAGTGCAGTTCCTCCCAAGTATCATGTTAATATTGCTTATATAGAAAAAAATTCCTTGAAATGATTTATTCTTGCCATTAATTTTAAGAGTTTAATAGATCTAGCAAATGATTAACGTGCTAACCTTCTGACCATTTTAGGGCAATGTTTTCACATGGCTAAACAAATAGATCTTTGCAGAGCATAATAAGGTATGCGTCAGCTCTCTGCTTTCTTGATTGATTTGGCTCGCTGTACAATCATTAAGCTGAAGTCTCTCTTAAACGGTAGAAAGGACTGCTGGCAGGGAGTCACTTTGGCTGGCTCTTCTATGTTGTGGTCTGTTTGGTTCATCTGCAGAGACATGGATTAAGATAGAATTATAGGAAATCCTATTGAGGTAAAGGCCTACTGGATAAGAACAGGGAGAATTAATTTAAGCCTCTCTACTCCTTCAACATAACCTTTTAAAATACCAGATTACAGTGTGTTCATTTCACTTGTAATTCTGATATAAGACACTAAAGGAAATGACATTTGAAAAGGGACTGACTTTTGTGTATAAACTATCACTGGTACGTCCTAATAGTACCTTTCCATGTAGGCCTTAAATATGATAATCTTTTCCAGGTTATGAGTACAGATGAGAAGTTTGTAAATTCTAAACCTCTGTAGATAAGCATATATAATCTCTATCCCTTAGAGAGTAAAGAGTTCTGAAATGTTGATTTGTAGATTAACCCAGCACTGTAAGGGATATCATAATTTTGTTGTTGTTTTTTGGATGGGGATGGAGTCTTCAAAAGAAAGTATTGTTCTTACTTGGCCTTTAAAACGTCCACTGTAATGACACCAACTAATGCTTTAAAGAGAGAAGAGGACAGTTTAGCTGAAAGATAGTCTTGAAATAGTTAATTGAATCCCTTCAGCTCATGCCCCTGAATCAACCATAGGTTAGGGGCCATCTGACCTAATAGTCATAATAATACATATAGCAGCTACTTGCTCTTCCCACAGTCCTATAATAGGGCTCCTTTTGTAGATAAGTTTACAGGACCTGAGAAAATTTAAATGACTTCTCCAAACTCATAGAGTCAGTTAGTGATTGGGCTAGGAGTTGAGTTAAAACCAACTTGAAATCAACTCTTGTTGATGTATTTTCGATAGTGTCACTGTAGGTGTAGCTCATTTTGCTCTTGGGAATTAAAAAAAAAGAAAAAAGAAAAAGAGGAGAAAGAAAAGAATGGAAATGAAAGAAACAACTCTTGGAATTTTGGCAGAACTATCCCTGATGCCCTGACATAAAGGCGAGGCCTCACATTCCAAGGGCACAGATGTGTGGCCTTCAATAAAATGGTCACAGGCCAGACAGCCAGATACCCATCCAGGGAAGGCTCCGTTCTGGTGCTAGGAGAATAAAGTGGGGGAGGGGAAGTAAATGACCCGTGTGCCCAATAAAACGAAAAGGCCAGAATGTTGCTTGCTCAACTCGCTTACTATTTTAACCAAACTTTTGGACACCATAGCTAATGAAAATATCCAAAAAACGTTTGAATAGTTGCTGTATGAAACAGCTGGAAAATAAGATGGAAAGACAAACAGAATAAATGATGCCACGGGTCTGTGTATCCTTCATGTTGCAGTGAGAATATCTCAGCAAACTGGAAACTTCCAGGGAAGATGGCAACTTCTTAGGAGCAATTGTCCTAGGGTTCTTTATCCAAGTATTTCTATATTTTGATAAGTTTTACTATTTTAGCCTCTAATGAGGAAATGAGCAACAGAATTATTAAGTAGAAAAAAAAATCAGCATTTGTATTCTTAAAGACTAAACATGTCCTCTTTGCTTTAGAAATAGCCTGTGTTTAATTTACTCAAAATGACTTCAGACTTGGGCAGGATGAAGCTGTCTCTTTTCCACTTAATGCTCATTCTTAAAGCAATTAAGATTTGATTTATAGGTAATTGATTTGTCTTTCTTTGTCTTTTCTTTACTGATGTGTATGGTTGGGGGTGGTAAGGGCAGAAGGGAAAGAAGGAGACGGCAATTTTCAAATGTTAGCCTGCTTTCCATTTATTCTTTTTATTATGAACAAAGCAGGTAAATCAAAATTTGCAATCAAACCTGTTATGTGACATAAATATTCAATAATATAAAACATACCTCAAGTCATTAGGACAAAAATATCTTTAGTTCACATAGTGTTTAAACATAGTGTGTGTGTATGATGTGTTTGTGTGTGGTGTGATGTGTGTGTGTGTGTGTGTGTGAATTGCTATGTTTATGATTAAAATGGATTTTACACAGATGTACTAGAATATGCTAGATTTGTCAAGAGTGTGTAAGTACTGCTTTTTTGAAAATACTTATCTGCCTAACAGAAAGTGGGAAAAAAGACATGGATGCTTGTTACTCTCTAATCCAAGTCTGGTAAGAAGACCATGTGAGAAGGTGCTTTGAAGACTGTAGTGAGAGGATGCTTTGGAGAACAGACTGTGGGTCTTTATGGTGACCTGTGCATGATTTGGAGATTAACCCTATGGATCCCATAGAGATTAGTGCCTGCTTTATCAGGTAACATCTGAACAGAACTTTCAATTCAAGCAGGGCATAAGCTACAGAATGTGTGGAAGTGGTCAGGGGTGAGCTTTCACTAATGGACCAGCTCGAGGAGGATGATGGGCAGGACCAAGCAAATCCAGGTGAGGGGTTATACTGGGAGGATGAGTTGGAAGTTGTGGCTGCTAAGGGCATTGCTTGCTTTAGAGAATTGCACGATGACAGTACTCAGTGGGGAAGTTGCCAATGAGCCTTCAAAGGCTCCCACAGGGGATAAATAGCAATATTTGAAATAGCAATATTTTGTTGTTGTTGTTGTTGAAATAGCAATATTTGAAATTGACACCCCACAGAGCAGTGACACTGGGTTACAAATGCACCAGTGAGGTAGAATGTGCTCTTTCCCTCTCAACCTGCCTCTCCTGTAGCATAATGAGTGGGCAGGAAGAGAAGAGCAGAGAGAAAAATAGTAATAAACACACACACACACATGCACATGCACACAAACACATACTTGCATGCATGCACAAATTTACACACGTATTCCAGCCCTCTTGATCACTGCAAGATTTCAAGCTTAGGTCAAGAGGCCTGGGCTGGATTTCTGTGTGTGTCCTTGTGTGTGCATAGAATCTTTGAAATTGATGTGAGATTAAAGTTTAAGTTTGATGTTTGACCTTGGTTAACTTTAATTTGAGAAAAATCAGAAAACATTTCCAGCCATATAATTTACACTGTGACACACACATACCATATGCTTGTACATAAGCCATCCAGGTACTTGTTTGCTTGTGCTCTAAATATACATCAGAAGAAACATGTTTGCATTATAACACATGCATACAATAAGTTTTCATACAATAAAAATGGTTTTGGAGTAATTCATTAATATTTATGGTTAATCCTTACCTGTAAATAACTAATTTTAAAATTTAATGAGAAATTTCAGATTGTCTTGCTTTTTTTGAATTGGAAGGAAACTATTCTTGTGAGGTTTGCTGTATAATCATCAAATATTTTTTTCCAAATCTAATGAGGAAGCTGACTTATAAATAAGCTTTTGCTGCTTGGCATTTGTACTTTCATGATAAATATTACATTTAAACAGTTATCTCATTTAGACCATGTCTGATTTTATATTGAACTATTTCCCACTATACTAACATAATTTTTATATTATTCCAACATAACTTTTAGTGGATTCATCTTTTGATCATAAAGGCTATTAGATTTTTTTTAATCTATGAGGATAATTCTTTAATCATCTTTCGCTCAACTGAATGAACAATTGAGATTTGAATTTTAGAGCTAGTTGGATAATGGGCATTACTACTTGGGAAAGGTGAAAGAAAGTGAAAGGCTTCAAAATACACACGTGTAATCTCATAGGTGGTCCATCCGTGAATTATGAGGCATGGATAATTCCGGAATGAGGAGAAAAAATGCATGTCAAGACCACCAGCTAAAGTTATGACATATTTTCCTCATTAATCAATGTGTTATTATGTTCAAAACTCAATTATTTATTGATTATCCCTTCTTAGGGAAAAAGGCATTAAATAGCAATTTGATTTTCACCTATATTTGGTTAATATTCCCTAGTATAAAACAGATTTGGCTAAATTCAAAATGCATCATTTGAAATTTCTTGGTTTTTCTTTATCTAACCCAATAGGTTTGGGTTACTATATTTTCACATGAATATTTTTTACAAGTTAAATGTTTTCTTCTCATATAGGGGAGCATATGTATTTAAGCCCCGAGGTAAAGATGATCCTTATTATGCCCCCTCATTCCTTAATTTTCAGTCTGTGTAGTTTGGGTTCTTATCTCTACTGACAGTGTGTGGACAGCACCTCTAGAATTTCATTTTAGTCAACCTATCCCCCATCTAAGCAACAGGACAGCTTGAAGTGTTGCACTCCAAGCAGGCAGAAGTGATATCACAGTGGCACTGGCTGTGGATTGCAAGAATCACCAGTGGCAGGTGATGAGACATTTGGGGACTGACAGGTGGTGAGAGATTGTTGCTGTCCTGAAAAGCAAGACGTCAAAAAGCCTTCCCAGATGTTTGCCAGATGACAGACTGGTTGTGAATATTTGTTGTGAAATGCTCATTCTCATTCACAGGCAAACATTTCAGCAATGACTTCAGCATTTACTTTAGAGATATAAAAGAAAAAACACAAGCAGACGCAGACATACGGTCTATCTTTGTAGAAGTTTTCTTATTTTCTAGCTACATATATTTCCTTTTAATGGTTGTTTTACATGATTTGGGGAGTTTTATTTCATTATAAGTAATACCTGGCCTAAAAACCGTTAGTTGGACTGCTATGAGATGGATTTTGGAGTTCCACCTTGTTGGCTTCTAAAAACAAAACTACCCTTTTTTAAGGAATGTCTAAATATCTCATGGAATAAACCCTGTCTGTATTTTCCACATGCCCGTTTCTTTTCTTTTCTTTTAATCTTTAGGGCAATGCTGACATCATTGCTTAAGAGTTTGGGTGTGAATGCACAAAAAGGCACACTGAAATAGACTTGTGTTAGCAGCTCACCCTAGGAAAGAGCTGTTCAACTGCCAGTGGTCCTTTCCTACATGGCCAACTCAGGATAGTTGACTGAGAAAGCAATTAGGAGTATATTTCAATAATCTATAGAAAGGTTCCTGGTGTACCTGAAAGGTAACTGAAAGTTTCTCAGTACACAGAAATGGAAGACTAACATAGCCCAAGATAAAGTACTGAAGGACCAAAGACTTATACAGAAAATTGAGAAGAGATTAGTACCTTTAGGCGGAAGCCTGCTATATTTGGTTGGAAAATTAAAATCATATCTTGGATGAAAAAATATTTCTAACTGAAACATAAGAAATCCCATTAAATATTGTTCATCTTTTAGTTGCTATCTAGATATAACAGTATTCAATGTTCTAAATGTAAATCATTCTTAGACTTTGGTTTACTTGGCACATACATGTAATACGACTGCTATTTCACAGGAAGGCAGAATGGACTGCTCAGATATTTAACTCCATTCTCACTTATAAACATCTATATCAGCAGGTCCCTAATAATAACAATTCTGTCCTCTATGATTAGTAAAGATAACCATTACTTATTTAATTAACTAGGATACATAATAAAGTTAATATTTGATAGCATTAGATGTATATTACAATACCCTGGTAGACAAACCAAAAATACAAATAATCCATTTGAGTATTGTAGGATTTTTTCCTCCAAGGCTAAGACTGAAGATCTGTGTTTCATTTGTTGATACAAAAGCTATATCTGACTTGAAAAATGGCAAAATCTCGTGATGTAAATCCTATGTACGTCACTGGTTACACACTGTTTCTTTCTAATATTCAGTAGAAGCCAAATCATAATGTTTACATAAACCTGTTCATTTACTTCAAAACACCCACCAAAAGAAATGTGACAAAATTTAAACAGCCATACTATTATTTAGATATTTTTTCCATGAAAATCAAACTAAGTTATTTTTCCTAAAATTATTCCCCAAAGAAAGCAGGGCTTTACCTTACTGTGTTAACTTGGGAATTTTCCATGAAAGATTGTAAAGTATATGTAGAGTTTAAAAGGTATATTACAGTATATTACTATTCAAAAAATGCCTTTAAACTGTTTTAAAATTCCAGGGCTGTACCTGAATGCTCCATGCAACACGCTTAATTGCCTTACATGTCCTCTATATTTCTAGGTTGGAAAAGAGGGAAAAGTGTAACAGGAAGTCTGAAAATTCATTCCTTCATGTTATGATTCATAAATATAAAATCACAGTGATGTTAGCACAAAGTGTTATTTGTTTTCATTAGGGAAACATTGATTGAAAATGCTCTTATTGTTCACAAAGAAAGGTTATTATACATTTTTTCAAATAATATTTACTGGAGTGTAACCAAGTACTGGTGGAATTTGAGTTCAAAAATTATTTAAGGTCATGAGAAAATTGTAAGTGTTTGAACTGTAATCATTCTTATCATTTTTCCTCTTCGCTAAATTTAAGAAAGCATGTGAGTGTGTATATCTGTATTTTGAGTTGTTAACAATAAAATAAATTGGAATATACAGGTTCCCACGTGACTACAAGGAAGAGATTGAAGTCATATCATGGCCTTAATTTTCCCACAGGTAATCTAAGCAATATTTTCAAGTGCAAGTAATAAATAATACCAGAAATATAAAATGTTTTGCTATTTCAACAAAAGATATAAAAAAAGTGTGGGCCTATTATTATTATTATTATTATTATTATTATTATTATTATATTGTGGTTAAGTCTTTAGGCTTAACCCAACTTCCTCTTTTCTTTTTTTTTTTTGCTTATTTTTGTGTTTTCCTCTTAAGGAGTATCATCCAGTTTTTCCTCTTCTATTTCACTATTATCTGCTGGCTGGTCTTTCATATATGGCTCTGCTCTACAATCAGACTGTGGAGTGGAAGCAGTTATCTCCATACTCCTCGCTTCTCTAATTGCCCCTAAGTAAAACCACCTTGTCTCTTTGTATTTAAAATTTTACTGCTCAGCACCATGGGGAAACACATAAAGAAAAGAATTATTTCAAATAAAAAGGTTAAAAATATTCATAACGTGTATTCTCTAGTTAAGAGCAGAATCTTAGAGTCAGATTGCTAAAGTGAGGTGAGCAGTTCCACTACTTATTACTTAGCTTTGTGACTGTGGTCAGGATACTTAACTGCTCCCTTTTCCTGTTATTACAAAGAATATAATCATATGTCCACCTCACATCACATTGTATAGATTAAATGAGAGCAGGTCTGTAATGTGTTTAATACAGTGTCTGGCATGTAGAAATAAGGGATTCCATACTCATTAGCTATTCCACTGGATATTCATGAGATATCTATTCTCTCACTCTCCCCTCATTTTCCACTCAACTTCTGTTTTCAGTCCTCAATTTATGTTTAAGCCAAATAAATCAATAAATCTATTTTTGTCCTAATTTACCCCCTCCCCCATTTTTTAGGTGAAAGTGAAAGCAATAACTATGAATGCTCCCTTCCTTAAAAGGAACATAATGGATCTTTAGAAATTTTCAGATTTGATGACATTTATTCTTTTAGGATTCAATTCCTCCAAAGAATGATTCCTGTAATGAGTTAGTGCAAGTAAAATACTTAGATCGGTGGCACATATTAGTGCTCATTTAATGTCATATATAACTATTTGTTATTGTTATTACTATTAATATTTTCTATTGTAATCATCATTAATATTATCATCAGGATTATTCTTTGGGGGTATGTTTTGCACTGGTTGGAACTGCAGTAAATCTTACATTTTGCCTACTGTATAATGGATTCTCTTGAAGTAATTCACAATTCTTCAGTATATGCACCTCCATAGAGCATTCTCCTCTTAGAGTACTCAACAGCTAAGAGAGCCCATTATCATTTCTTTTCCCTAAGGATATATGATGAAAGAAAATAATAGCAATACCAATAAATCCTCAATGTACAGACAATGTCTCCCCAGTGCTGAAAAGAGCCAAGAATGAGGGAACTTCTCAGTGGCATAACCAATATTTAAATAAGTCTAGATTGGGAAAATCATTTTTACCTTTAAGAAGTGTGTTACACACTAAGATATATAGTACACCAGGGATATGATATGGTGGGCAGTATAACTAAATCCATGACATAATGAAGCACCAAAACAGGCTTTTAGTGTGTTATTCTTTTTTTTTAAACATACTAAAACAAAATATGGAAACTATGTGTGGTAGAAATTACTCAGCAAACAAATAAGCTTTTCTAATTGTCTAATGTGTTTGTCTCTTCTTTCATCTTTTCTTTTTCAAATGGCTACAGAGTCTAGCCATTCATATGTACTCCAAAAAGAAGATGTTCATACAGAAGATGGCTTTTTGGATACTTAGTGCAAATATTTCATTAAAATGTAGTTTGAAAGAAATATACTGCAAAACAAGTGAAGTTCCAGAATAGTAGAAGACACTAGCTACCTGGAAATTTTTGACTTAGTTTTGGGGTCCTTATATTGGATAGAATTTAAACAAGTCATTTCATTAGGAGGAAAGAGAATGAAGAGGAGGGAAAAAGAGACAGAGTGAGGAGACAGGAGGAAATGCTAAGAAAAGGATTTTGTGAGTCAGTCTGGAATCCTTCAGTGCTTCCCTGAGAAGAGGCATCAGCCTTGTTGAAGCTTTTTTGGGTAAACCAAAGGGATTATTATTGCTTTATATGTAGCAATGAAATGAGCAATAGTACTTTCTTGATGTTCATTCATTCAGCTAACAAATATTCATTGAGCACCTGTATGTGATAGGCCTTGTTTTAGGTTCTGGGGCTATAGTAGTTAACAAAATCAACAAATATCCCTGACCTTATGTAATTTGTTTTCTTTGGAGGGTGGGGATGGAGAGAGACACATATTAATATATGTAAGTAATATAAATATGTATATTATGATAGATGGTGATAAGTAAGATAGAAAAAAAATAAAGTAGTAATAAAGGAAGACAAAGAAGCTAGAAATGGGAAGGCTTAAATAGTTAGTAAGTGAAACCCTCTCTAAAATGTAACATCTGAGTCAAGTTCTGAAAGAAATGAAGGAATGAGCCATGTGGATAATCATGGGGAGGATATTGTAGGCAAAAGGAAATAGAAAACTCAAAGGTCCGGGCTGGAAATAAACTGGCATGGATAAAACGTGGTGCACAAGCCAACATGTCTTCAGAAGAGTGAGCAGGGTGGGAGTAGTAGGAGATAGAGCAGAAAGAGAAAAGAAATACAAGTTAACAAAGTATAATTTTCTCTTTTTTAATCAAAATCTAATTATATCAAGAGCAGTGAGTTACAGAGCACCCTGCCTTTTTTTCATTTCTCTCATCTTAACTTCCTTTGATGGAAATTTGATAATGCCATTCAGTCTTCTAGCTCAAGAGTAAATCATTTAGGGGATAGAACACCATGGTAAGGTAGCCAAAGATGGCTTAGAAGAGAGGAAAGTCATGATCTGACTTGGATATTTTGAAGATCACTCTGGATGGCTATGCCGAGTAGGTGGCATAGGGTGAAAGCAAAAGCCAACCAAGAAACCACAGCAATAATTTAAATGAGAGATAATGGAGACTTGGTCCAAGGTGGTAACAATGGAGGTGATGAAAATGGTTGGGTCCAGAAATATATTATTTGAAGTTAGAGGAATTGGAAGGATAAAGTTGTTGATGATTGAGACGGGAAGAGCTGCAAGAGGATAATATTATGGTTAAAACATTGGAATCAGTTTTGGACCTGTGTAATTTGAAATACCTATTATTAGGTTACCAGTTCTAATGAAAGTGAATATGCTATTGACTGATATGTAATTGACACAAAATTGCAATTAATTTGTACTGCTCAGTTATTCATTCCACAAATATTTGTTTAAGGCTTACTATGTGACCAACACAATGGTTGGCACAAGGTTCATTTTCAAGAGTAATGAAAATGTATTTGGAGAAACTGATATTAAAGACAAAATTAAGAGAACAATCAAAGGTACATTCACAGTGCCATTCATTATAGCTTGATGTATAGTAGGTTTGCATGACATATATTATCCTATCTGATAGACATATATTATAATAAGTGAATAACAAGTAGGAAGGGATCACCTACCACTCCTACATCTATTTCTCACCTACTACATTTATACCTATCTTGTTTAGTTTATGGGTTTATCTGGCATCAAGAATGAGGATTTATTTGTCCCCTGTAACTTCTGGCCACAGTGTCTCCCTAACACTTATGAGCAAATTGTGAAAAACTTTTTCAAAATAAATTCCTACTAAAGATCTAAGAGAAAAGAAAGGAACACCAGATTAATACAGTACAGTTTTCTTATTACAGTTTAATCGGTTGAGAGGTGAATTACACACATTCTCTGTCTTTTTATTTCTCTTTCCTTAATTTTGCCTACTGGATACTTGATCATTTCATTCTAGCTTGTAGCTCAAGAGTCATTTAAAATCCACTTCTTTGTTTTAGAGGGATTTCAGTTGCTAAAAGATCTGACTGTTAATCTTCTCTGTAGGTATGAACCAACTCTGGGAAAAATGTTGCATCAATTCAGACCCATTTTATTTTTTTTACATAATGAATATTCTGTTTCATTTGTTGAGAGCACACTCAATAGCCAAAGTGGAGTTATCAACTTTGGTGAAACTTGCTTTTTTGTGCAACCTGTTTTCTAAACTTATGTCTATACTATGATTTTTTTCTTTTTTTTTGGACAAATATGAAGGCTGATGCTATCTTTTTCTGGAATAAACCTGCTCAAGTCTTTGACAACAGCCATGCCAGAAGCATTTGGTTTTAAATGCTTTCCTCTTTCACCTACAGGGCTTTACATGTCCCTCCCCACAAAGATCCTCTGAGGAACACCTACTATTCTCATATCATTTGCAGTCTTGCCCTATTCAATTTAGTGCCTCCACCTGCTTTTCTATCTTACCTCTCCATTTCCCTGTTAATCCACAGTTCCACTTTGCTTAATGTCTTTCAGAAATCTAATATTTTAAAATTGAAGCATGTGGAATAAATTCTTCTAGAAATAATAGGCATTACTTTTTAGAAATAATAAATACTGTTGTTTTTAGACATGAACTAATCACTATTTGTATAAATCTAAAATTATAAAATAGATGTACCAGTTTATACAACTTACAAAACTACAGGTAAAAAAAGTGTTGCTATGTCAGCAGGTACTTCTGTTTTGACAAGTTGTTTCTGATGGTAAAGTCACTAAATGAAATGGAAAGTATTTGGGAACAATCATAAAAAATGATTTACTTTACTGCCTCTGACAAGGGTCACTTGACTGAGGTATACTTTTTGATCACTATTTGAAAGAACTAAGCAATGATCCATTGAGGGCTCAGCAGACACCATGTTAACACCAAAAATCTTATTAATTTGTTAACGGCTACATATAATTCTTATATTTCCTTAAGAAGAAACCACTATACCACTATATAAACATGTAGTCTAGTTAGAAAGGATAATTTTAAAAACATGTGAACTCATGAAAGGAAAAATTTTGCATGCTTTGTGCAGAAGAACAGAATTCAGAAGTTTATACAATTCTACAAAAATCCATTTTGAGATGGCTCAATTTAAGATAAAAACTAGCTATAGTAACAATATTATTAATATGATAAAATAAGTATTCTTTTGATATTAAAGTTGTATTTCTTTTGTTTTAATATATATGTCAATATAGATGCACAAAAATAATCATTCATTTACATATTTGTTCATTGTAGACTTTTTGTTGTCCACTCTGTCCAGCAGGTCCTGGGATCACTAAGGATAGTGAAAAAATTACTCTACTAGGACTTAGATGTTTAGGATGCCCCCCAAATTAAATAGTAGCATTGAGGGTTGTTGTAGAGTTGTCTATAGTTTCTACGGAATTAAATAGAAAGATTACAGAGTCAATATTAAGAGGGAGGAGTATAGGAAGACTATTGAAATAGTTGTTTTTGCGGAGAGAAAGGGGGAATTTGGAAGGTGAAATAGCATGAGGAAAGGCAAAGAGATTCATTGAGTTCGACAAAGTAGAGAAACTCGTGAAAGAAGCCTTTGCAAAGATCTGGAAAAGAGAGTGCAGCTACTAAGTTTGAGGAGCTATGAGTGTTTCTCAGCATTAGGACCCCAGCCGAGTTTAGGGTAGCTTAAGAAAGTAAGACTGGAAAGAAATCCGGGACAAATTCTTTAAGTCCTACATAGAATATTTTAAAGAATTTAGGTTATTTTCTTAAAGAACACTCGTGTGTATGTGTGTACAGGGGGTGGCAATGGATGATGCATGAAGAGGAGGTTGGGAAGGAGGTAAGTTAGTGACGGGATTTATATTTCAGGGACTTACCTGGTGGTCCAGTGGTTAAGACTCTGCTCTTACACTGCTGAGGGCATGGGTTCCACCCCTGGTCAGAGAACTAAGATCCCACATGGATGCCTGGTGTCCCGACCAAAAAAAACAAAACAAAAAAAAAAAAGGAGGATATATTTCAGAAAGATTCCTGGATACAGAGTAGAGAATGGCCTGGGTAAGGACAGGATAAAACAAAGTCATTTAGAAGTAATCTAGTTTAGAACTGAAATAGAGATTGAGAGAAAATATTTGTGGAATGGAGGAATTCATCCTAAAAGAAATAAACAAGTAGGAATTACCAGTTGCAACTACAAATGGATAAAAAAATAGATAAATTTAAGGCTACATTCCCTGAGTGCAGGATTTATTTGAAAAAGTCAAGGAGAAGCAGTGCATGTGGAACATTAGGTCCTGTTAAACTGTAGAGTAGGTAGGAAATGTCCTAGGTGGAGAATATATACATTGGCTTTTGAGAAGGGGGACATAAAAATCAAGTTTTACCATGGCTCCAGTTATATTATTACATAGACAGGATAGATGGGAAAATGGGATAAAGAAACCCTCCAACAACTTTCATGATTTCAAACTTGCATAATCAGTCGATAACAGAAAATGTTCCATTTATCCATTACTGTGTGACATTCACTCTCCTAGAAATAAAACCTCAATGTACTGAAATAACAACAATCATTGATTTTGCTTATGAATCTACAGTTTGTGTAAGATTAAGTAAAGACAATTCATATCTGATCCTCACCTAGGCTGACTCACATCCCTAAGGGCTGGAACAGCTGAGGCTATTTGGATATCTCTCTCTCTCTCTCTTCAGGTCATCTCAGGATTCTCCATGTGGTTTCTTCGGCAGCAGATCTCAATCTAACTTCTTATACAGCATCTGAAAAATCTGGGAACCATCGTTTTAAGAAATCTAGTAGGAGTTTGAGGCACCTTCTAAGCTAGCCTGCTGCATTCTATTGGTCAAACAAGTCACTAAGCCCAGCCCAGATTCAAGAGGAGAGGAATTAGACTCCACCTCTTAAGATAAAGGATAGAGAAATACTTTTGGCCAACATTTCACTAGGGTAAGGCAATTGAAATTCTTATATTTTTTAACTTTTTCCCATAAAGAAGAATGGTTTACTAGTGTCAACTTCAAAATATAACAAGATTCATTATAACATAATTACAATGTCATTTATTTATTATGTCAATTATGGATCAGAAATTGACCTGGGCTGATTATAATAAGGGAACAGTGGGTATTTTTTATAAGCAACACCCAATTCCTTCCCTTTAAAAGTTTGAGAATATGAGGAACTGTAACTATTAATACTTGTTATAGGTAAATTATCATTTACATTGCAATAAATTTAATCATTCTGTTAGTTACTTTAACATGACTCATAGAGATAGGCATCCAAGACAGGAGGAGAAATATGCAAAAAAGCTAAGATCCAAGAGGCTGGAGGGTTAAGCGGTGTTAATCTGGAACTTGTACCTGATAGAATGAGGAACCAGAGGACAAAAGGTCCCTGTAATGGACAAATGTTGGTGATAAGGGAAAGAGTGATTACCTAGAGTCAGAGATGTTCTATAGTGATGGAATGCAGTTAGTCAGGACCATGTGGTTTTAAAGAGCATGGCAGAGGCCAAGTTCCAAGGAATCACCTAAAGTTTTCAGAAGTCCTGGGCTAAGGAATTAGCAGGGGTTTGGACCCTTATGAAACCTGGATGTCTTTGCCATGCATGTGTCAGGGCTGAAGGCTTGCTTCATTAGAAAAGAAGGAATTTTACTAAAAGTAAGCAGTATTCATTGTTGGAATATTCTACCAGCAGCCTTTAAATAGAAAAAAATATCAACTGTTAGTTGTAATCCTGTTGGAAATTAGAACGAGAGACACTGATTTTTGTTTTTAAATCACAATTTTCATTTACAGAAATAGACTTTAGCCTCTTGGTTTGGACATTTTCAACTTTATTCACACAAAGTAGACACTTTCTAAATATTTGCTGAAGAGAAATGCAATTGCTCTAATCTTTGTAAAACTTTGAAGACCTCTGTAATTCTATTCAAAAAAGAATATTAATTAGATGTATATATTTTTTAATGTTTTCAAGAAAGTGAGATTTAATGGAGTCTGTTTCCAGTATCACTACAAGAGAAAGGAATAATGATTTTGTTTTTATTTCTAAGAAAATAATTTTACCGACATTTCTGAGACAATTTTATTGAAACTATAACTTAAGTTGTTCTATACAGAAAATGCTTTAGAAATTTGTAAAACTTATGTTGGATATTAAAATACTTTCTTCAAATAATCAGGAGCATAGTAGATATAGAATTAGAGAATTGTTTCAGTTCCTGTGTTAAATTATTGAAATGGGTACAATGCTGAACTGCCCTGAGGTCATATCTAAGCAGTTCACTAAGTTAACATTATCTAAATCTTTGTTTATTTTTTTCCTGATTCTTGAAGATTAAGCAAAGAACATGACTCAAGTCTAGGCTTAATGTCAACATTACAAATTAACAGGAAGAATATATCCAAAATGTAGAGGAGTGTTAGGAAGTAGGAGAGCTAAGAGTATACAGGAAGGGAAATGCAAGTTGTAATGTTTACATTTTGAATTTTACTCTTTCCTGGCCTCATACTTAAGTGCAGACTTATTAGATATTCATTAACCTCTAGTGAACCTGTAAGAATGTCCTTTAGCGAATTTTAAAGTTTGAGTATCAGGTATAGTTACAACTTTAAAGAAAAAGCAAAGTCCAGACTCTTCAGCCAGACATAAATTAACATAATTTCAACCTTTTGGGTTAATATACAATAACAATTTAATGACTAGAAAATGGATTAAATGAGAAATACAGTAGACCCTGCATGAATCTAAATTCAGTTTCTTCTGATTTATGGAAAGACTGGGTGTAATTTATTTTGGCTCACCTAAATCTTTAAAAAATATTCTGGTTTATATGTATACAATTATGTTCAGTCAGTTATCTTAATTATTATTATTTTCCAAATGTTTGCACACTGTTTAAATGGCAACAGAAAGGAATATATAATTAGAAATATTTTCAGTTCACCAATTGGTAAAATATCTCCTTAGATGATAGAAAGTCCAGACAACATCTAATGCACATTTCCAACCCATGGAATATTTTAATCATTAAGAAAAAGTATAGCTTGTGTTTTATTAACTAAGGTGCAAGGGACTTGAAACTAGAAATTAAGTCTTAGCAAGATCTGTATCCCTTGATATCTATCTGCCTGACTCAGAGCAGATGCTGATCACTATTTATTGAATTGGATGAAGTCTTGATAAGTTCAGCTTGATAAGTTCATTACCTTATTAAATTCATAACCTGGGAGAACATTTACTTTCATAAAAAAATAACTGAAGTAGTTAGAACTTGTAGAATAGTAATCTTATACTATCGACACATTCAGGTATAGAAAATGAAAGATTAGAAAGGGTATAGCCATTTGGAATGACTGCTCTGGAATTTTAAATGGTATGTTTAAGCTTCAGAATTGGCTTGAAAACATAGATAGAGCCCCAGAAATGATTGATTTCTCAAATGTGATTAGAATCAACCCTGTTTCATTAAGAGAATCTCAACTGAATTATGAGTATCCTTGTTTGGTGATTTTAAGATGTTTTATACAATGGAGTTCCTTCTTCCAGATTCTATGGGATGGAAGAGAAGGAGTGGGCATTGTAAGTATGTTTGCTTCATGGATCTCCCAAATCCTGGCTAAAGAAAAAAAAATCTGTCTACTCAACTTCCTTTTATTTCTGGCAAAAACTTGTTTTTTTTTCTTACTAATTATCCCCAGCTGTACCAGATTCTGTATTTCTTATTTTTAACTTTACATGTTCTTACATCTGTGTACTTCTTGTATGAAATATTGGGTCTTAAAATGGGAAATCATTTGGGAGGGGTATGTACAATTATGATTGTCTAAAAAGAAAAAAATATAAAAAGTTGAAAATGAATAATAGTTCTTTCTATTTTTCCTATCTGTTGCCAGTCAACTATTTAATACCACTGTATTGGTATTTACCTACAATAACAATGGAGAATCCTTTTTTCAGTTCTTGAGAATTTTGATATAATTCAATTTTTAAAATATCTCATGTTTTCCTGTCCCTTACTTTTCTTTCAGAGGAAATCAATGTGCCAATCTATCATTTTAAATGCACCAACTGCAGATTTTGCCTGCAACATTTAAATTTCGTCAGAAGATTCTTCACATTCCTTGGTGAAAGATGGCAGTAAAATTGTAATAAATAAGCTTTGGGCTTATTATTTTACACTGAGTGGTGAGGATAGAAACACAAAAGAGGTACATAGCACAGTCAAGGTTAAATTGCAGAGACTCTGCCAGGGAAAAGCAACTACTTTATATAAATATGGAAACACGGAGTACTTTGAAAGCACAGGGTAGACTGTGGAGAGTTTTAACATGTTGTATACCTGTTAGGTTTGTGTTTGCCTGGGTTGACATTATTTTTTTCTTGCTTTTGCAACAACTTCATCATTTATACTTAAGTAAAAATAAGGAAGAAAAACTAACAGTAATCCCTTTGACTTTTGGCTGGTGAATTTCCTGGTAATTTCAAAGTTCGAAAATAGCAATTTGGGTAAATGTTAAAACAATATGCATTTTCATAAACTGTAATATAATTCTTTGTAAATGGCAAAAACACATTGACCTTTTAATCAGGAAAACCTGCTAATTTGAAAACCATGGAACCCAGGCAACATTACCTTTTCCAAGATGCTCAATATGAAGAGTAATAATAAAATTGTCATATTTGATATTTTGCAGATGTTCTTAGTGCAAAAATAATAGCTTTATTTTTGTAAATTTATCTTGAATGAAACCACTTTGTTGAATTCTCTTATTTGTTTTAAGTCGTCTGTCTATAGATTCTGTGGGCTTTCTATGTAGATTAAAATATCTTTGGCCAAAGTGACCATTTTTACAAGCCTTACACTTCTATTTTTCTCCCTTTGCTTTCTTTATTGCATTGACTGTATTACATTTTATATTAAAGATTCACCAGTGATTGAGGAATGTTGTTTGTTTTTTATATTACTAAATTTTCTCTATTATATGAGGTGTTTGTTGCAGGTATACTGATTGGTATATTACATTGGTAAACTTTTATATGGTTGATCAATTTTTGTATTATTGGAATACATTTTACCTTAGCTTGATTTTTTAAACAAATGCCACCATATTTAATTATCTAATATTCCATTTGGGATTTTTCATTTACACTCTCAAATGAATTTTACCTTATATCTCATTTGTCAGTTTTGGAAACAGTTACACTATAATTTTTGTAAATAAAAAGCTGAGCAGAATTTATGATTTGTACAATATAAAAATTATTTTTTTAATTTAATTTATTTTTATTTATTTACTTTTTGGCTGTGTTGAGTCTTCATTGCTGCGTGCGGGCTTTCTCTAGTTGCGGCAAGTGGGGGCTACTCTTCGTTTTGGTGCCTGGGCTTCTCATTGCAGTGGCTTCTCTTGTTGCAGACCATGGGCTCTAGGAATGTGGGCTTCAGTATTTGAAGCACATGGGCTCAGTAGTTGTAGCTCGCGGGCTCTAGAGCGCAGGCTCAGCAGTTGTGGCGCTTGGGCTTAAGTTGCTCCATTGCATGTGGGATCTTCCCAGACCAGGGCTTAAACCCGTGTCCCCTACATTGGAAGGCAGATTATAACCACTGCACCACCAGGTAAGTCCTAGAATTAATTGTTGTTTGAACTTTTGAAGAGTTCAGGAGTAAAGCCATATAATCCCGGGGCTCCCAAGGAAGGGGAAATTAATTTGTTTTTTAATTGTCATTTAAAATTCCTTAATTCTATTTGCTCATTCAAGTTTTTGAAATTTTGGTGCCGTTTTCTCATTTTATAACCTAGAAATGTATTTATTTCTTCTAGGCTTTCAAATGTATTTGTGAATTGTTTAGCACTATGTCTTTTTTATTATATTTTAAAATTTCTGTTGTTTAATAAATTACCTCTTTCATTCTATATTTTTATTTGCATATCCTCTCACTTTTTTCTTTGTCAGGTTGCCAGAATCTATTTTATTAATTTCTTTAAATATTTTGATTTATCATTTTTGTCTTTGTTATTATTTTTTTAAATTTAGTTTGAATGTGTAGCTCATTTTTGTTACATTGACTTTTAAGTGACAATTTGGCTACACATAAAATTTGTATTCAACATTCTTTTTCTTCAACATGTGAAAAATATTACCACATTGACTGTGTACATTTTGGTTTCTTGTAAGACTTGTGTTTTCTATCTGATTCTTCTACCTTTACTGGTGAAGGTAAAGGGAAGCTGTAAAAAGCTGTTATTTGGGGAAGCTGTAAATTTTCCTTTTAATTTACGTTCTTAAATTTCTTTATATGTCTAAGTATGGGCTTTTTCTACCCACTTGGCAATCTATGATGCCTTTCAACCTGAAGCTTTCCTTTTTCCTTTAATTCTAGGAAATGTGGTATTATTTCCTAAAACAATTTCTTCTTTCCACTAATTTTCCCCTCATCTCTCTGGTACTCTATTACAAAAATATTGGCATATCTACTACTGTTTGCAGCATTTGCCATTTTTTCTTTGTATAACTTCTTTTTCTTTATCCTTTGTCTTTTGGGGAGAGCATCACTATCTGATATTCCAGTGAACTAGTTTATTCTATGGCTGTATACATCCTGCTACTTATACCATTTATTGAGTCTTTATTTAAACACTTATTTAACTCAGGTCTAATATGTCAACTTTTATTTTTTATTAGTCCTTGTTCTTGACTCATTATTGCCAGCACTTTTCATTGTCTCTTGAGAATAGTGTACATATTGTAGAAAAACTTTGGACCACCTGTTCCAATAGTTCTGATTTAGGTGGTGTGAGGTGTCTGATTTTGTATACTTTTACAATAATCAGGAA
Source organism: Mesoplodon mirus (assembly GCF_964341445.2). NCBI lineage: Eukaryota > Metazoa > Chordata > Mammalia > Artiodactyla > Ziphiidae > Mesoplodon > Mesoplodon mirus. Next base: position 130,352,743 of record NC_138982.1, on the reverse strand, counting down.
TTGGCACATTATACTTCAAAGTCCAAAACTGGACCACCACTTGTATTTATAAAAAACAAACAAACAAACATTATTGGAACACACCAACACCTATTTGTTTATGTATTGTCTGTGGCTGATTTCACACACAGCAGAGTTGAGTAGTTAGGACAGAAACTGTATGGCCTACAAGGTCTAAAATATTTACTATCTGCTCCTTTAAGGAAAGAGTTTGCTGACCATCAGTCTAATTAGTCTCATCTTTGAGTTCATATCTCCTGTGGGGATCAACTCCCCTGTGTGTTTATGTGTACAGGGAAGATTGGAAGCCTAGCCCCAATTTGCAGCATCCTTAAACATAGAGAGAGAGAGAGAGAGAGAGAGAGACAGAGACAGAGAGACAGAGAGAGGGAGAGAGAGAGAGAAAGGGAGAGAATATGAATGAAGTAGTCCCAGGGTGGAAATTTCATCCATTGAAAACAGCTCTTTTCTTGCTTCTTTATCACCAGGCAAATATTCTGGCCAAACATTTACCTTGAATTTCTTTGAAAGGAGTGACCTGGAAGAAACTATAGTAGTTATTAATGGGATGCTACTCATGTTCCACCTGTTTTATGGCACGTATTCTTCTAGCTACTGGCAGCGTTTCCTACATCCCTCTCTAGAAATTGTGTCATCTTAAGGAAACTGTCCAACGTTTTCCCCTGTTCTTAGTGATCGACATCCAGTGACTGGTCACTGCAGTGTTCAAAGGTCTGACTCCTTGGTCTCAATTAGGGACATCTCTGAAGGGCCATCCCAACTCTATAACTCCCTGTGGGATTGGATGGTGTTGCTGTAGCAGTTGCAAAGCAGTTCATTTTCTTTCTCCACCTAACTCTGTTCCCCTTGCTCTTTCGTAGGTGGCATTCCAGAGAACACTCCCCACATAGAGATTTCAAAGTCCAGTCAGCTTTCTGTGCTACCCTGAGAGGAGGAAGTCTTCTTCATTTTTTTTTTTTTCTGTTATCCTTGAGATGCAAGAAGTGAGGGGATTGAGAGGAAAAATCACAGAAGCGGGACTTCCCTGGTGGTCCAGTGGTAAAGAATCCACCTTACAATGCAGGGGATGTTGGTTCAATCCTTGGTCAGGGAACTAAGATCCCACATGCCACGGGGCTGCTAAGATGGTGTGCCACAACTACTGAGCTCTCACACCTCAACTAGAGAGCCTGCGTGTCACAAAGTACAGACCCCACGTGCCCTGGAGCCCACACGCCACAACTACAGAGAGAAAACCTGCACGCCACAACTAGAGAGAAGCCTGCACCCCAACTAGAGAAAAGGCTGCACTCCACGATAAAATATCCCATATGTCTCAGTGAAGATCTTGTGTGCCACAACTAAGACCCGATGCAGCAGAAAATAAATCAAATAAATAAATAAATCTTTAAAAAATAAATAATAATAACAGAAGGGAAGCCATCAGTTTAGTGTGGTTTATATCAGCTCCTTACAACATTAATGTCCTTATGCATCCATAAATTTCACTCAATAATATTGGGGAGCCTGGTGTCTTGCACAGATTCCCATAATGTGAGATGGAAATTATCCTCTCAAGGTTACTTCAAGAGACAAGAATGGAACTCTGAAGCTCCTGTCCAATCCTTCCTCCAACTGCTATGATTTCAAAACCCTTTACCCACATGGCTGACACCCGCTTTCCTACTTCCAGATCCTGTCACTTCCCCCACACATAAACAACCTTATAATAGTTTCAGTTTCCCAGATGGTACCATCTTTTTTGTTTATTTTAATTCTAGGAATTCATGCATCACTTTCATTCACAAACATAAAGTTTATTATATTTGGGGGACGGAGGAATGCAATTCAGGTATAAACCCATATTTAGAATATTCGGGTATAAACCTTTATCTTCAATTAACAAGCCTGAGTTAATAATGAGAAGATTTTTCTTTACTGTTAACTGTTTAACCACGAACTCCTAGAATCTTAAAAATGCAACACAAATTAATAATGTGAGCTCTCTATGTTTCCCAAGAATGGATGCCAGCCTCCATTAAAATAATTTGGTTTATAGCCTTCCTTTGAATGAAGGTTAAGAGTTGCCAGTTACTCCTTGCACACTGTTACTCTAGATAATGCGTTCACCCTCACTACACAAAAACTCTCCCCGAAATTATCCACCTTCCTCTGACTCTCTACCTCAGACTCTTCCCCTTCACCCTCCACCATGCAGATGGCTGTGATTCTTACCCCAGAGAAAGTAGAAACCATTAGAACATTCTACTAGAAATGATTTTCACATCAGCATATATAGCATCAGAATATCCTGTGTGAACTGCAGACTGATACAGCCAGTTGTTATCTTACATACACTTCCATATCCCAGAGCTTAGCTTGACTCAGTCTATCCAAAACCATAATTTTGATCTTCACTGTTAAATCTGATTTTCCCTCACCATTTCCACTCTTGCTATATAGCACAGTCACCCAGCCAACTGTTGAGGTCAGAAATCTAGGTGTCCCTACAACATTCTCATTTGCACTCATCAATAAACTATTACATTTGTACCTGTCAATCCCTCTGGACTCTCTCTTCTTCTCTATTGCTACCATCCTAGTGCAAGCAGTAAAATTCTGTCGCTTGTACTGATGTGACAACCTGTTACTTGGCCTTCCTATTGACATTTATTTCTACTCTTCCCAATCTCTTCTTCATACTGCAGTCAAATAGGCTGATTATTTAAAGATTGTATATTTGATTCTGTTACTATTTCAGTTGAAACATTCTTTAGGACAAAGTCCAAAATCCTTAATATGGTCCATCAGGCTCTACATTTTATGACCTCTGCTGATACACAGCCACTCTGAGGGGGCACTAGTATTACATCCTATTTTACAAATGAAGACTGAAAACTCGTAGAAGTGAAGAAACCTACCTAAAGCTTGCTATAGATGCTGTGATGTTTAGATCTTCTGAGGACAAATTCTGTCATCTTTGTCTTCAATACTGATCTTATATATGAAACTATGTTCATCCAATACTCAGGAATTAAATATCTGTATTCTTACCACTCGTCTAAGATGTGGAGCTGTAGACATGAAATATGAAAAAAAAAAAAAAAAAAAAACTTTCTGTGGACTCACCAGCCTGTACACAGATAATTAGTGGTATATAAGTGCTTCGAGACAGTGCTTTTCATTTTTTGTTCAACTGTTTTTAAAATAATTGTGAAAAACTAGGAACTCTTTTATAATTTTTTCAGGTTGACATTTAAATTTTTATCATAATAGTTGTAAATGGTATATAATTTTTGCCATATTTTAAATATGGACATTTTGAAATAAAATTATTACATCAGTTTTAAAATTGTTTTCTATGGACTAAAAACCCACAAAATATCATGACAATTTGATTCTTACTATCATCCACATAAAAAATATTCATGAACGCTTTTGTCCCTGGCAGCTAGAAATCTTGCTCTCCTTTTTTTTCTTTTTTCTTTTTTTTTGTTTTACCTTGATCATGTAATTCCATTTCACTTCCACGAAGAACTTATCATAATTCTTGGAATTATTTATTGAACTTCATTATTTTCTGCAAAAAAATATATGAATATAAATAAATATTAATTATTTTCTGAAATAAATTTCTTCTGGATTTCATTATTATTAGAATATTTAGTGTCATATTGTAAATCCAAACAACCTGAATTTATTGTGTTTAATAAATTAACATATGTTATATGCAAATTTAATACAAGGGTAAAAACTATGAAGAAATATCTTTTAATAAAATTAATAATCCTGTGTTTCTCAACAAGATAAATATTTCTTATTGTTAGAATGGGAACCTGGTTCATCATAATTTTTACTTCTATTTTTAATTTTTATAGTTATAAACAATTAACATTATTTATATAAATTAATGGGAATAGAAGTGTAAAATAGTAATGCCATATAATTATTTGATGTTTGTAAGACTTGCATGCCAAAATCCACAAAGTTATTCATAAAAGTATAAATATTTTAATTTTCAATATTTTTTCACAAAGATTTGGAAGCTACTTGAGCTTGAGGAAATAAAAAAATGTTTCCTGATCCTTCACTTTCTCAACATCTTCACCAGTCTTAAGGTTGTCTCTTTGGTTGGCCCACCCAGAGTTTATGCACTTCTGGACTGCAGTTAGAGACAGAATGGGCTGGAGAAATGCCTTTCTTCTGTAAATGGGAAAATAATCATTGAGAAAGGGCAGTTAGCAAAAGAGGACATGCACCTATATCACAAGTACCTTTGGAAAGAAGCCTTGTAAAAGTAGAGGATCTGAATATTGATCCTTTTTAACACCATTCTTTCCAGTGTGGCCCTTAGAGAGTGGGATAGACATACCCACATCCCAGTTTGAATGTTACTGATCTATAGAACATGGTATATTTAGGAACTGTACTAAAGCACAGTATTTGATATACAGTGTGGCTTAGCAAAGTATCTGAATGTTCTTTGAAAGATTTTTTAAAGTAGTATAAATCTGTATAAAACACTCTCAGTCAATAAGTCTTAGAAAAAAAAACTCTAAAGGTAACTTATCAAAATTTAAATATTAATGTTTTTATCTTAATTTGCTTTCTGAAGACTCATACTATCTTGTCAGTGCAACATTTAGAACTTGTTTGATTTAAGCCATAAATTTTCCTACTCTACACTATCGTATTTGCTTGCCTGAGTGAGGCATAGCTGGTAGATATCTAGGAGACATCATATTTATGGTGATGGTGTGGATTAAATAAGCAAAAGGTAAGGATAGAGCAAAACTATCATGTTCTGCCTCTGTTTTATATCAAGCACTGTAAAATTTTACATTTTGTTTATCAACGCTCTGAATAATTTAAAATATACTTTCTTTAATCATTAAACTGATATACTGTTTTATCAAATGAGATTGTTTTTACATTCATTTTAAGTAAATAATAATATAGAAATCTTGGGACTTCTCTGGTGGTCCACTTGTTAAGAATCAGCCTGCCAACACAGGGGAAACAATTTCGAGCCCTGGTCCTGGAAGATCCCACATGCCACAGAGCAACTAAACCTGTGTGCCACAACTACTGAGACCATGCTCTAGAGCCTGCAAGCTGCAACAACGGAGCCCACGTGCCACAGATATGGAAGCCTGTGCACTCTGGGGCCTGCATGTTGCAACTACTGAGCCCACAGGCTGCAACTACTGAAACTTGCATTCCTAGAACCCGTGCTCTGCAACAAGAGAAGCCGCCACAATGAGAAGGCTGCACACTTCAACAAAGAGTAGCCCCCGCTCATTGCAACTAGACAAAAACCCATGTGCAGCAATGAAGATCCAGCGCAACCAAAAAAATTAAAAATAAATAAATAAATAAAGGAACACTTAGAAAAACAAATCTTGTGTACACTACATCAGTATTTGGGTAATTATTTATTACAATTTTTTGTTTAATTATTGAGACAATATATTTCTAACTAAAAAGGTGAATAAAGAGTTTAAACTCTTTAGGTTTAAATAAAGTAAAAGAAAAGTTTGACATGTTAATTTCTTTTCCTTAAAATGATAAAGTCATTTACATTTCAACTTGTGCTTTTGTTTGTGTACTTGGTCTCTGAAAACATTACTTTTAAGAGTCAGGTTCATATGATCAAGACACTATGTCAAAGTGGCAATTTTGTTTTCTTGATCAGTACTAAGCCTTAGTTTAAATGAGTTCAAATTTCAAAGTCCATTAACATTTAGTCAAATTTTCATCTCATATATTCTAACTGAAAGGGCACCTTGATTTTTACTTCCTATTCATAGCTATGATGTAAATATCATTAACAGGTATTGATACATGTATAAATGAAGGTATACATTTTATCTATAAACAATATTATTGATAATTGATAAGCACATTGTTTTACTTACAGATTCTGTATCTATAATTATTTTCCTTAATAACATAAGATCTTGTCCCTCTCAATATTTAGCCCTGACCCAAACTCAATTCAGTACAATAAAATTAATGTTAACTGACATTTTAGCATAATGACATCATAAGTTACGAGTAAGCACTTTATATATATACTCACATTAATAAGTTGTATATTTTATATACTTAAAAATATATGTGATGTAAGAATAAGACAAAGGAAGCCAATCAAAACTTTTAAAGGAGGAAGAAGACCAACACTGCCATTCCTAAACGAAGACCCCATTTCCTTCTGATGTAGCTGGCTCTCACACAAATGCTTGGCACAGGAAAACAAAGCAAGATCGGCTTTGACTTTGGCACCTGCCACACTGCCTTCACTCCTAAGTGTTTGAAAAGCCATGAAGAGGGGTTTCCCTTTCCCTTGGTCTTCTCTCTCCAAGAACTCATAGTATCATCAGACAAAGAAATAGGATCAGAATGTGCTGGATATTGTGTTCCATTGGATTTTGTAAATGTCTGTTATGCTACATATCCAATTGAGGATAAGTTGTTTTGTGAATTATCAACCAGCCAAAGAAGTCTCTGAGGTCTCTGTGTCCACTTCTCTCTCTCCCTTCCTCCCTTATTCTTTCTCCATCTCTCCATGTTCCCCCCTCTCTCTCTCTCTCTATCTGTCTCTCTTTCTCTATCTCTCTCCCTTTCTCCCTCACACACTCTTAAATCCAAAGTTGTCACTACTTTGGGTTTCCTTCCCTATTGTGCTTTCCTTCCACAAAATAATAGCAGGATTTATTTCTTGATAGTAGAATATTTCCCTTTTGAAAAGCATTTGCATTTTTTTGAAATTACTTAGATAAGTATATTTTATGATTTAACAAATATGACCAGATAATTTCTTGTGTTGATGAGGTTATAATAAAATGTGCTCAGTCATACACTGCTGATGGAAATCATTCCAAAATATCCTTAAGAATGAAAGTCGGTGCCACAATGTGAGACTCAAATTACCTGGTTGGTCAGGTCTCAGTCTCTGTGTTCATTTCAGTTTTAGAGTTAGAAATACCACGTACCAATGTAAGAAAACATGTTGGTGGGTACACAGATTTACTAAAAGAAAATTTATATATTAAATAAGAACATCAAAGAGAATATTTTAATAAAAGCACAGTAGGAACAGAGACTCAATCTTATATACTTTGCAACTTAAGGAATAAGCTTGCTGATGCCACTCAGTTAATGAACTTTAAGAGCTTAGTTTTAGGCTGCATTAAAAATATATTACCTATGTTGGTAATACTGTTTTGACTCATTTTTCCATGACTCTGTTTTCCCCCTAGATGTTGATACTTAGAAATAATATTTTAATATAGTAGAAAAATAATTTTCTTTTATAAGAAATGACAAAATCTCTTGTAGAAAAACAAAAAAAAATACATATAACTCCACCCTTTAGATAGTATAACCTAAATATTTTGGTGTGTTTCTCACTAGTCTTTTTATAAATACATATACAATATGCATATAAAATATGTAAATATACTTATATATTATCAATTGGTACATGTCATTATTTGAAAATACTACATTGTTATTCTTCACCTGTGTCATTAAATATTCTTCAAATGCATGACTTTTCATGTCTGTTCACATCCTATTTTGTAAATATTCTGTGATTTATTTCACCATTTCTCTACTATTGAAAATTAAAATTAATGGAAAAAAATGTATTTGTAGATAGAAAGGACAAATTTGTTGTTGCCAGAGGTGGGTTTTAGGGGGATTGTGAAATGGGTGAAGGAGTTCAAAATGTACAAACTTCCAGCTATAAAAAAATAAGTCCTGGAATGTAATGTACAGAATGGTGACTATAGTTAATAATATTGTATTGCATATATGAAAGTTGCTAAAAGAGTGGACCTTAAAAGTTCTCATCACAAGAAAAAAAATTGTAAGTACGTGTGGGGACAGATGTTAACTAGACTTACTGTGGTGGTCATTTTACAATAGATAAAAATATTGAATCATGTTGTACACCTGAAACTCACATTATGTCAATTATACCTCAATTAAAAAACTAAGATTATGGTAATATTTTGCTATTATAAATAACCTGCCACGAACAGTATATTAATAAATATTCACATTTCCTTCTGATAATATCTTTAATATAAATTGTTAGAAATGAAAAGCTAGATTAAATGGTGTATTTTAAGGCTTTTAAAATGTGTTGTCAAACTATTCTGTATTATGATTAATACATATTATTCCATATTCTAATAACATACATATATGTGTATATTCATACAAATATATTTTTTAACATTGATATATGTACACAATACCTTATTTTTTAACCTGTTTCTAAATCTGGACCAGAAGTGTACATCTGGCCCAGACATGTCCAGGCAGGCCAGTGGAGTTTCACATGGCTGCTTTGGCTCCCACCTTGACCCCTTCTCCAAAAATTCTCAAGGTCTAGTAATCCTCTGGTCATGAACTCCATGGAGGATTATTACAAAGCTCTACAACTGAAAAAGAATTGAGGTTAATTAGCTTTCGTTTTTCTTCTACCTATTGTGTGATGCTTTAAAGAGTTTGCTGCTTTAATTTAAAATCTCTTACAAGAGCAACTGAGCATTTGCCACTTTTTTTATATCCTCCAACATTCTGATCCTTTAAACTCTGTCCAACAGCTTTACATAGCACATGATTTTAGTTAAAAGCCTCCACTAATGCTTGATGGCATTACTTTCACCAGTGATTATATCAAAATAAATTGGATGCTCCGTACATTTACAAATGTATTAAGGCTTAAAAATATTGGCTTATTTGTCTCTCCACATCTTTTCAATGTCATGAGATATCCATCTTTGGAAGTAACAATGTGATTTATTCATGTATACCCTATAAACATTTAGTGATGACTGAAGTAGTCACTTCATTACCAAAGAAAGTAAAATTTCTAAGATTAATTTAGCCTCTCATAGTAAAGGAATCTAATTATACACTAGTTCAGTCCTTATCATTTCTTACCAGGACAATGTCAAATGCCCAAATGCCTCCTCCTTCTTCCATGTAGTATGTGTGCATGTGTGTGCATGTGTGTGTGTGTGTGTGTGATGCTTCACTATTTTAAATGTTCACAGGACTTGTCATTTTTGTCTAAAAATTTATTTACTTAATATAGTACAGCATTTTGGGAATAGCAAAGTTTAGTTTGGTAAAGTCCCTGCTCTTATTTGTTGGTTACACAAGCCTGGAAAAGTTATTTTGACCCTGTAAGCCTTAGTTTCTTCATTTGTGAAATAGGGATGATGATTTACTTAGCTTCTGTAATTATTATGGTAATAAGGTCCGATACTAATATATTCAGGAAATTTGAAATAGACAAATGTTTCTTTGAATTTTCCATCACAGTATAAAGAACAGAGAAGAATACTTGTTTATTCCTGGAGACTAGAAGGTGAATAGCTTGGCAGCTTGTTACAAATATCTGATCTAATGAACTTTTCAAGTTAATTTCTCATCTACTCCTAAGTGTTTATTTTCATAGGAATGTGATGCATTTCCTACTCCCACACCCCTCACTCTCACATTCTAAACAAAAACTGATATCCCAGGAAAGGGCACTGAGTTTGTGTTATTTGAAAAGTATAGCGATTCGTGTATGTCAACCATTATTATTAGTTTATTTTGTAGAAGGTTTTTCAAGATTTGGCTTTCAAAGCCTAATCCTCACTTGCCTTGCCTCATTCCTGTTCACACTTTATGTTTCAGTTAGATTAGAATGTTCCCCATTCTCAACATTTTTCATACCATTTCACAGTGTTGTCCACACAGTGCTATGCAGGCTCATTACTTTGGGAAAATTCCTTTTCTTGGAATATTCCTAATCAGTCCTTGAACATTTTGGATTAACATTTATATTAACTATTCCTCTTTAAAAATTCAAATACACTTGTGGGATAAAATACATCAATACAACTTTTTACATCTCAGCATAAATTAAAAATGTAACCCCTGTATGAGGCTGAGGTACATACATTTAAGAAGTAGTCTCCTTTAAGGAACTTAACATTTTCACCTAATGTGGTTTCTTAACCACAAAAGGAAAAAAAAATAGCCCAAACAAGAAGGAACAAACATTTACTGGGTGTGTGTACCACCTTAGAGCCACTATTGAAGGCAATCACGTTCGTACATATCTATACTTTAAACCCTTTATCAAGTCAAGGAGATAAATATCAGTTAACAATCAAAACTACAGATATTGCCTTTAAATATCAAAAGGACTAATTCATTTTGTAGGTCATAGGGCTAAAAATGATTAGGGAAAAAAATTTGAATGTCATAGAGTTAACTTAATTCTTCTATTCTTCTTTTATCTTTGATGAAACTATGCACTCCCTGATTGCTCTTGTTTATTACCAGTACGGGTAGCATATAAGAGGTACAAAGAGGTGATTAGGTGGCTACACATGAAGTTCTTACTAGAACATCTCCTATCTCAACTATGAATCTATCCTTAAAACTATGAGATATTAATGAAAAGAAATATGAAAGTATAGCAGACAAAGGTATTATACTGAATAGTTTATTCATTGAAATTGAGCAACAGTGACACTTGAATGATTTCCATTTAATTACTCACTTGAGCTAAACCAAGCTAAACTAACCCCAATCTTATTTTATTTTATTATTATTTTTTATCTTTTGGCCACACTGCATGGCATGCAGGATCTTATTTCCCTGACCAGGGATCCAATATGTGCCCCCTGCAGTGGAAGTGCAGAGTCTTAAGCCACTGGGCCACCAGGGAGGTCCCTTCTCCAAAGTTATTTTTAAAGAGGATGCCTCTCTTAAATGAAGTATTATAGTATATGACTGAATAAACTCTATGTAATGGTGAACATAGTGAGAAAAAAAGAACTGTACAGACCGTACTAAATTATAAATTTTATATATTTGTTTTTTTTGTCCCTTGCTTTCACAAACATATTGATTGTACTTGATATGGCTTGGGACACCTTTTGGGTGTTCAGCTAAAATTGCCTGGAAAAACACTGGTAGTTAAAAATGGCAAAGAAATGTTTGCAAATGTTAATTTAAAATTCCTACAAATTACAAAACATTTTGCAATGACTACTGTTAAAAATTATGAAAAATATGTTTTTTGGTGACTTTACTAAAATGGCTCTTTATATTTCTTAAATACAAACCAAGAACAAAGCCTTTGTTTCTTCCTTTCCTCTTTCCTACACTTCCTTACTAGTTTCTCCTGGGAGAACTTCCTTATTAAATCACTGGCTCTCAAATCCTAGGCTCAGGGTCAACTTCTGAGATACTTTGGCCTAACATGGCCTCAGAAATGCTTATGAGCACATTCAGTATCTGTTATTTAAAAATATTAACTGATCATGTGACAACAATGTTTATAATAGACCCAATTTGTCAAGACAAAGAAATTTGATGCAGTTAAAATATAATTTCTGCACAACTCAATTTCTTGATTCAAAACCTCCACAACTACTTTTTGTGACAAGCATATCTTTATGAGGCAAACATATTTCACTAATTTCCTGTCTTAATTAGTCCTTGGACATCATAAAACTTTGAAAAGATCAAATGCCTCAGTGGAAATTTTAGCACTATAGCTACTTTTATATGATCATTGTGTTACCAGGTCCAAGCTCGCTCTGCTCACCATACAACAGGCCAATGAATCGGAGACGAGGTGTTGAAGCAAGAAATATGAAAGTCAGAAAGCTGGCAGACCAAGAAGATGGCAGACTAAAGTTTCAAAATAACCATCTTATTGGGGTTTGGATGACAGTTTCTTTTACAGCTCAGAGAGGGGGAAGAGATGAGTAAGTAAAGTAACAAGGCCATAATTTTTGCAAATATCACCTGGAATGTCCAGCCTCGGGAAGGAGATGTATTAATTTCTTCTTTCTTGCAGCCATCCACAGGTGGAGAAGGTCCGGATGTTTCCCTAAACAAAGGCACTTTGGTTTAACATTCAGGCAGAGGGGCAGGGTTCCCAGAGGCAAGCCATTATATATGGACAGTATCCTTTAGTGAACAAAAGCAACGGGACGCAAAGGTTAAAATAAAAGAAACAGATCCAACATGTAGTCAGATTTGGCTCTTCCTTCTTAGAATTGTAAATTATCTTAAGATGTATATCTATATCTTTTTTCTAAAAAGTTCAAATAAAGTGTTTTGCACACATAAATAGGCTTATAGGAAATTAGTGTCTTATTTGAATTTGATGAAACAATGCAGTGAATAATATGGACATATTTTGTTTGACAGAATTTTTTTTTCAGCTCAAATTTTATCTTGCTTTTAAAACTTTAGGTTTCTAAAATAAATATAAATTTATCTTACAGGTGACAATCCTCAATCAACAAAGTATTAGGTTATGATATAAGCAATTAAGAAATATTTTGAAATGCTAGAATTATATAGAGTTCAGTTCTATAGAGCAGAGCTATACTTTCATGAAACACCCAAGTGCTTTGAAATTCACTGGCAAGTGATTTCATTGGCAAATAGCTCTTGCTTACTTTTTCCCTTCAGAACAGGATCTAACAAGGTCGATACTCTGAAACTCCCTAAGATCTCTAAAGGCAGCAGTTACTCTTGAAATAAGACATTTCCTTTGGTGATGACCTCATTTAAAAGGTCAAGTAGTGAATAGGAAATTCTTAGAGATTGAAATGGCACTGCCAAGAGAAGGAAGAAAATCACTTATTTTCAAAGGACTTTTGTTGGTAGGTCAGATTAGGGCTTTCCATCCTGGATTTTTTCCCTCTTAGATCCCTGTGCCTCATGTGCGTTTTCTCCAAGCAAATTTCAGAAAGAGTGACAATAACTGGTATGTGATATAAAGAAACTGAAATAGAATTTTCTTAAATTGATCATAGCATAATTCATGTATATGTGATATCAAATATGCTTTTATTTTAAAACATTATTATATTTTATATCATGCATATAAAATCCATGTAATTAATTGTTTCTATATTTCTTAGCCAGTTATTTCCACAGTATTAAAAAAAAAAAGGAATATATCATTGTGGAATTATTTTGTAAGCCATAAAATGTATTTTACTTTTATTCATTTCTTTTATCACATACATTTTTGAAGGCAATATGCACATCAACATGATTATCACATCAGTATAAAGGGGATATACAAACATCTTCAATACAAAGAAGCATAATATACACATTAAATGAAGCACAGAGACTAAGGCAGTTGGTGGAGCAAGGTAGTGACTTGGGGAAATCAGGAAGTTCTTGGCTGTGATGGGTTATTTAATCTAGAGGACAGTCTTCTGAGAGAATGTGGTCACTTCCCAAATCCAGAAAGGTACATATATTCAAACTCTGCTTAAAGAGCAAATAATAATCCAGTTCATCTGAATAATAATCCAATTCATCTGAATATGGTAAAATTGAGAGTTTTGTTCCAGACAGTAAATGTCCTGATTGTCAACCTAGAGTGTGACCTTCATTCAGAAAGTGGAAGTTTGTAAGAGGGGAGATTACATTTCCAAAATCACGTTAAAAAGATAAAACTGATAGTAGTGGTATGTGCATTAGGTTGGAGAAGGAGAAACTAGAAACATGGTGAAAAGTCAGGTGGCAATTTTAAGAGGCTAAAAGCTCAGATCAGGATGATGGAATTGGTAACAGAATCTACTGCAGGATGGGCAGACAGGCCAGAAACCTAGAAGAGACAATATTCCAGTTCAAGTCTAAGAGACTGTCAGCTATAAATTTTCTTTTGCTCAGAGGTGACTGATCTCTTTGTTCTATTCAGGTCTTCAGCTGATTAAATGAGTCCCACCCACATAATGGAGGACAATCTGTTTTACTGAAGACCACTGATTTATATGATATCATCCAAAAACACCCTCACAGAATCACTCAGAATAATGTTTTAATAAATATCTGGGCACTTTGTGCCCAGCCAAGTTGACACATAAAATAAGCTATCACAATAGATTATGCAGATATTTTTATATTATGTCTCCCTAAAGGGCATCGATTCAGGTATACATTTCTGGTATGGGACTTAACAACATAGATAATTCTATGTATTAGAATTTTATGAATGAGAAAAAAAGAGAGAGGAGAAAGTTCAAACCTTTAAAACTACAGATATTTCAATACACAGCAAAAGGAACAAGAATTAAATTTTATAAGAGAATACATAGGTCCAAAATAAGACAAAATCACATTTAAATTACAAATAATTGTACACATGAGGATTTGGTATAATAAAACCATTTACCTGTAACAGCAAAATACTTTTTATTAATCTTATTGCAAAGAAGTGCAAACACATATTGCAATATGTGTTTCCTGTTGCACTTTACATGTAGAATATATCAGTTTTATTAAAAGGAATATAGTATTTCTAAAATAAGAAGAAAGAGTACTCATGTCATATGGGATCTTCAATCTTTCTACATAATGATAATAATAATAAATTTATTATCAAGAAACATATTGTATGTAATGACATAAGATTTTACTGTTTCTCTTTTATTTTTCTTATAGAAGTATGGGAAGAAAAAAATGCATTGGATAATAATACCTGAAGAAACTCCTCTCCAAACTTTAAGTTATATAAGTCTGAACAAGTTCATTTAATAAATGAGAAAACTGAGCATTTGCACTATCAAATGATTTGCTCAGGATATGTGTGTGAAGGGCAACAGAGTGATGCATTGATTCTGCTGACCCTTGGTCTGTCCATTGTTACCAACTGTCCTACTCTCATTCAACCTGTTCATTTATCATCTTAAATGTTGAAATCACCAGTGAAAAATCCACTCAAATTATTAACCACACTTTAAAAAGTAAATACCAAAAGGGTATCAGGTCCTCAAAAGAAGAAAACCACGTTTTCATGGTTTGTGTAAAACATTTCCCCTCAATTCCATCTTTAAAATTTTCTTAATTATCTATTTAAAGTGAGAAACATCAGTTTTATTTTACCTATAATATCTATGTGTTGAGAAGGTACTAAAAGAAAAAAAAAACAAAAACAGAATAACAAATAGACAGCTTTTAGGCCTCTTTCCTCCTGGGTTTGCTGTAGACACATCACTTACTATATGTACTATATAACATTCTGATGGGCAGACATACACTGTAAATAGATCACCATTGATATGCAAGATAAGACTGATTTGTCTTCCCCGATATACAGTTACTTGGTCATTTTTAACAAGAGTTTATTAAAATAATATAGTTTCCTGAGGAAAGTTTTTTTAAAAGAGAGTTTAATCTTATCTCAAGAAACAGACATCCCACCAAACATAAGATCTTCTCCTATATATTTAGTTTCCAGAAAGTGATGGAGGTATAATAAACAGTGGTCTGGAGAATTAAACTTTTTTTAAAATTGTATTTTAATATTCATATTGCTTTTTATATTATATGATTAAGTATTTTAAAAAACATTTAATATTATGTCTTAGTGGGAAAAAATATAATCCAAATTACAGACATGTTAACAATATATATATATTCTTTTCTATTAGTTTCTTTTATTATTTTAACCTAAGTTTTTTTTTTCTAACATCTTTATTGGATTATGATTCCTTTACAATGGTGTGTTAGTTTCTGCTTTATAAAAAAGTGAATCAGCTATACAAATACATATTTCCCCATATCTCCTCCCTCTTGCATCTCCCTCTCATCCTCCCTATCCCACCCCTCTAGGTGGTCACAAAGCACCGAGCTGATCTCTCTGTGCTATGCCACTGCTTCCCACTAGCTCTCTATTTTATATTTCATAGTGTATATACACCCATGCCACTCTCTCACTTCATCCCAGCTTACTCTTTCCCCTACCCTGGGCCTCAAATGCATTCTCTACATCTGTGTTTTTATACCTGTCTGGCCCCTAGGTTCTTCAGAACCACTTTTTTCTGTTTTTGCCAGTACCGTACTGTCTTGATTACTGTAGCTTTGTACTATAGTCTGAAGTCAGGGAGCCTGATTGCTCCAGATACTTTTTTCTTTATCAGTATTCCTTGGACTATTTGGGGTCTTTTGTGTTTCCATACAAATTGGGAAAATTTTTGTTCTAGTTCTGTGAAAAATGTCATTGTGGTTTCATAGGGCTTGCATTTAATCTATAGATTGCTTTGGATAGTATAGTCATTTTCACAGTGTTGATTCTTCCAATCCAAGAACATGGTATATCTGTCAATCTGTTTGTATCATCTTTAATTTCTTTCATCAGTGTCTTATAGTTTCCTGAATACAGGTCTTTTGTCTCTTTAGGTAGGTTTATTCCTAGGTATTTTATTCTTTTTGTTCAAATGGTAAATGGGAATGTTTCTTTAATTTCTCTTTCAGATTTTTCATAGTTAGTGTATAGGAATGCCAGAGATTTCTGTGCATTAATTTTGTATCCTGCTACTTTACCAAATTCATTGATTAGCTGTAGCAGTTTTCTGGTAGCATCTTTAGGGTTCTCTATGTATAGTATCATGTCATCTGCAAACAGTGACAGCTTTACTTCTTTTCCGATTTGGATTCCTTTTATTTCTTTTCTCTGATTGCTGTGGCTGAAACTTCCAAAACCATTTTGAATAATAGAGGTGAGAGTGGACAACCTTGTCTTGTTCCTGATCTTAGAAGAAATGGTTTCAATTTTTCACTATTGAGAATAATGTTGGCTGTGGGTTTGTCATATATGGCCCTCATAATGTTGAAGTAAGTTCCCTCTATGCCTACTTTCTGGAGGGTTTTATCATAAATGGGTGTTGAGTTTTGTAGAAAGTTTTTCTGCATCTACTGAGATGATCATATGGTTTTTCTTCTTTAATCTGTTAATACGGTGTATCACATTGATTAATTTGTGTATACTGAAGAGTCCTTGTATTCCTGGGATAAACTGCACTTGATCATGGTGTATGATCCTTTTAATGTGCTGTTGGATTCTGTTTGCTAGTATTTTAACAATATATTTTTTTAAATGTTGTATGGTTGTCTATGGAAATAACTGTGTACATTATGAGGGATGTACCTCAGGCCTAAGCTGTGCACTGTCAACAATTCAGACATCTCTCAGCAAGTATAGAATAGGAGCTTGATTGGATAAGAAAAACAACAACAACAAAACTTTGGGAATCTGTGACTACCATATGACCCAGCAATCCCACTACTAGGCATATACCCTGAGAAAACCATAATTCAAAAAGAGACATGTACCAAAATGTTCATTGCAGCTTTATGCACAATAGCCTGGAGGTGGAAACAACTTAAGTGTCCATCATCAGATGAATGGATAAAGAAGATGTGGCACATATATACAATGGAATATTACTCAGCCATAAAAAGAAATGAAACTGAGCTATTTGTAATGAGGTGGATAGACCTAGAGTCTGTCATACAGAGTGAAGTAAGTCAGAAAGAGAAAGACAAATACCGTATGCTAACATATATATATGGAATTTAAGAAAAAAAAAATGTCATGAAGAACCTAGGGGTAAAACATGAATAAAGACACAGACCTACTAGAGAATGGACTTGAGGATATGGGGAGGGGGAAGGGTAAGCTGTGACAAAGCGAGAGAGAGGCATGGACATATATACACTACCAAACGTAAGGTAGATAGATAGTGGGAAGCAGCCGCATAGCACAGGGAGATCAGCTCGGTGCTTGGTGACTGCCTGGAGGGGTGGGATAGGGAGGGTGGGAGGGAGGGAGACACAAGAGGGAAGAGATGTGAGAACAGATGTATATGTATGACTGATTCACTTTGTTATAAAGCAGAAACTTAAAAAAAACAACTTTGGGAATCTGTGACCATCACTAAATTTCTTTCCCAGATCTCACCATTTGGGGCAAGATGGGAAAAATGGCATATTTTCATTAGCATTTGCTCTGTGCTTAACAGTCAACATGAATAACTCCTGAGCTCCTCAAAAGGAAAAACGCCCTGAGAGAGAAACTGTGAATGAAAGAAACCCCAATAAATGTGAAAGCCTAAGCTCTCCTTGAACTCCTGTCTTCTGCCTGTGACCACCAGGGTGATTTTCCTTGTGGCCCTGCATGTCATGCCCTGCCACACCTCCTCTCTAGGACCTGGTCTTGGTGCTCTGGTGGGGTGTCAGACCTGAGCCTCCGAGGTGGGAGAGCTCAGTTCAGCACATTGGACCACTAGAGTCCTCCTGGTCCTACATAATATCAACTGGTGAGAACTTTTCCAGAGATCTCTGTCTCAAAGCAAAGACCCAGTTCCATTAAAAAATCAGCAACTTCCAGTGCTGAATACCTCATGCCAAACAACATACATGATAGGAATACAAGGCCACAGATTAGCAGAGAGGATGCCTAAAATCATAAGAAGTTCACAGACGACCCAAAACACACCACTGGATGCAGTCCTGCCTGTCGGAAAGACAAGATCCAGCCTCATCTACCTCAACACAGGCACCAGTCCCCTCCACAAGGAAGCCTACATAACCCTGAAAAAACCTTACCCACTGGGAGCAAAAACAAAAATCAACAGGAAATACGAACATGCAACCTGTAACATGGAGTCCCCAAACCCAGTAAGGTAAGTAAAATGAGAAGACAGAGAAATACACAGTAGATGAAGGATTGAAGTAAAAACCCACCAGACCAAACAAATGAAGAGGGAATCGGCATTCTACCTGATAAAGAATTCAGAGTAATGTTAGTAAAGATGATCACAAACCTTGGAAATGGAATGGAGAAAATACAAGAAACACTTAACAAGGACCTAGAAGAACTAAAGAACAAACAAAAACATGATGAACAAAACAATAAATGAAATTAAAAATTCTCCAGAAGGAATCAATAGCAGAATAACTGACGCAGTACAGAGAAGTGACCTGGAAGATAAAATAGTGGAAATAGCTACCACAGAACAGAATAAAGAAAAAAGGATGAAAAGAATTGAGGACAGTCACAGAGACCTCTGGGACAATATTAAACGAACCAATATTTGAATTATAGGGGTCCCAGAAGAAGAAGAGAAAAAGAAAGAGACTGAGAAAATATTTGAAGTGATTATAGTTGAAAATTTCCCTAATATGGGAAAGGAAATAGTCAATCAAGTCCTGGAAGTGCAGAGAGTCCCATACAGGATAAACTAAGGAGAAACACGCCAAGACACATATTAATCAAACTATCAAAAATTAAACACAAAGAAAAAAATAGTGAAATCAGCAAGGGGAAAACAACAAATAACATACAAGGGAATCCCCATAAGGTTAACAGCTGATATTTAGGCAGAAACTCTGCAAGCCAGAAGGGAGTGGAAGGACATAATCTATTGATGAAAGGAAAAACATACAACAAAGATTACTCTACCCAGCAAGGATGTCATTCAGATTTGATGGAGAAATTAAAACCTTTTCAGACAAGCAAAAGCTAAGAGAATTCAGCACCACAAAACCAGCTTTACAACAAATGCTAAAGGAACTTCTCTAGACAGGAAAAACAAGAGAAGGAAAAGATCTAAAATAACAAACCCAAAATAATTAAGAAATTGTTAATAGGAACATACATATTCGTAATTACCTTAAGTGTAAATAGATTAAATGCTCCAACCAAAAGACATAGACTGGCTGAATGGATACAAAAACAAGACACATATATATATGCTGTCTACAACAGAACCACTTCAAACTTAGGGACACATACATACTGAAAATGAGGGGATAGAAAAAGATATTCCATGCAAATATAAATCAAAACAAAGCTGGAGTAGCAATTCTCATATCAGACAAAACAGACTTTAACATAAAGACTATTACAAGAGACAAAGAAGGACACTACATAAAGATCAAGGGATCAATACATGAAGAACATATAACAATTCTAAATATTTATGCACCCAACACAGAAGCACCTCAATACATAAGGCAAATGCTAACAGCAATAAAATGGGAAATTGACAGTAACACCATCATAGTAGGGGACTTTAGCAGCCCAATTTCACCCATGGACAGATCATCCAAAATGAAAATAAATAAGGAAACACAAGCTTTAAGTCATACATTAAACAAAATGGACTTCATTGATATTTATAGGACATTCCACCCCCAAACAACTGAATACACTTTCTGCTAAAGTTCTCATGGAATATTCTCCAGGGTAGATCATATCTTGGGTTACAAATCAAGCCTTGGTAAACCTAAGAAAATTGAAATTGTATCAAGTATCTTTTCTGACCACAGTACTATGAGTCTAGATATCAATTACAGGAAAAAATCTGTAAAAAATACAAACACATGGAGGCTAAACAATACACTACTTAATAACCAGGAGATCACTGAAGAAATCAAACAGGAAATGAACAAATACCTAGAAACAAATAACAATGAAAACAGAATGACCCAAAACCTATGGGATGCAGCAACAGTAGTTCTAAGAGGGAAGTTTATAGCAGTACAATCCTACCTCAAGAAACAAGAAACATCTCAAATAAACAACCTAACTTTACACCTAAAACAATTAGAGAAAGAAGAACAAAAACCCCAAAGTTAGCAGAAGGAAATAAATCATAAATATCAGATCAGAAATAAATGAAAAATAAATGAAGAAAACAATAGCATACATCAGTAAAACTAAAAGCTGGTTCTTTGAGAAGATAAACAAAATTGACAAAACGTTAGCCAGACTCATCAAGAAAAAAAGGGAGAAGACTCAAATCAATAGAATTAGAAATGAAAAAGGAGAAATAAAAATTGACACTGCAGAAATACAAAGGATAATGAGAGATTACTATACGCAACTATGTGCCAATAAAATGGACAACCTGGAAGAAGTGGACAAATTCTTAGAAAAGCACAACCTTCTGAGACTGAACCAGGAAGTAATAAAAAATATAAACAGGCCAGTCATAAGCACTGAAATTGAAACTGTGATTAAAAATCTTCCAACAAACAAAAGCCCAGGACCAGATGGCTTCACAGGTGAATTCTATCAAACATTTAGAGAAGAGCTAACACCTATTCTTCTCAAACTCTTCCAAAATATAGCAGAGGGAGAAACACTCCCAAACTCATTCTACGAGGTCACCACCATCCTTATTCCAAAACCAGACAAAGATGTCACAAAAAAAGAAAATTACAGGCATTTGTCACTGATGAACCTAGATGAAAATCTTCTCAAAAAAATACTGGCAAACAGAATTCAACAGCACATTAAAAGGATCATACACCATGATCAAGTGGGATTTATCCCAGGAATGCAAGGATTCTTCAATATACGCAAATCAATCAATGTGATAAACAATATCAACAACTGAAGGCAAAAAACCATATGATCATCTCAATAGATACAGAAAAAACTTTCCACAAAATTCAACACCCATTTATGATAAAAACCCTTCAGAAAGTAGGCATAGAGGGAACTTACCTCAGCATAATAAAGGCCATATATAACAAACCCACAGTCAACATCATTCTCAACATGAAAAACTGAAACCATTTCCACTAAGATCAGAAAGAAGACAAGGTTATCTTTCACTACTATTATTCAACATAGTTTTGTAAATTTTATCCACAGCAATCAGAGAAGAAAAAGAAATAAAAGGAATCCAAATGGGAAAAGAAGAAGTAAAGTTGTCACTGTTTGCAGATGACATGATACTATACATAGAGAATCCTAAGTATGCTACCAGAAAACTACTAGAGCTAATCAATGAATTTGGTAAAGTAGCAGGATACAAAATTAATGCACAGAAATCTCTTTCTTTCCTATACACTAATGATGAAAAATTTGAAAGAGAAATTGAAGAAACACTCCCATTTACCATTTCAACAAAAAATAATAAAATACCTAGTAATAAACCTACCTAAGGAGACAAAAGACCTGTATGCAGGCAAACATAAGACACTGATGAAAAAATTTAAAGACAATACAAACTGATGGAGAGATACACCAAGTCCTTGGATTGCAAGAATCAACACTGTGAAAATGAATATATTACCCAAAGCAACCTACATATTCAATGAAATCCCTATCAAACTACCAATGAAATTTTTCACAGAACTAGAACAAAAATAATTCCCAATTTGTATGGAAACACAAAAGACCCCGAATAGCCAAAGCAATCTTGAGAAAGAAAAACGGAGCTGGAGGAATCAGGATCCCTGACTTCAGACTATACTACAAAGCTACAGTAATCAAAACAATATGGTACTGATACAAAAACAGAAATATAGATCAATGGAACAGGATAGAAAGCCCAGAGATAAAGCCACGCACATATGGTCACCTTATCTTTGATAAAGGAGGCAAGACTATACAATGGAGAATAAAAAACCTCTTCAACAAGTGGTGCATGGGATACTGGGCAGCTACAGGTAAAATAATGACATTAGAACACTCCTTACCATCATACAGAAAAATAAATTCAAAATGGATGAAAGACCTAAATGTAATGCCAGACACTATAAAACTCTTAGAGGAAAATATAGGCAGAAACCTCTATGACATAAATCACAGCAAGATCCTTTTTGACCCACCTCCTAGAGAAATGGAAACAAAACCAAAAATAAACAAATGGGACCTAATGAAACTTAAAGGCTTTTGCATAGCAAAGGAAACCATAAACAAGACCAAAAGACAACCCTCGGAATGGGAGAAAATATTTGCAAATGAAATAACTGACAAAGGATTAATATCCCCAATATATAAGCAGCTCATGTAGCTCAGTATCAAAAAAACAAGCAACCCAATCCAAAAATGGGCAGAAGACCTAAATAGACATTTCTCCAAGGAAGACATACAGATGGCCAAAAAGCACATGAAAAGCTGCTCAACATCACTAATTATTAGAGAAATGCAAATCACACAAGTCAGAATGGCCATCATTGAAAAATCTACAAAAAATTAATGCGGAGATGATGTGGAGATAAGGGAACCCTCTTTCACTGTTCGTGGGAATGTAAATTGATACAGTTACTATGGAGAACAGTATGGAGGTTCCTTAAAACACTAAAAATAAACCTACCATGCGACCCAGCAATTCCACTATTGGGCATATACCCTCAGAAAACTATAATTCTAAAAGAGTCATGTACCATAATGTTCACTGCAGCTCTATTTACAATAGCCAGGACATGGAAGCAACCGAAGTGTCCATCGACAGATGAATGGATAAAGATGTGGCACATATACACAATGGGATATTACTCGGCTCTAAAAAGAAACAAAATTGAATTATTTGTAGTTAGGGGTGTGGACCTAGAGTCTGTCATACAGAGTGAAGTAAGTCAGAAAGAGAAAAACAAACATCTTACACTAACACATATATATGGAATCTAAAGTAAGAAAGTGGTTCTGACAAACCTAGGGACAAGACAGGAATAAAGATTAAGATGTAGAGAATAGACTTCAGGACACGGGTAGGCAAAAGGGTAAGCTGGGATGAAGTGAGAGAGTGACATGGACATATACACACTATCAAATATAAAATAGATAGGTAGTGGGAAGCAGCCACATAGCACCGGGAGATCAGCTCGGTGCTTTTTGTCCACCTAGAGAGGTGGGATGGGGAGGGTGTGAGGGAGACACAAGAGGGAGGAGATATGAGGATATATGTATATGTATTGCTGATTCACTGTGTTATACAGCAGAAATTAACACAATATTGTAAAACAATTATACTCCAATAAAGATGTTAAAAAAAGTTAACATGCGTTATATAATTTAATACTTTCAACCAGCCTTTGAGGTATATGTTACAGGAAGTCCTGTGTTGCAGATGAGAAGATTTCAGCTTGGAATAGGTAAATAACTTCCCCACGGTGAACCATTACCTTTTAATAGAATAAAATTATTTAAGGTATATGAGTTTGGTGTGGGTGTACAGTGCAGTAAGTCTGTAAATCATCACATTTGTGTCATCTGATTTTCAAACATGGAAATGATATAAAAAAGATCTTTTTTTTTCCTGATCCAACCCAGAGGGCAACCCAGTTTAGAATAAAAGCATTTGGCTGTATTCTTTTCATGGGACACGGGAGATGGCAGTTTGATCATCCAGGAAACTCACCTTTTTAACCAGAGAGAGAGCGTCTCAGTGGGTTTGAAGCAGAGAAGGACACTATGGTCCTTCCTCCCATGTCCTCCTTCTGCCTTTCATGTGTGGAAAAACTTTAACCCAAGAGTAAGTTTAATCAGAGAAGTGAGAAAATGCAGAAACAAGGGAAAACAGTCCAAGTCTGAATAATAATAGTTTAGTCATTAAGCATAGTCAAGGGCTTTTAGTTCTTCTTCAAGGGCTATAGGTAGTATTCTGAGCCATATCTTGTGAGCTGTCTTATAGACACTGAAACATCTACCACGTGGAAGAAGTTAACTACTTGATGATCAGACTGTAGCCATGGCATAAGCTGCCCCATTTCCAAGAACTAGCCTCAAGTAAATGGGAACAAACTGACCTTGGAACTGAAGACTAACTGTACCTAAAACAATCAAGATGATGCTGGTCAGACCATCGATGGCCAATTTCAAGATTACTGTCAGAGCTGCCTGTGCTGTTTCTGCATGTAGCCCCTCCCTCAACCTATAAAAGCTTTTGCCCACTGGTTGCAGGGTCAGGGAGTCAGCCTTTGGACAGGAGACTGCCCTGCCCCGCTCTCGCACCCCTGGTTGCCAGCATCCCAAATAAAGCAAACTTCCCTTTCCACCAACCTTGCCTCTTTATTGGCTTTGGAGCAGCGAGCAGCCGGACCACTCTTTCAGTTACAGGTTGAGGCTTCCAATGATAGAAATTCAAGTAGCAAGTTAAAGAAAAACATGTTGTTTTTTAAATTCTTTTCTTTCTTTTTATTTTTTTTTTGCGGTACGCGGGCCTCTCACTGTTGTGGCCTCTCCCGTTGCGGAGCACAGGCTCCGGACACGCAGGCTCAGCAGGCCATGGCTCATGGGCCTAGCCGCTCCGCGGCATGTGGGATCTTCCTGGACCAGGGCACGAACCCACAGGCGGACTCTCAACCACTGCGCCACCAGGGAATCCCAATTATTTTCTTTTATTTTTGCTACATCTTACCCTAGACTGGTAAATATAAAATGCCTATAGCAGGCAATAATTATGAAAAGAATATTTTTGGTTGAAATATATACTATTATTTGTTTTCCAATTGTTGTTTGTCCCTTCACAAAGAGAGGGAAGGAGGTGACCTAAATAAAACATCATGCATGATGCCTGGAATATGCTAAGTGCTCAGTGATATTAGCTCTTTTTTCTCTTTTTGCCTTTTCTTCTGTGAAACAGAACTAATTCCGATACTTGCAGGCCATGGGACTGTTTCTTTCCAGGATTATGGGTTTTAGGAAAGCTTAGGCATATTAAGTATTACTTGCATGCTAATGGAAATGGTAACTTAATTTAGAGTTCAAATTGAGGGATTTTAGTATTGAATTTAATGCTGAGTTACATTTCCTTTTAGGCATTTTCTGAGGCATCATGTGAACTTCTAACATTCCCAAAAGCCAGGTGTCTTTCCTGTAAAGAGCACATTTGTGTTTATTTTATTTGATGCATGTGTACTCTATGCACGTGTCAAAAAACAGCAACAACTAAGAACACATCTGCATCTGGTGATGCACTCACCTACCCCCTTGGGAAAGCAAGATGTTCAGGTATTTTGCAATGTCTGTTCCTCATGATCATCTGAAGGGGCCCAAGGGCCTCTCAGACTCTTTTGTTTTTCATAATATCCACATTGCAAAAGAAAGAACATTCTAAACTGTGTTCAAGGATATTTTTTTTAATTTTTTTATTAGTCTCTGCTTTATAACAAAGTGAATCATCAAGGATATTTTTCAAAGTGACATCTCATTAAATTGACTCATATGAAAGGGGAAGTGACATGCCACTTGTCTGAGTATTGGTGAAGACAGTGGTATGTATAGAAATATATAGAGTGAATAGAAAAATAATACACCATGCCAAGAATAGTCCCTGCTGTGCAATTGCCTATTCATTCACCAAGTATTAGAAGAGCCATAATTGCATGTCAAACACTGTCATTGGTGAAACAGAACCTCCAAGAAATTAAACTCGATTGATTGTTTTTTTCCAAGGAGCTTGCAGAATGTCCAGTCTATAAACTCTAAAGTTGATTTCTAATCTTATTCCAAGAGCCATTTGTTCAATTTCAAATTCCCAGCAAGTGTACGTGAAAAATGGACATTTTTGAATGAATGAATAAAAATATTAGAAAGCCAATATGGGCAGAAACACTTTCCTTTAATGTGAAGTGCAATGATTGCAATTATTGTTAGAGCCAGTCACAAAAGGCTGTGTACAAAATTATGGGACCATCTGGCTTTCCACCTGGTTGTACATGCTTCTATTTCTGAATATTTTTTACAAGGTGTCTAATAAAAATCACAGAAGAAGAAAATGAAGGCAACAACTAGATTTATAGATTTAACACTTTTGTAGTATGCAATTTTCTTTAAAGAACCTATTTGTTTTGTCAACTTTCTTCAATAAATGAAGCACTTTCCTTTCTTGAAATAAGCTAATAAATAAAAACAAGCTGCTAAATCTAATTCAATCAATATGATAAATTCATAATAATGAAATCAGACATTTGAAATATTGATTATACATTTCCTAAAAGTTAAACAATGTAAGAGAGAAATTAGGTAGTCTGTGGTATCAAGATAATCTCTCAAGCTGGTTGTCACAATTTTTAGATTTCTAGATTTGTCAGAAGAGACATACCTGTCTCCCCACACACCTATGATGAAGAAAAGAGGTTCCATTATATTTTACCAGCGTCTTCATATTCCAAGGAATAAAGGATAAAAGAATTATATCTCTCATGTTATTTTTAAAAGGACTGGGGGCGGGAGGGTGGACGGACAGACTGACGGGAGGGACGGGAGGCGAGCAAGATGGCGCAGACTCAGGGCACCAGGAGGAAAGTGTGTTACTACTACGACGGGGATGTTGGAAATTACTATTACGGACAAGGCCACCCAATGAAGCCTCACCGAATCCGCATGACCCACAATTTGCTCCTTAACTATGGTCTCTACCGAAAGATGGAAATCTATCGCCCTCACAAAGCCAATGCTGAGGAGATGACCAAGTACCACAGTGATGACTACATTAAATTCTTGCGCTCCATCCGCCCAGATAACATGTCTGAATACAGCAAGCAGATGCAGAGATTTAACGTTGGTGAGGACTGTCCGGTATTTGATGGCCTCTTTGAGTTCTGTCAGCTATCTACTGGTGGCTCTGTGGCAAGTGCCGTGAAACTTAATAAGCAGCAGACGGACATCGCTGTGAATTGGGCTGGGGGCCTACACCATGCAAAGAAGTCCGAGGCATCTGGCTTCTGTTACGTCAATGATATCGTCTTGGCCATCCTGGAACTGCTAAAGTATCACCAGAGGGTGCTGTATATTGACATTGATATTCACCACGGCGATGGCGTGGAAGAGGCCTTCTATACCACAGACCGAGTCATGACTGTGTCCTTTCATAAATATGGAGAGTACTTCCCAGGAACTGGGGACCTACGGGATATTGGGGCTGGCAAAGGCAAGTATTATGCTGTCAACTACCCGCTCCGAGATGGGATTGATGACGAGTCCTATGAGGCCATTTTCAAGCCAGTCATGTCCAAAGTAATGGAGATGTTCCAGCCCAGTGCAGTCGTCTTACAGTGTGGCTCTGACTCCTTGTCTGGTGATCGGTTAGGTTGCTTCAATTTGACCATCAAAGGGCACGCCAAGTGTGTGGAATTTGTGAAGAGCTTCAACCTGCCTATGCTGATGCTGGGAGGAGGTGGCTACACCATTCGTAATGTCGCCCGGTGCTGGACATACGAAACAGCTGTGGCTCTGGACACGGAGATCCCTAATGAGCTTCCATACAACGACTACTTCGAGTACTTTGGACCAGATTTCAAACTTCACATCAGTCCTTCCAATATGACTAACCAGAACACTAATGAGTACCTGGAAAAGATCAAACAGCGACTGTTTGAGAACCTGAGAATGCTGCCCCATGCGCCTGGGGTCCAAATGCAGGCCATTCCTGAGGATGCCATTCCAGAGGAGAGTGGCGATGAGGATGAAGAAGACCCTGACAAGCGCATTTCAATCTGTTCCTCGGACAAACGAATTGCCTGTGAGGAAGAGTTCTCCGACTCTGACGAGGAGGGAGAAGGCGGTCGCAAGAACTCTTCCAACTTCAAAAAAGCCAAGAGAGTCAAAACAGAAGATGAGAAAGAGAAAGACCCAGAAGAGAAGAAAGAAGTCACAGAAGAGGAGAAAACCAAGGAGGAGAAGCAAGAAGCCAAAGGGGTCAAGGAGGAGGTCAAGTTGGCCTGAACAGACCTCTCCAGTTCTGGCTTCTTGCCAAGTTCCCCACCTTTATCCCACAATCCCTCAGATTTTATATTTTCTATTTCTCTGTGTATTTATATAAAAATATATTAAATATAAATATCCCCAGGGACTAGACAGGAACCAGGGCCCTGAGCTCAGGGCACACGTGTTAGGTGAGCTTTTCTAGTAGCTGCCTCGCCACCCATCCCTCCCGAACTCTTAATTTTGAACCATAACGGATGCCAGGTCTGGGTGGAAGGGATACACTTAAAACAGCCATAGGACAAAATCTTGAAGTGCCTGCTTTGAAAAGGTGCCCTCATTGAGCATTTTAGAAGGGGTGGCTGGGTCTTCAGGGACTCCCTGTTGTTCTCGGGCTCTTGTCATCAGCCATTTTTAGATTGATTCTGTTCTCATACCTTCCCACTGGCCCCCAGTGAGCCAAGAAACTCACACTGCCTGCCCTCTGTCCTCCCCACAATTCTGCAGATGAAGATTGGTAGTCTTAGTTTCCTTTTTGAGATACTATTTTCATTTTTGTGAGAATCTTTTTAATAAAATGGTACATTTCTATACCCTCCTGAAAAAAAAAAATAAAAAAAAAAAATAAAAGGACTGGAACTGAATCTGAATTCCAGTTCTGTCACTTGCATGCCTTGTGATCTGGTTGCAATGTCCCATTCTTTTCTCCACTGGTACCCTAATCAGTATAATCTATTCAATAATGGTAGTACACTCCCCATGGGAGTGGTGAGAGGTTTTAGTTATAGGATGTATAAAATGCAATAAGTATCTAGCATGTAATGCATTCTCTGTATATATTAGTTCTTTCGTTTCATTCTCTGTGAAAGTTTCCACACTCATGCACTGCCCTTTACAAGCATAGTGACCGTGGAGTGGCATCAGGTTAAGTTAAGTCAGGACAGGAAAATGATGAACAGGCAAGCACCCCTGGTGATATGATAGGAGGCTTCTTGGTGCCACGCCTATCCCAACCACCTTCAGTTATCAGAGAAGATCCTGCAGAGAAGTCACGGGAGAAGTTCTTCCTTTCTATGTCTTACGATGCAGTAGCATCCAACACAAGAGATTCTGATTCATGATGTCTGGGTTGGTCTTCAGGATTCTATGTTTTTTTAAAGTTTCTCAAGTAATTCTAATGTGAGCAGCATTTAGTCATCACTGCTCTGTGATGTGTATCCAATCTAAAATCTACAATTGGTCTTTTCACGCAAATTAATAGCCCTTGTTTTGGGAGGTTAGCAATAATTACAAGAATAGATTCTTCATTTTGAAGAAGATTCTGAATCCATTCTGCTCTCTTGAAGTGAACTGGACTTAGTGTGTTTGGTCCTAAGTGTCTGTTTTCCAATTTCTTTCTCCAATGCTACCCTCATAAAACAATAAGAACAACAAAAAATAAGCAAATTTCCTGGATGTACCTGGCACAAAATAAACCTGGTTCATTATCAGTTGCAGATTATAAACTTCATGGAAAAAAAATCCCTTACTGTAATATAAATATCATCTGCTGAGAGAATTAAGATGATTATTTCCCTGGATACAGTCCTGAAGATAGTATAGTTTATTACCTTGAGATATATTTTTGCTGCTTCTGGCAGAACATTCAGTTCCATTTGGTTGTTTAAACTGAATCTTATTTACAATCATTAACCTTCCAGTTAAGACTATTCTGGTTGAAATTGTTCTTATGTGATAGTATCCTTCTGCCTCTTCTATTTTGTATTAGGAGGTAAGGGAATTGAAATACACTTGGCTTTAAATTAAGTCCATCTATTTAATTACAATGAAGTTCATGTTTGATATTAAATCCTTCGTGCCTTTTCAAATTCTGAACAATCATAACACTGATATTGTCCTTAGAGCATCAGGATCTGTAAACAACATGTTACTGTTTGTATGATTGTCCTATCAGGAGCATAAACTTGTTATAAACATATATACACATGGGTAGTACCATACCAAGGAAGAGTTTTGAGCAATGGGAAAACTTTTAAACAAAACTCTGATCCTCCCTTTGTGTGTGTGTGTATGCATAGAAATATTAACTATCATTGTTACCTATCTGTTATCTGATTTTAGATGACAGTTCACAATTTTAGAAGCAAAATGTGTGTCTCTATTTAAGTATACTAAGTAAATATAAGGCTGACCTAATAAAATTCAACTTGTAAGATGCTCTATTCCCAAGCAAACAACTAAGTTATAAAGATTTAACATTATTATAATAATGTTAATTATCTATCTTTTTATTAGGAAAACGTTTTCTTATGAATTTTGTGAGTTTTGTGAACTACTTTGGTAAATTTTTACCGTAGTTCCTGTTTTGCTGGGTCCAGAGACTATGTGCCAAAAATCTTTTCCCTCAAAACTTTCATGTGTAAGTCAAAGAAAATTTAATCCTTATGCTTTTCATTTATTTACATTTACTCTTAAAGTCATCCAAATATTTTATGTAAGAGCTTTTTGAATTCCAAGAGACATTACAGGGCTCCCAACATCCCAAGGAAGCACTCTGCTGAAATATTTTATCTTCTAGATGTTCATTCTTCTATTTTTAATATATACTCTAAGAAAACAAAATAAACAGATTGTGTGCCCCTTTCTCTTTTGATTGGAATAATTCAAAGCTAACATAAATTTTGTATAGGTAATTCAAAACAATACGGATTGTGACTCACCAATTTTGTATCCTATTACTCTGGCTCCAATATTCTCATGGTTGTAATTCTGAAAATGTATACATAAAATACATTGTACATGATAATTAACTACACACATACATTCATCACCCAGGCATGTGTAGCACGAATACAGAAGACAAGAGGAAAAGGAGGGAGCATCATCCATTTTTAAAAGATTTAAAAAACATTGTAGTAGTGGATAATGAGAGCTCATAAGAAGCTTAAGCAGAGATGGTTAAAGCTTCAAGTAATAGAGGAGAAAACCTCATTGCAGATGGCAGCCACCCTTCTTTGACATAACATCTCAACTATCAAGAAGATTGAAAATATTTATATATATCTAAAATCATGAAGATTAATTGATGGACTGTGTAAGAAACTTTCACCATTCCCAGGTCACTTCCTTCCATGGTAACTGCTGACCCAGAGGTAACTTTTTGAGGATTTTCAAGTCTTGATGGGCTGCCATTCAGCCCAACTTGCCTTCTTAGCCTGGTGAATTTGTATAATGAAAAAAACACATGTCAGACTTGACTTCCTACCCTCATGAAGGTAGCTAGAAATTCAAAGGAAAGAGAGTAATCTCTTCCAAAGAAAGTAAACCAACAAATTGGGGGATGTTTATAGTGGGTATGAGTACCATGGATAAACAATTTCCTCTTTTAGTTTTAGGATGGTGCACACTTGGATTTGCTCTTTGGATTTATTTTTCAAAAATGAAAACCCACTAATTAGTTGGCCAAGTCCTGTATAATAAGTATATCTGAGCAGCCAGCCAGAGTTCCCATTTAAGGAGGAAGTTGGCAGAAAAATTACTTATACAATAATATCTATCCAGACATGAGCAAAAGAAAAAAAAATGAAACCTCAACAAAAGATTGCCAGGGACATAAAGAGTATGAAAGTGAAAGACCAAGATACAGACACAGAATGATTAATCAAAATTACCCAGAGATAGTTCAGTAAACAGAATAAACTTAAGATAATGTAAGTACTAAAATGAAGACAGGGGAGAAATTACTACTGACATATAACAGGGACAGAAAGTCACAAAAGGGATGATCAAAGTAAAAACTCTTAGAAATTAAAAATATAATTGCTATAAAAAGTGGAATCAATAGATAAAATAGAAAAAAAAAAGTAGAGAAAATTTCCCAGGGAAAAGGAGGTCGGGAAGGAAAGTAAATAAGAGAAAGGTTAAGTAAGAGACATATCATCAATCTAGGGGAGTGCTTTTCAATATTTACTTTTTGGATGAACGATTCTTTGTTAATTGCTGTACATTTATCACTGATGTTCAGTGGCTTGGAATGACTGTCCTTATAACAACGTAAAACTTCTCCACATATTTTCAAAACCCTCCTAGTGGAAAGACTCCTCTGTCAGTTGACAGCCACAGATCCAGGAGGTCCATACACAGCATATATAAGCTCAGGGAAAGGACACACACACACACACACACACACACACACAAGCACACAGAGAAGGGGCTAGAACAAATATCTGTCTTTAGGAGTATAGTCAAGTGGTAATTCTGGAAAACACTCCTGCTATAAAATACCTGTAACACATATATTAAACAAACAAATATATATATATATATATATATATATATATATATATATATATATATATATATATAGTTTTTTTTTTTAAATGCATAACTGCTTGTAAGAAGTTAAAGGAAATTCCTAGGAACAACAGAATAATAAATCAATTCTAAAGGCAAGATGGGCCTGAGGGTGTTTTCCAGTTCCAGGAATACAAAACATATTTTTTAAATGCAGCACTCATGTGCTAAATAATCTATTTAACATATATGAGCATAATAATAATTTTAAGAGCTACAAGTTTACACAAATCTCGTGGTTCTGAGTCTTCCTCCTCTGTCCTACGCTAGTGTCTCCTTCCGAGACAACTTTTTTCCCAAATATTGTTTGAAATTCCTATATATATATATATATATATATATATATATATATATATATATATATATATATATATATATAAAACTACCCATATATCTATTAGATTTATTTGCTTATGAGATTTGTAGATATAGTTATATAACAATGTAACACACTCTATAATATTTCTTGACTTGATTTTTTTCTATTCAAAATTCCTAATACTCATCTATTTGACAGCAGGGAACTGTCCCTCCATTGAGATTTTACAGTTACACAGTGTTTCGCTATATGAACTACAATTTTCCTCCTATAGATGAACATTTAAATTATTATATTATTGTTATGAACAATGCTGCTATGGATACTCTGTGACTTAAATGTGGCTGTGAATAGTTTGACACTATTTCCATGAAACAGTGTGGACTATTTCCTCCCTTCTTGAATCTGGGTTAGCCTGTGATACTTTAACCAATGAAATGTGGAGAAAATGATACCTTGTCAGTTTCAGATCTAGCTCTAAAGCGGATTTATAGTTTCAGCCTCGTATTGTATAGAGCTGAGCTGCAGTGCAGTCTATATACAGTCAGAAGGTAGCCTGACTATTTTAATGAAGAGACCTAGTGGAGAGGCTCTAAGACCTACTTGTAGAGAATCAGAGGAGCCCATCCATCCAAGGCCAGCCTCTAACTGTCCCTATCAAGACATCAAGCTTTCATGAAAACTCCAGACAAGTTGTCAGGCCAGTGGGACACCACGGAGTGACCTCATTGATGGCATTTGGAGCAGAAGAATCACTAAAATAAGGCCTTACTGATTTTCAACCCAAAGTATTAAGTTCATAATAAAGTGAATGTGGTTTTAAACCACTGAGTCTATGGGTACTTTGTTACATAGCAATAGGTCATCAAAACACTCCCGGTACATTGTGAACATGAGTTTTGATAGGAAATATACTTAGTGAAATTTTTGAGTCATAGACTATGCACATTCCCAAATTTACAAGATAATACACAAATGTTTTTTTTTCAAAGTGATTATGCCAAGTTACACTCCCACCAGCAGTATAAGATGTTGATCAACCTTGCTCTACAATTGTTCACACTTTATCCTTCCTCTTCAGTACAATGCTCTTTTCTGCCTTTTTACCCATTTTAGGTTTAGTTTATTTCTGACTGATTTGTAGCAGTTATAGATTTTAAAAACTTATCCTTTCTTTATTATATCTGTGTGTATGCGTGTCTTTCCAGTATATTTTGAAGAACAGGAGTTCTTACTTTTTACCTACTCAAATTCATAAACATTTTCTTTCATGCTTTGCACTTCTTGTACCTGTTCTAAGAAATGTATCTCTGATTTCAGATCAAATATATGTGCCTATATTTTCTTCTAAAACGTTAATATTTGCTTTTCACATCTGTCTCTAATCTGCCAACAAGCCAATCTGTTGTTTTCTGTGTGTATGAATGTATGCAGTTGATGTAGGGATCAAATCTTATTTTCTTGTGGAAGATCAATTGTACCAGCATTATTTGATTCCTTTTCCAATCAGTTGTATATTAAGTATCAATATATGCAGGGATCTGCCACTGGCTTCAATATTCTTTTCAGTTTATCTTCTTGCCTATCTCTGTACCAATACTATACTGCCTCTGCTATGTAAGGGAACCTAGGAAATAATAGGTATTCAACAAATACTTTTTCAAGGAGTGAGTTAATATTGCTTTACAGTAAGTTCTGAAATATAGTAACACAAGTCCTCTCACCTCACTCTTCCTCAGGAGCAACTTGCCTACTTCTGAGTCTCTCATCAATCATATACATTTTCATTTCAACTTGTTAAGTAACTTGAAGTACAATATTGGTTCTTCAATCTTAATTATGCAAACCTCGTTATTAATCTTCAACAATTATCAATATTTTTAAATGGTGTTTCATACGTTCCCCTTTTTCTCCTAAAATATTTTAAAACAAATCTCAAACACCATTCAATTTTGTCAATGTATACTTTGGTATTCATTTCTAAGAAATCCAGACTTTACATAATTTCAATGCCATTACCAAGCAAGACCAAATTAAGGCAATTCCTTAATATAATTCATACTTCATTTTCAAATTTCCCCAATGATCTCAAAGTTTTTTTGTTTGTTTGTTTGATTTTGTTTTGTTTTTTTAATCCCTGATTAGTTCAGTGAGGTCCCAAGCAAGGACCACCTATTGCTTTTGGCTGTTTGGTTTCTTATGTTTCTCTCTCTGTCTCTTCCTCCATAAAAAAAAAAAAAAATCACTTTCAAGACCAATTTTGTGCTTTTATTTTCAAATTGTCCAAAGTATTGGGTGCCTGGAATGTATAACAAATAAAGAGTGATAATGAGGTTTCAGCCAATGGACATGGTTGTAAGAGCTGAGTCAAGGTATTGCTAATAGTAGGGCTCATCCTCTAGGACCATAAAAGTGATTGACATTTTGTCACATGGATATTGTGTTTGTTTGATCTCTCATAATTGACAGTTCACTCGAGTCTCCACCTTCTCATTCCCTCAATTTTCATCTCTTAGATTTATCTCTTCCTATGTAATTCTTTCTATCTCCAGGCTATCTGGGCCATAAATATATTGACAAGAGACAACAGTCATGAATAACAAAAAGAGCAACTCTAACTTTCTCCTGCTCACTTCTGGGATATGTCCTAATTACAACCTAGGACTCACAATATATGCTTCTTTTTTCATGTGTAATTTTACTATTTTCAAATTTTTTGATAAACATTTTAAGACAATTTAGGAATTAACCATCAAACACTTTCTCTTCAATGAAGAAAAAGGAACAAATTGCTCTTTAAAGGAATGAATTGTTCCAGAACATTCTGCTACTTGTGATGGTTTTTGTTTATACCAAAGACTGATACCTACTTCAACTAGAATTTGCAGGTTGAAGGATTGATTATTCTTCTAACATCTTTGGAATCTGAAAACTAAAATTGACATGAGCTTGCATCATGAGATTGAATTTCTTAAATGGGCATGCTTTTGAGAATATGTGATGGATTTTGATACACCTTTTTAAAACCATGCTCTTGAACACAAAAGCCACCTGCTTGTTAATAACACTGTTAAAAATACACACGTTTATCACCTCTTGAGACTTCAGGTCACTCTGCACATGCCCCATCATTCTGCCATGAAGTCATTTATTTCTTCTCAATTTGAATAGCTTTAATCAGATCAAAATGTTCCCTCTAAAGAACTGTTTTCAATTCAAGGAAAGAATTCAACATTCTTTTAAAAAGTCTTCACAATATACTACACTGTAATCTGCTTCACATGAACAAAGTGCAAATAACAGAAATACTGAAATACTATTTTGAAA
Organism: Mesoplodon mirus; assembly: GCF_964341445.2. Lineage (NCBI taxonomy): Eukaryota > Metazoa > Chordata > Mammalia > Artiodactyla > Ziphiidae > Mesoplodon > Mesoplodon mirus. Next base: position 130,316,462 of record NC_138982.1, on the reverse strand, counting down.
GTCTAAACACAGTGAACTAGTCCAGAACCTGATAAGAAATATATATATACATTTTACTTTTACTTTGATAATGTTGGCAATATATTTTAAACAGTCCACTATATGATATGTGTTTCAAAACTAACAAATTATATAACTATTTAATCTTGGCATACTCCTTTGTTTTGAGTTGGCTCATGTGGTTTTCTATGCTTTGAAAGAAAGAACTTTAAGACATCAATTTGTGCATTGGTCATAAAGTTTATGATCTCATATGTGGCATAATAGATATGAAAAGGGGTAGAAAATGATATTCAAATTTCTCAGGATATTAGGCACAAACCAGGACTATCCTGAGCACACTGGTATGTATGGATACCCTACTTATAAAGTATTTTATAGACATGTTAATAAATATTCCAAAGACTGCAAATTTTCTCCCTTTGTTAAATGTTTGAGCAGTTTTTCCCCAACAATTCACATAATTGGCTCTCTCTAATAAATATTCCTCTTTTAAAGGTTGAAAGTGTGTTTTTTACTGTATAATGTTAACTTCTGGTTTACTTATTAAACTTAGTTTCTCTGCCTGGAATCACAAAAATTAAAGTCTGTGATGACTAGCAGCAAGATCCAATGTGGTTTCCTGTTCCTTTTTCTCCAATGAAAACTATTTCCATTTAAAATAGTTTACATATAAGAATTAATGGAAGGAAATATCACTCCCAAGCCAGACCATAAACATTCCATCTAATCATGTTAAATTACTGTTCCAAGGAGCTAAATAATTAGTATAGTCCACATTTTGAGAATAGTTAGCAAGTACTCAGTACAAAATGATGGAACCCACTTTTTTCAATGCACTGAAGGAGATAAACAGAAATAAAATATCCAGCCCTAACCTCAATATAATTATAATTTTCTTAAAGTTGAAGGCATGCTTACAACCACCACCACAACAGCAGCAGCAGCAAAACCACAAAGCAATAAGAGGTAATACATGACAATGGAGAAAATAAACACCAAGAAGGAGTTCACTGTGGGTTGGGGTATTCATGGACCTGATGACCTGAAGTTGGTCTTAAAGAATTGTAAGATTTAAAACAGACAATTTTTTAAAGCATGGTTAAAGGTCAAAAGCATAAAAGTTACATTTTAAAGTGTCAGTAAAATGTGGTCTTAAAAATACCCAGGCAAGTGTTTTGAATCCTTTTGTGTTGATCTCCCATAAAGAAGAGAACTTACCTTGCCACGAGGCAGATGTACACGAATGTTGCCCTGGAAAGAGGCCTCCTCCAAGGGTTGAAGAAGAGTTTAGATTCCCTCAGCTGCATGCTATTCCTCTTCACTACCTGAAGACTGACAAGCAGGGATTTGTGAAGTGGGCATTATCCATGGCTAAGACCAGGCCTGAGACGATTTGTTAAATTCAGGCAAGCTACAGAGAAACCATCTGTGGGTGACTACTTTTGCATGAACTTTTGAATAAATTTGAAATAATGTCCTAGGGGCAAGATTTTCTTCTTTCTCTGTCACAAATAATCCTGAGACCAAAGGGCTTCCAGCTAGGATTGACTCACTTGACATGTACAAACATCTCCAATTGCCTCTTCTTTATCTGCCTTTAAATATGCAGTAGTCTCCTTTAGCTGTCAAAATAAAGGAAAAAAAAAAGAAAAAAAAAGAAATCTGTATTAGACATTGTCTCCTCTCCCCAGTACACTGGTCACTTTAAGGCTAAATAATGTTAGCTCTCAGTGTTGATTCTCAAGTTATATGAGGGACTAAATTTAGATGGTGAGGTCTGGATTAAGGTTAACTGGGTAAGCACTATTAAAAAAAAAAGGTATTTCAGTACAAAATAGGGTACCTGTCTTCAAGTAGTTTGCCCATCCCCCAAGGATTTTGAATTTGTACTTTTAAAGGAGCTTGCAATTAGAGAGTGATTCAACAATATGAGTGGGCATAGTGTGAGAGCAGCACTCCTTATATTGTGTTTGAAATATAAATATATATAATTTTACTAGCACGATTTAGGAATATAGAATTTAGCAATAAAAATTTAGAGATTTAAATACATTTACACCCCTTGACTCTGTAATTCTCAACTCTGTAAAAAACGCTATCCACATGAATAGAATACCTTCAGAAGGAAAATATTAAAAAAAAAATAAAATCCTACTTATGGATGGTGGAATTACAAGTGATTTTTTCAAAACTCATTCTCTATAGCTTGTTAATCAAGGGACCTAGCAAATGGGATGGTTCTTTGTCATTGTTATGTTCACTGTTCTGAAACATATCCAAAACATAAAGATGTTATCTAAAAAGTTTTCTCTTAATGTGCACAAACACACACACACACACACACAAACACACACACACACAAACAAAGACATATCTCTTAAAATAAGTTAAAAACTTTCTAACAAGACAGTCTAGAGCGTTTCCTTTTTGAATGGAAAAGTGGGTTTTAAGTGATGTTGACAATAACCTTAAATTATGCATAATGGCCCATCTCTGGGAAGTCTGCCACCCATTTAATGGGTGTTAAGCTAAGATACCTTTGTTTAGCTCACAGGAAATAGCTTGACAAGTCTCATCTGTGAATGCCTGCAGAAAGGAAGAAATTAACATTTCCCCTCCAGAGTCTGACCAGAACCAGGACTTTACTCCCTCCCCTTTAGTGTAAAAGAAACCTGAATTCTAACTCAGGGAAAATGGTTCTTTGGGACTTCAGTCCACAATCTTCTTGGTCTGCTGGCTTTCTGAATAAAATTGCTATTCCTTGCCCCAAAAAGGAATGTCAAGAGACAATTCCTTGTCTCTTGATTTATTGGCCTATCATGCAGCAAGCAGTATGAGCTTGGACTCAGTAACAAAAATATCATCAAAATTGTCTATTTGAAAGAAACAAAACTTCCTATTTGATATATTTCTTTTCATAAATAAAGATAATCACATAAATAATACAAGATAAAAGAGTAGAATCTAGGACTCCACAACTCCAGTTCAGAGAATTTTCCAAGTGTGCGAGACTTAATACATTAAACTCTGGAAGTTTCTTAAACTACAGGTTGTTCCATGTAATCTCAAAACTAACAAACAAATGCAGATTCTCCTCTCATTTGGTGTCCAGCATGTGCCATGTACCCGATCTGTTGTAAAATATATGGAAATAAAAGAGGAATAAAATGATGCAAGATCTACTAAACTCCACTTTCTCTGTAAGTCTCCTTAAATATTTATCCCAATTACTTCTTACAGCCACCTTTAGAATGATATACTGCAATCTCTGAGGAACAAAACAAGAATACTGAGATTCACAGATTCAAGTCACAAACAAAATAGGAAAATCAGAATTTTAACCAAATTATCTGATTTTAAAACCCAACTTGTCTCTACTGAGTCAGAAGGTATCTATGCCTCTTTAGTAAAGTATTTGGCTTAAGATTCAATATATTATTATTTTTTTAATCTTTAGAGAGAGGGATCAATGTTATCCTAAAGAGAGATATCTACCAATCAGGTAAAGGATTCATATTTGTTCTTAACTTGTTCAACATACTTGAGATAGGAAATAAATAACACATTCAAAATAGGATAAATTTAAGAAAGTTTACTGACAATAACATTAAACAAAAGTACAGACTAAGTACAGAAGAACCTCAAAGGAAACTAGGTTCGCAGCAGTGAAGTTGTTAGCAAGCCTAGACTGAAAGTGGGGACAAGCTACAGAAACCTGGAGAAGGGCTGCCGAGAGCAAGTTGTTATGAGAGGAGTAGTGACCTATGCCTGGAGGAAACTCCACAGGAAGACATCAAAAAGTTTTATCTAATACCCTAAATTCACTCTCATTCCTCCCTCTGATGGTTGGTGAGGACTTCCCAAACATTCACTTGATCACAAACTCAATGGAAACAAACTAAGTGATGGAGTGCCAGCAAAGCAATGCCCATGCAGGTTGTATTAGGAGAAAGATAACTTTCAGAACAAGGAGAATGTTGGTACACACTATTCTGCATGGTCAGAGAGCACCGTTTTGCCCATTTACGGGAAATTCATTTTATGAAAATATTGAAAAAAATGCACCACTTTGAAAGGAAGAACACTCATATGGTAAATAGTCTAGAATAGGCTAGACACTGAGGGAAAAGAAAAGGAAGAGTGTGATACAAACAAAGTACATTAAAAAGCCATTCATGGGTAATGAAGGAACAGAAATACCACTCAGATTATTTTAAGCAAAAAAGGGAGATCTTGGTTAATGAAGAAAACCAAGAAGTGTCTGTTTTGTACATGTGCCACACCTAGAATTGTCTCTGTACAAGAGACACAGTATATACTTCTGATCACCCCACCCACAGGCCACAAAGATAGTCTCACCAAGACTACAAGGAGTTAAGGAATCAAAGAGAGCTTGAAGAAGGGATGTGAGTAGAGAAAAACAACATATTCACTATAGGTCATGAGCAGTGTTCTTAAAAGATGCTCATGAGAAAAGAGAATTAGAATTGGTCTATATAGGTCCATAGGACTTACACTGGGTACTTTTAGGGGGTCAGATATTGACTAAATTCTTCAAATCTGTCTATAAATGAAACTGGTAGTGAGACACCTATCACTAGAAGCGTTTCAGAAAAGAGTAAAACATGTTTCTTTCTAGGTCTAAGGGTTTCTGTGTTAGAGAGTAGATCCTGGAAACACATTTTTTTTAATATTAAGCATTTATAATTTTGTTTCTTTCTCCACCAGCATCCCCCAGAGTTCAACATGTGGAATAGAAACCCCTTGCTTCAGGCACAATGATATTGCAATGAATCTTGGAATTATTTATTAGAAAGCACAAAATATACATAAACTGACAAGGAGTAGGCTGTAGGGAGAGGAAACACAGAAAGAAATGTTTTCTCTTAATGTAAAACAAAACAAAACTCATCACCCTGTCCTTTGTTGAAAGAAGGTGGAGAGTAAAAATAGGTATTAGTACTGCATAACATTATGCAGTTCCCAATAAGAAAAAAGCTTTGGTAAAACATTAAAAATGATTAATTCTCATCTCAGTACTACTTCTGAATAAGCACTGTAGCTCTGCAAAAGATCTTGTGTTCCATTCTGTTTAAAAAAAAAAAAAACCCACACACAAAGACATCAGTTTAGTATTTTGTAAAGAATTTAGAATAGATTAAAAGAGAGAAAGACAATCTCATGGACAAAAAAATCAAGTGTTTGTTCATAAAAGCATATTATATTCGAGACTAAAATTAATGATGCACTTGAAAGAAGAAAGACAAGGACTGGGTATTTGCTGTACTTTTCTAAGATGAAGTTTATTAAAAGAAGATTATTAATCCGTGATAAGCATGCATGATTATACACTAGTGCTTTTTATACAATGGTTCTGTTATTGATTGCTTATTATCTTTAAATATTAGGTAATCTCCAGCAGTGGAAGTATAAATACATCGTGTATTCTTGGGACTTTTTAAAAGGTTATAAAAATGACATAGATTATTTATTTCATACATTTATAAATTAACCTGAATGAAAATGTCTATGAACCAACAGAAGATGTGTTTAGTTTTCTACCAAAGTGTTTTGTGATGATACTTAACTGTTTATACCCTTTATTTGTCAAGTAGTAATGATAAAACATTTCTCTACTTCATAGGGACCTTGAAGGACTAACTTCAGTTACATTGACGAAAATTCTGTGACTTTCTCAGAAGAAATTCTTATAAATATTTCTAAGACATTCTTGTTATTATAAAACCACTATTGACTGAATTTCTCTGGGAATAGAATGTTCCAGTTAATTTAATTTAATTTTCTGTTGAACTAAGCATTAGTGGATAAAACTATTTTATTTCTGTCTACAATGTTAAAATGGTTTATAAAACTTCTTGGGGTATTTTTCTTGCCTAAACACAACTCAGTGAACATAAACAACCATCTATATGATACTTTACAATTTGATACCATTTATACAGCATCTATAACGTATTGAAAATTAAACTAAACTTGTATTGACACCAGTTGAGATGGGTTGTTGACTGACCGTCCTTGAAATAAAATTGTCTTTGTCAATGTACTCTCTCTTTGTATTTTAAGATCATATTCATTTACATTTTAGTTGATTTAATTGTTACCTATTACCCTTAAAAGCAGTTGTTATACAAACTCATTGAAAACAAGGAGAAAGCACTCTAAAATTTGAAAGAATTCCTTGGAATATTAAGAAAAATAGTAAATATAATCAATCTCACAATAAAAAAAAAAGAAAGTAGGTGACAGTGGGGGAATACTCTATCTTTATGTCTCATTATGATTAAATTTCTCTGTTCTACCAATGTTTTCAACTGATAGATAAGTTCATATGGGATTGTACCTCTTCTCTGTCTCTTTTACTTAGTGGCTGATGCTAAAAAAATATTTTCCTGTTCTTTGAATAGGCTGCAAATTATATGGTTTTACTGAATGTGCAGATTAGAAATCTGATTATCTACAATGTCTGCCCTTTAAAACATTATTTAACTTCTTTAAATAATTTTGATTATTTAATTAAAAAAATTAAATTAGGGCATTAGCAGCAGAAAGCTAGTAAGTGCTAGTTCATTTTCCTAGTTCACTGTAGCTACATATTAATTCATTAACCTTTAGATTATGTAGCTGGAGCCAGACCAGAGGGAGATTTCTGCCTCTGGCTAAGATGTAAAAAGCTGGAAGGAACATTGCTTCCATTCTAACAATAATATAAAGTCAAATAAACTATAAAATCATAACTTTTCTTGAGTCCATCAGAAAGCTGAGGTTGTTATCCAACCAAATTATTTGAATTCCAAAAGGAAACATGTCTCTACAAGAGGAGATGGGACACAGCACCAGCTCACCTGGGTCAAAGCACTGGGGGAAGAGGCTGATTAGCAGTTATTATAAAAGTGAATTAAAAAAATCAGCTGAAATTTTAGCAAATTATGAAAAGTGAAGTGTGAACTATTATCCATATAAGACTGTAAGAACTGGGGCCCAGACATCCTTTTATCAGCTCTTTTTTTTTTTTTTTAATGAACCTCACTTAGTAACTAAAAGAGAATCTGGAGGAAGGGCTGGAGACCAAAAAAAGCTCCTCTCCTTGGTGGAATCTTGCAGAAAACGCTTTTTAACTGCTCAAGGAAGATACAAAGCCCTATCTGTTTCCTCTAAACTATTTTCTCCTATTAAACAAAAACGTGGAGGAACAATAGCCCATCACCTTAAGGGCACAGCAAAGACTCATGGTCACTGGGGAAAGAGCAGAAGAGAAATCCCTGTACTCCAGGGTGTGGTTAAGAAAACCATGCTGGCCTTAGAATCCTATATCTGCACCCACTTAGAGGTTTGCCTCCAATAAGGTAGGATTAGGGAATACCTGGTAAAAATCAACACAGATCAAGGGCACAGTTTGGGTGACACGCAGAGAAAGAATGCTGAGAAAGTTCCCACATCTTGCTCCCCATGAAGCTGGGCACAAAGGATCTGCCTAAACTGAGGCTGAAACTGGACAATAGTAAATTATTGCCAGCCGTCACCCCTAGCCCAGAATCCAGCAACAGGAAAAGTGGTCTATCACTGGAGGAGAATAATGTCATGGACTGAGATTCCCTGTAGTGTAGGTATGCAGAGATGATGAAAGTTCAGGGTGGAACACAAACACTGAGAAAGAAATTAAAAATAAATTCCTGGCACTCTAGCCACCACTTTAAGCAGAAAGCAACAGTCCTGATAAAAGTACATGAAGACTGTAAGACATAGTAGAAGAAATAGCAACAGAAAAACCCAAACTCTGTTCAATTGAAAAAATGTTCAGTTAACACAAAAGTCATCAGAAAATGGATGAAAAGCAAAAGTAAGAGAAAGCCATCAAAAGATAAAGTGGTAGATATAATTCCAAATATCAATAATTAAGTTAAATGTAAATGATCTAAAAATCAATTAAAATGCAGAGATTGCTAGAATGGGTGAAAAAATATCCAAATATATCTGCTTATAAAAACGTCACTGAATACAATTATATAAATAAAAGTACAACCACGAAAAAGAATACATCATGGAAACACTAACAACAACAACAACAACAACAACAACAACAAAAAACTGAAGTGACTAAATGAATATCAGACAAAGTAGACTTCAGAATAGAAAAATTTACCAGGAACAAAGAGAGATATTGCATAACACTAAAAGGGTAAATTCATGTCACCAAGAAGATAGAAAAATCTTAATTGTGTATGTACCTAACAATAGAACTTCAGATTCAATGAAGCCAAAACTGATAGAATTGAAAGGACAAATACACAGATCTATATTACAGTTGGGGACTTCAACACTTCTCTTTTAGAATACATGGAAAGAAAATCAGTAAGAGATGGGCTTGCTGGGCAATGACTTGAAAGCGCTGAATCTAATCACTGTACTAGATAAATCTTGAAACTGAAATATTGGTTAGCTTATATTTCCACACTGTCTCTGTGGAATTAGCAAAATATCTAGTAGTTTTGCTCTTATTAAATTAGACAATAAAATCAATGACATGCACACACATATACCTCCTCACACCTGCTTCTCCCCACGCATACACACATACATTCACAATCCCCATACCCTCTCAACACCTGTTTAAATGCTACTAATAATTTGTGCTTTCATATGTGAAACACTATTATATAAAACAGTGTGAGGTAGTTCACTGCAATGGTTTTAATGCTTACTATCTGTTCTAAGCATCAATTAGTTTACATTTATAAATAGAGAGCAGTATGAAAAGAAAAAGTTTAATGAAATTTAAGGATGACCTTGAAAAAGTTTAAAGTTTGATTACTTGACTTTGCTAGGGGTTGTTGGTATATTTAAATCATAATATCTGAAATTCTAGGGACAGAATCAAATGAAGATCTGTTGTGTCCCAAGTTAGGCAATAATTTGGTGATGTCTAACCAATCTTCTCAATTTTTCAGCTCCACATTTATTTGGAAAAGAGTCTGAGTGCTGTGTTGGTGAAGTGTGAAGGTGAATGCCCTGTTAGCTACTCTTAGACTCCTCTATTGAGTTCCTGCTATAGACCTGAATGCCCCACTAAGCAAAACAAAGAACTCCAGACCTGTTTTTCTAAGGTCCTTTACTGATGTCTGTTCTTGCCTAATCATTCTTCTTTTGCCAATCCCCAAAATTACCTCTCTTGAGAAAAATTCTGGGGAATAGTTTCTCTACTTCATTAGAGTTCAATGAGTCTCAGGGTAGCAGCTGAAAATCAAGTGGTTTTCTGCTCACAATACATCCTGCTCCCTTCCGCAAATGGGGCACCTTCTTGTTTTGTGTGATCTAGAGAGTGCCCGTGTCTGACTTCCAGAGAGTCTCTCCCCTGCTCTCCCACTTACCTGACAGCAAAGGGGTCTTCTAGGAGAAAGATTAAGTAACAGAAAAGAGCCTTCATCATTCTTTCTATTGAATGCTGCAAGGATAGTGTGAGGGGAATCTTACTACTACATGATTTCCAACAGCCAAATGGTGTGATTGCAACACTCACCTACTAGGGGTAGCAAGAGTTCAAGCATGCTATTATCTTCCTTGGGTATCTACTGATGCCCCTTATAAAGATATCTTTATGGTGGCACTGAAGGTAAAATAAAAAAAAAAATTCTTATCTGTGGTACAGAGACATATTTTTATAGATTTTTCAAAAGAACAATTAAAATTTCCCTGTTTTTCTCTACTCTCTCAGGAATCTTATTTTTGTCCACTTGCTAATTCCATTGTTTGAAAGAGACAGGAAGAGAGCATCCCACTTTTTTTGTTGTTGTTAATGAAAGATCATACAAAAATATGTGGGGCCATTTTGTACTAATTATACAACTTTTAGTAGTGTGCCGGCTGGCTAAGTTTGTTTGCTGGTGGCAATTTTATAGCAACATTGCAGAAAAGATTCCAATCCAAAGATAGTTCTGCTGAAAAATGAAAGAAGTGAGAAAATGCTGAGACTATTAAAAAAAAAATAAGAGCTTAGATAGCTAAACATTAAATAAAGGGTAACTGCACTAGGGGAAAAAAATCTCAGTGACCAGAGGAAACATAAATAGGAGGAGCATATTACCCTTCCCCATAACTATATACTAGCACAAAATACATCTTTATAATTTATGAATTATTAACCATGTTTTTTAATTGGGTTCCTTATCCTCCATTAAGTTGTAAATTTGACTCATTTACATAATATCTTCTTACTGAATTTCATGGTAAGTGTACATTGCATTAATAGGTTACTCATCTGATATCAGGAGTAGAAAAATGCCATGATGTGATGACAAAATCTCGATTCTAAATTTTAAAGTATTGCAACAAAAGGGGAGAGATTCTGCCATCTGTTATTTACATTGAGAATCAGAATTATATAATTATTCAAGATTTTAGAAATTATCTCAACATTTTTATAATGCAGATAAGAAAAAATTAAGCTCCAGAGTTGTTTATCCAGGAGGTTAGGAGCAGAATAGTGACTAGACCCAGAGTGTTCTTATTCTTTGACCAATAGTTCCATGCTGACTCTAAGCTACAATAAATGTCCAGATATTCCTAGAATAAGAGATACTAGTGGGAGCTAATTCTGTAACCACAGTAGAGAGAATGAGCAAAACTAAGTAGAAATATCATGAAGCACCATTTTGCACAGTATGTAATAAATGGATGTGTTAACCTTCCATCCTTAGTTGTCCTCTTTCACTACTTAATTTTGGAATCCAAATTTTAATAGTTTTCAGCCAGAACTCTGTTCAGGAAAATAGGATCACTGTACGTGAAAAAAAGGCTTGGATGCTCACTTACGCATAATTCATAAGAAAGTTAGTAAGAAACTAAACTAAATTAGGAAATGATATGAACAAAAAAGCACCTCTATATATTTATGAATATATATATATATATATATATATATATATATTTGTTGTAAAAATATATCAAATTTAGAAATCTGCCTTCACCATTTTGAAACCAGTGATCCAACTTATGAAATCTTATATTTTGAGTAAATTGTTTCCATACATCCTGTTTAATAAAAATTATGGTTGCTACCTCTAACTTACAGTAGCCACAAGGCATAAGAATGATAAGGGAAATTAAACGTGTTGACTTCATGAAGAGTGGCTAGCAAGTTGTGTTTATCTTGATTTCAACTAAAGAATAAAAGTTATCAATCTTTACTCTGCAGGTTTTGTATCGTTTTTGATAATGTCATATGTTTAGCAAAGTTGAGTGAAGGATTATAATCAAGATTCTCCTGTAGAGAATGCCAAGGGCTTACAGTACCACTGGGGCATGGAGGCAGAGTTTGAAGAATTACTGGAGGATGGAGTAGAAGTAACAAAAAATAAAGAGGAAAGGGTGTGCTGTAACTTAAACTAAAGTGAAGCAAATCCTTACTCATTTTTCCTAAGAAAATAGGGCCAAACACTATTTCATATGCATTGCCTTGTTTTCCACCCTGGGTGCCAACTCCCTCTGCCATGGAAAGACTGAGTGTCCTTTGCCTGAAGTTGACACAGAACTGTTCTTTCTTCTAATTCCTACAAAGAAGGATATTAGGATATTACTGATTAAAGGTGGGAAGCAGAGAACTGTTCTAATTTTATTCGAAATTAGTTTGAATTCATCCAAGATCAAAGGAAAACCAGACGTGGGAAAACAAATAGACCACAAACAAGTCATTTGTTGACCTGATGCCATTTCTTGGAAGTAAAATGACTGTGACCCTTAGGAAGGCTGGCTCGGCAACCGTGACACCAGCAAGGGATTATCCAGCAACAAGCATCTCAGGGTTCCCCATCTCTGAACGTATGTTATGAAAATGAGGTTTTAATAACATAAAGTCCAGTCAGGGTATTCTCAAAGGTCCAAGTGCAAGTGGATTTACATTGAAACATATGTGCACCTACACGCAAGGATACACACACACATGCACACACATACTGGAACATGCTTTGCCCACATGTACAAAGCATGCAACAGTTTGCTTGCCTGGAGCTTTTGCTTGTGTAGATCCTATCAAGACAACCCTTGGCTACTAAGAGCTCAGCTTCTTAGTAGTATGCATGAATCAAACAACTTCCTTTCAGGTTTACATAATGTCTGCTTTCTTAGTGTATTTGAAACATCAGGTTGTTTTTTCTAGAATCAATTATTTTTATGATGTTTCCTTTTCTTTCTATTCTTTTTTTTCAGAGTGGTGATAAAAATCTACTCATCTAAAGTCCTGACACCTTCAACTGCTTTTCCTTGAACCCCAGATGCTTGTTACAAAGTAGAACTAAGAGGATGGGAGAGAGTATAATAGTGAACGTTTTGGGTTTGGAAATATTGTGAAAGTTTGGATTAAAATAAACATGGCCAAAAGCAGACATGTCTGTGGTAACATAAATACATTTTTCCATGATCCTAAATAAAGCCTTGTATATCACAGAATAAGTTGTATTTCTCATGAAGTACATGATGATTCCAAACGGAACACATAGTGGATAAGATATATGGCTTTTAAAATACAACTGATATTGATATTTAAATGTTATAGTTAAAGATGTGTATGAATTTAACCCATTCTCACCACTTATTTAATAGACATAGGTGAGGATAACTGTATTCTTCTATTCACCACTCTAACGGGAAAGGCCAAATCTATACATTCACAAATACTAAAATGAGTCCAAGTATCAGAGCTCTAGGGTCAGACTTTTGAAAAATAATGAGCCCCAAAGAGGCTTTCAGAATTAAGTATTTCATAGGATGTTTAAATTGCTTGGTGGTCTCTTCAATCTTCTTTGGTAGAGTTGGGAGCAGAGTTTCTCTCCCAGAGAATTTTTGAAACTAAACTGGACAGATGAAAGAAATGTATCCTCAACAAGTGTTTCAAGCTATTTATTTTCTAACATTTCTGTACTCAGGACAGATTAAGATCACACAATGAAAGAGAAAGAGGAATTGAGCCAATGACAGTTTATCCAAAATTTAAACTAGTGGTTTTAAAGAAAATTGTCTTGGCCTAAGTGTAATTTATTATTTTATCTTTCATATGTTACTCAAGAAATGGAATATAACATTAAATTTATATCACCTTTAATTTATTTAAAGTTGATGCTTCATTTATTTTTATTTTTGTGTTTTTCTAAGGCAAGATAAAAAGTAATTCAAGTGTATACAAGTTTCCAACTTTTTGCCTCCCTTCCAAATCTCTGAGTTAAATAATGGACATATAATTGTTTGTCATGGCCCTTTACCGCTGTGCAGTTTAATACCTGGTCCGATAGACCCAAATAAAGTGATGTGGAAAGAAAATCAAAATAGAGTCAGTATTTCTATAAATGGCTGGGAGACCATTGAGGAAGTGTGACTTATGTACTTGTTCTCAGCTTGAAAGAAATCTGATTTGATTTTTGGACCATTTACTGTCCTAGCAAAGGCATCCAGAACATCTCCCAGAAGCTCAGGATGCTTATTGGACCCTTATCCTAAAACAACTAGTGACAACAGTCCCTTAAGGATGTTTCCTGTCTTATGTCAGAGTACACCCTGGTGGCTTTTGCCTTTATAAGCCCCTTGTTCTTTCTCTTCCTGGAACACTCTTTAGATTTTACCTGAATCTATGTCCCCAAATTGCAATTTTTAAGACCCCTAAATAAACGATTTTCTTATTTTCAGCATTCTGTGTGTGTCTTTTAGTTTTAGTTGATAGTAAATGACAAAGACTTGTGATAATTAAAAAAATAATTCACACATTCTTCTTATAATTCAGTATAAAATGTCCCATTGATAAAAATATTAGGAAGCTTAGCAAGTTCAAAATGGACTCAGAAAAAGAGAAGTTGTTATGACATCGTATTAGTTTTCCGTTGCTGCATAACCAATTACCACAAATTTAATGACCTGAATAATATAAAATAATTATCAGAAGTCCAACACAGTTTTCACCAGGCTAAAGTCAAAGTATTGGCAGCCCACATTCCTCTCCAAAGGCTCTAAGAGAGGTTCTGTTTTCTTCATTTGTTTGCTCATTCAGTTTATTGGCAGAATTTAATTCCTTATTAATCTTGTAGGACCGAGTTTCCTATTTCCTTGCTAGCTCTCAGGTGAGGGCCATTTCCAGCTCTAGAGGCCATCCATGTTCTTCAGCTTCTGGTCCCTTTTCTCCATCTTCAAACCAGCAGCATCAGTTCTTGCCACTTTTCCCTCTTCAAATATTTTCCTTTATTTTCGCCTATCTCATATCTTCTAACCTAGACAGGCAATGTTCTTTGCTTTTTAGGGATCATATTGAAGGGTGGAATAATATGCCATCCCAAAACATAAAATGACCTCTTAAAAAAGGGGTTATTTTGATTTGATTATTTTGAGAAATAGCAGACAAAGGAGAAGCTCTGAAAAATGGGGTAGAAGTTACCCTTTTGTAAAGTAAATGTACATTTATAAAGGAAATCTCCATTTGTCAGGATGTTTCTCTCACTGTACTAGGAAAAGAAGGATGACTAAATCACAAGAATCTTATTGATGGGGAAGGCACTGACTTAAAATGCATAACCACCTTGACTCTTGTTTTAGGTAATTCCTTGGTCTTCTCCCCATAACTGCCTGACTCTACTTCCTTCTCTCTTTTATCGTTAGCTGAAATGATATTTAAGCCTGAATTCTAAACCACCTCTGAGTGTTACTTATTTTTCCCTAGGTATCTCCCATATATACATGATGTATATATGCCAATAAACTTCTGTTTGCTATTTTTTCTTGTTAATCTGTCTTTTGCTTTCAGGGTTTCCACCTAAGAATTTAGAAGAATTATAGGCATTTTTTTTTCCTCTTCTACAATGTCATTAGATTGTGGCCACTAAACTAATCCAGGATATTCTTCCCATCTCAAGGACCTAATTATATCTGCAAAGTATTTTTTCATGTAAGGTGATATATTCACAGATTCTGGTGTTTAAGGCATGCGTATCTTTGGAGGCACTATTATTCTCCCTAATATAGGCTGTTAAATGATGCTAGTTGCTAAGAGAAGTAGAAGGGTTTGATGAGTGCATAGAATTTATGAGGGAAAATGCTTGTAGTTTGAGGCTATCATTATAATGGAACATCAGTGGTGTATTACTCTCCCATAAGTGCAAACATTAATTTTCTAGGTGATGTGTTATATAATCTGTGTAAAAGTTATCTGTCAGAATGATGGGTACCAAATAGTATTTAGGAAATAAGAAAAGTAATTTGTACAATCTGCAGTTTAAAATATGAGAGGTGATTTTTTGTTGTTGTTGTATTTCTTTTATTGTATTACCTTTTTGAGTTTTGACTGCATTCACTAATTGGCTACTCTAGACTCAGGATCTACAGAAAATAGCAATGTCCCAAAATTAGCAGATGTTATGAGAGCTAATAAATATGTTTACAAGTAAATAAACAGACTCTAAGTCCCCATGGAATTGTTTATTTCTTTTTTCTTTCTTTCTTTCTTTTTCTTTTTTTTTTTTTTTTTGCTGTATGCGGGCCTCTCACTGTTGTGGCCTCTCCTGCTGCGGAGCACAGGCTCCAGACACACAGGCTCAGTGGCCATGGCTCACGGGCCCAGCAGCTCCGCGGCATGTGGGATCTTCCCAGACCGGGGCACGAACCCATATCCCCTGCATCGGCAGGCGGACTCTCAACCACTGCGCCAACAGGGAAGCCTGAAATTGTTTATTTCTTGAACTTATATTTGCATGGACTTATGAGAAGCTATGTGATTTGATGATTAAATTCACAAGAAAATTTTTAACTTTTAATTTTTTACCTACGTCCCTATAATTCAGGGTACATATGAAAGAAATATTGTTACCAAATAGGTAAGTGAATTACTCCCTATGCACAAATCATATACTTGAAAATTTAGGGTCATTGAAATGCTTTATACAAAAAAAAAATCCCTTTCAAATTTCATCAAATTATTTGTGAGAAAAATTCTGAGGATATACAGTGTTATATGCACTTTAATGAATTATAAGGATAGTATTATAAACAATGTAAAAGCAAGTATGTATTATGTATTGTTTTTTTTTCATGCTTTATTCCAAAAACATATTTTGAGGAAACATATAACTTTAAACTATTTAGAGTTCAGTGAAGAACAATAATATAAATACAGTGTAAATGCTGCCAAGATTTCCTGCCTGGGGAACTATAAATAATAACATTAAAAAATAGAAAAACTATTATAGAACATAAACATGATAGATATAATCACACATCTTTGGAAAAGCAGCAGACAAAGCAACTAATCTGCCTGAAGTAGTTGTAAAAACTTCTCTAAGGATGTGGCACTTCAGCTATCTTTAATAACTTCTGAGAGGTAAGGGAACAAACTGCATGTATGAAACAAAAAGAGGGTTCTAACAACATCAGACAACAAAAGAGTTTTCAGAAATTGCATATATGATAGAAATGAAACACTCAGTAGAAAAACTGGAGGATAAAGTTGGTGAAATCTTATATAATGTACAATAAAACTTGAAAAGTTTGAATATCAAAGAGGAAGAATTAGAATATTAGGGAACAAAGGGGAGGATTACTTTCATTCTACAGTTCTATACCCTGCCAAATTATCACCAAACATGAAAGTAGAATAGGGACAATAGATCAATAACTTCAAAATTCTGAGAGAAAATTATTTTTAATCTAGAATTCTCTACCTTGCTAAAGAATTTTTCAAATTTAAATTTAGGATAAAAGCAATTCCATATATATAATTTCTAAAACTAAAACAAAAATCTTTCCTGCCCTCTCTTGCAAAGCTCCATGAGATTATGCTCTGCCAAAAAAAGGAATAAAACAAGAAAGGGGAAGACAGGCTCAATGAAAATGATGATCCAATACAACAGAGGGTAAAGGTATAAAATCTACAGGATTCACTCAGCAATTCAAAAAATATTTATTAATTATCTTCTCTGCACCAGTTACTGTTGTGGATGCTCTAGATATACCAGTGAACAAAATAGAAAAAAGAATTCCTACCCTGATGAAACTTACATTACATTGACTACTGAAATAATAGTTATGGGAAATTCCAATATGAGTGCTTAGTAGAGAGCTGAGAAAGAGAGAAAACTTCACTTCCCAAAGTGGAATTAAACAGATAATGCAAAGTTTATGCTATTTTGTGTTGTAGAGATAAACATTAAAATAATTAGGTAATATGGTTAAATGTAGAAAAAGAAGATGAGGTTGGCTTGAAATACTGTTGGGTTTTGTGTTTGTGTTTTGATTTTAGAAAAACAAAACTGTTGTTCTATTTGACTTGAAATTATGTACCTATTTTGAGAAAACTAAATGTTAACTAAAAAAACGAAAGAGAGAGATCTTTGACATAAACGCTAAAAGGCAGGGAGACAGGGACTTCAAAGGATGAAAGATGGTCAGAAGTGCAAAATGCAAAAGAGAAATCTAGAAGGATCTAGTGGGCCTCAGACTTTAAGGATACTAGCTAAAGGATCATCATACATTCAGAGACTTACCACTTACTTTGTCAACTCTCATCAATGGGACACAATGTTCCTGAGCCATCTCCCTTGATGGATAAAGCATTCTCTTCAACCAGATTTCATTTGCTGTTGAGTTCAAGACATTTTTTTTTTTGAGTTCAAGACTTTTGACCTTTAAAATTTAATGCCTTTGCAGTTAAACATTGAATTTTCATGCAAAATAATATTAAAAAGTTTTGTAAACCAAAGTCTAAAAATTTTCACTTAGCTAATAAAGTTGACCTAAATAAGATTATCTTTTAGAAAAAAAATACAGATGAAAGGGGTTTATATTATACCCTATTCTCCTTTCTATTAAATACTAAAATAATTCTTTTTTTTTTTTTTTTTGCTGTACGCGGGCCTCTCACTGCTGTGGCCTCTCCCGTTGCGGAGCACAGGCTCCGGACGCGCAGGCCCAGCGGCCATGGCTCACGGGCCCAGCCGCCCCGCGGCATATGGGATCCTCCCAGACCGGGGCACGAACCCGTATCCCCTGCATCGGCAGGCGGGCTCTCAACCACCGCGCCACCAGGAAGGCCCTAAAATAATTCTTTATTTTAGACCTAGAGTGTCTTAAACTAGCATCACGTTTAATCCTCTAGAATTTACAGAAAGTGTAGTCATACTGCACTTTCCATTTCCACAGAGATAGTGCACATCTGTTTATTATTCTCACTTATGAAAATATCAAAATCTTCTAAGGATTTTTCTCCAGGCAAGTTTCTATGTGTGATCTTTCTGATCTAACAATAGGCAATTGCAGTGGCATGGTAGGTGAAATCTGCCCTCCTCACACCAGACTCAGTGCACAGCTAGTGCATTGTAGTCTCTGGAGGGAATTGTGATCAAGAACTCAGCATTCCTCACTCCCAGGCCAGCCATGCTCATAAACCTATCTGGATACTAGCATATGTGCCTCCCCTTGGAGGTCTCCTTATTAGGAGACCTTGATTAGGCCGTTTTTCCCCACTCTGACTCAGTACTTTTCTACTCCCTAGCCCTTCCCTTCTTGCTACCCTTGGTTCCCTGGTGTCTATAAAGTGGCAGGGACTTCTGTTCAGGGCTCTTCAGCAGTGAGAGGATTCCCTGTACTTATGTTGCCTGCAGTCTGACTCTTCTGGTGCTCTTCTGTGAGGAGACATGGAATATTAAGGAGCTGACACTTTACTTTTTCTTTTCTCTTACCTGACCTATTGCAGTTAAATGAATAAGGCTTAAGTGTTATTTTCAGCTTGACATATTGTCCTAATTGACCACCTGGACACCTAGCAACTTGACATCTTTCTTATCCTAGTAAGAAGCCTGTAATTGAATGCTCACAGATTAAAAATAGAGGCTAAACACATTTAAAATTTTTAAAAAGCCCTTCAAGTGAATATTCAAATTTCTACATTTATAAATTTGTCATTATTGGGAATTCTCTTTTCCACCCCTACTATGGAGATTCCAAAGTAAAATAGTTATGTAATGCAATATTATGAAGGAAGACATCATATAATTAGTACAACTAAAGTAATCATTTTAGCAATGTGGCTACATTGGCATTTAAAGTTTTGACTATTTCAAGCTTATATATTTCCTATAAAAGTTCTTCAGGTTATGTGTTTGCTTCCTGAATACTGAAAATAAATAAGACCATCTCCACCAATTATCATTTGTAGAATTTTTAATGATGGCCATTCTGACCAGTGTGAGGTGACACCTCATTGTAGTTTTGATTTGCATTTCTCTAATCATTAACGATGTTGAGCATCTTTTCATGTGTCTATTGGCCATCTGTATGTCTTCTTTGGAGAAATGTCTATTTAGGTCTTCTGCCCATATTTTGATTGGGTTGTTTTCTGTTATTGAGTTGTATGAGTTGTTGGTCATCACTTGCTCTCAGTCTGTAGGTTGTCCTTTTATTTTGTTTATGGTTTCCTTTGTTGTGCAAAAGCTTGTAAGTTTGATTAGGTCCCATTTGTTTATTTTTGCTTTTATTTCTATTGCCTTTGGAGACTGATCTAAGAAAACATTGCTACAATTAAGTCAGATAATATTTTACCTATGTTCTCATCTAGGAGTTTTATGGTGTCATCACTTACATTTAAGCCATTTTGAGTTTATTTTTGTGTATGATGTGAGGGGGTATTCTAACTTCATTGATTTATATGTGGCTGTCCAGCTTTCCCAACACAACTTGCTGAAGAGACTGCCATTTCTCCATTGTATATACTTGCTTCCTTTGTTGACGATTAATTGACTGTAGATGTGTGGGTTTATTTCTAGGCTCTGTATTCTGTGCCATTGATCCATATATCTGCTTTTGTGTCAATACCACATTGTTTTGATTACTGTAGCTTTGTAGTATCATCTGAAGTCTGGGAGGGTATGCCTCCAGCTTTGTTCTTTTTCCTCAGGATTTCATTGGCAAATTTGGGTCTTTTATGTTTCCATATATATTTTAGTATTATTTGTTCTAGTTCTGTGAAAAATGTCATAGGTAATTTGATGGGGATCACATTAAATCTATAGATTGCATTCGGTTGTATGGCTATTTTACCAGTATTAATTCTTCCAATCCAAGAGCATGAGATATCTTTCCATTTCTTTGAATCATCTTAAACTTCCTTTATCAGTGTTTTATAGTTCTCAACATATAAGAAAAGGGAACCCTCCTACACTGTTGGTGGGAATGTAAATTGGTGCATCCACTATGGAGGTTCTTTAAAAAACTAAAATTAGAGTTACCATATGATCCAGAAATCCCACTCTTGGGCATATAACCAGAGAAAACCCTAATTTGAAAAGATACATGCACACCAATGTTCATAGTGGCACTATTTACAATAGCCAAGACATGGAAGCAAACTAAGTATCCACAGACAGTTGAATGGATAAAGAAGATGTGGTATATATATATATATATATATATATATATATATATATATATATATATATATATATATAGTATGTATACATATATATATAATGGAATATTACTCAGCCATAAAAAAGAATGATATAATGTCATTTGCAGCAACATGGATAGACCTAGAGATTAAGTGATATCATATGATATCACTTACATGTGGAATCTAAAAAATGATACAAATGAACGTTTTTACAAAAGAGAAACTGATTCACAGACACAGAAAACAAACTTATGTTTACCAAAGCAAAAGGGAGAGGAGAGGGATAAATTAGAAGTTTGTGATTAGCAGATACAAACTACTATACATAAAATAGATAAACAACAAGGACCTACTGCATAGCACAGGGAACTATATTCAATATCTTGTAATGCAAAAGAGTCTGAAAAAATATGTATATGTATAACTGAATCACATTTCTGTATACTAAAAACTAACACAACATTGTAAATCAACTATACTTCAAATAAATAAATAAATATGACCATTTTTTTCTCCCTACTGTGGGGACATAGTTTGAATAGTAGTGTCAAAGAGTTGAATTTTTCAATGTTTTCCTCAAAATTTGAATACTTATTTTTGCAGGGTGTGCATGTTTATCCTGTGCCATTCACTGTACCTTCCATATATTAATTCATATGATTTTCTCAGTAACCTATTTATTCCCATTTTAGAGATGAAGAAACTATAGCACCAACACTTTAAACAGTTTGCCAAATCAATTTCACACAGCTAGTAATGGTGGAAACAGGATTTGTCCCAGTTAAATTACTTTTCCAAATTCCTTAAAAAAAATAGGAAATAGAAGTAAAAAGAAGTATTAATAGAGTCATATAAACTTAGTGGTTAGAAAGGACTTTAAAATAGTTTATTATTTATCCAGTTTAGGGGTAACTTTATTCAAATCCTCCTTGAAGAGTTATTCTGCCTCTTTTGAACACTCCCAGTAATGAGAAATATACCACCAGCCAAGGAAGTTCATATCATGTTTCTCATCTCCAGGTCCCTCCGATTTTTGAAAGTCTATTAATGATTTCACTCCATTTGTCTTAGATCAACAGCATCCAAGAGGCTATAGAGGACACATGTAATATCTTTTTACATGACACCTTTTCACATGTTTGGAGATATTTGGCTTTACACAACACCCTGATGTCTTTCTTCTGAACATGATTCAAGAGGCTTATGCCTCCTTTGAGGTGCTGCATGTAAAACTAATATTTCTAACATTATAGGAGGAGAGACGAGTGGACCATCAATTTCAATGAGATTCTATTCATTTTTTTTCCAGAAGTCAGACCACATTGTTCATATTATATTGAAATTGCTGTCAAGTGTAACTTCTGAGTCTCTTTCCTTTATCCCACTACTCATTTATATTATTCTTCTCTAGTACTTTTGAAATTGGTTTTGAAGATCCAGAGGCTCTATATAATTTCCTCTTGTCAAGTTCACTGTATTGTTTTAGTCCACTAAGCAATGTATTGTTTTATGTCTACTAAGACGTTGTTGCATTCCAAGTTGATCATCCAATTGATATGCATTCCTTTATGATTTGGAGTCCTCGTATACTTGATACACATGTACATGAGGTCTTCAGCCAAGTCAGTCAAATGAAATCCTGAGCAGTATAAGGCTGAATCCTTTGGAATATCCTTCTATACACTTTGAGCACTATTACTCACATATTGATGAAATATTCTTCATACAATGATTATGAGTTGAGCACAGCATCAGTCACATGAGATATGCCTGAACAACAGAGACATGGTATCTTCCATCAGGAAATTACAGGCTAGCTTCGATTTCCTGCAAAACCCCAAAAAAATCCCCTTCCAGATTCAAATAGATTTATTAATAATTGATTTTTAGGTATGATCATTAAACTGGGTACTGATTTACCCAATTGCACTATAATTTAGTCTGAACTCTGAACTCTGCACCCTGAAACTTAAAATATGAGACATTGTAATTTACCAAAGTTACTGAACAAGTTTTATTCCATATTTTTCCAGAGCTAAAGACCCTCTAAAAGGAAAACAAGTTTAATCTTATTACTGTATGGCTTATACTCATTTTGAATCTGCTTTTTCTGAAACACTTCTGCTTATGAAGCCACATCTGCTTTTCTTTTGTTATTAAGTAATATTTCATTACCCAGCTCAAGTAAAGACAGTAACTCATCATCTTTGGGCCTCGAATATAACTCAAAAGTGTTTTTATTTGGTTGTAACATTGCTTTTGTTTGTTTTGTGTAAGCCCTTTGTATGATTTCAGCCTTTTAACTTTCTTGCACTTACAGGTTCATGTGCTTCCTTGAAGTATTTAATTATTATTTTTTTAATCTTCAGTTTATTTATTTATTTATTTATTTATTTACTTACTTATTTTAGGCCAATTCTGGGTAACCTCTGTTTTCTTTTTTTTCTCACACACACACAATGTATTTTATTTTACCAAGAGATAAATAGACTGACACCAAGCATTGTAAATAGATGACCACAACAAAAGCAACAATGATTGCAATTACCAAACACAAAACACACTCATACTATGTCATAATATTAACATTCAGTCCAGTATTCCTCCACAGTAACAGCTCCTTTACTTTGCAGTGAAAATTGATTTGTATATTCTTTGCCTCTGAGTCCTTGGGGGATTTATTTTTATTATTATTCAAATAGAAACACAAAAATTATAATCACCCTCATCATTTCACTCAGTCCCATGTAATTAATTTTTTCTCATCTTGATTTTTGTTATCACTTTTATGAGTTCAGTTTTCCATTAGAGTTCTGAAAATGCTTATTCATTCAGTTCAGCAGTATAGTCAGTTACCAGAAACCTGTACTTGTCAGAGTCGTTTCCTTGAATTCCTTGAAGATGAAAACCTTTTATAGGAACATTTTTGCAAAAGCACCAGAGTACACACAGAACTGTCTGTGAATGACAAACGACTTAAAAATGACCATGGTTAGAGATTTGATGACAGTTCAAAATAATGCAATTGACAAGGAAATTTAGTTATTTCTGAGATATACATTTTAATGTAATAACTAGAATTAAGACTTATAACATTATACCAGAACATATAAGATTTTTAGAAATTTCATGTAATGTCTGAAACATTTATATTAACATATTTCCATACAAATAACCCAAAGAAAGTTTAGTATTTGTTGTTTTTTTTGTTTGTTTTTTTATACTGCAGGTTCTTATTAGTCATCAATTTTATACACATCAGTGTATACGTGTCAATCCCAATCGCCCAATTCAGCACACCACCATCCCCATCCCACCACAGTTGTTCCCCCTTGGTGTCCATACATCTGTTCTCTACATCTGTGTCACGACTTCTGGCATGCAAACCAACTCATCTGTACCATTGTCCTAGGTTCCACATACGTGCATTAATATACGATATTTTTTTTTCTCTTTCTGACTTAACTTCACTCTGTATGACAGTCTCTAGATTCATCCACGTCTCAACAAATGACTCAATTTCGTCCCTTTTTATGGCTGAGTAATATTCCATTGTATATATGTACCACAACTTTTTTATCCATTCGTCTGTTGATGGGCATGTAGGTTCCTTCCATGACCTGGCTATTGTAAATAGTGCTGCAATGAACATTGGGGTACATGTGTCTTTTTGAATTATGTTTTTTTTTTTTTCTGGGTATATGCTCAGCAGTGGGATTGCTGGGTCCTACTGTAATTCTATATTTAGTTTTTTTAAGGAACATCCATACTGTTCTCCATAGTGGCTGTATCAATTTACATTCCCACCAACAGTACAAGAGGGTTCCCTTTTCTCCACACCCTCTCCAGCATTTGTTGTTCGTAGATTTTCTGATGATGCCCATTCTAACAGATGTGAGATGATACCTCATTGTAGTTTTGATATGCATTTCTCAAATAATTAGTGATGTTGAGCAGCTTTTCATGTGCTTCTTGGACATCTGTATGTCTTCTTTGGAGAAATGTCTATTTAGGTCTTCTGCACATTTTTGGATTGGGTTGTTTATTTCTTTAATATTGAGCTGCATGAGTTGTTTATATATTTTGGAGATTAATCCTTAGTCCATAGATTCATTTGCAAATATTTTCCCACTTTCCAAGGGTTGTCTTTTCGTCTTGTATATGGTTTCCTTTGTTGTGCAAAAACTTTGAAGTTTCATTAGGTCCCATTTGTTTATTTTCATTTTTATTTCCATTACTCTAGGAGGTGGATCAAAAAAGATGTTGCTGTGATTTATGTCAAAGAATGTTCTTCCTATGTTTTTCTCTGAGTTTTATAGTGTCCAGTCTTACATTTAGGTCTTGAATCAATTTTGAGTTTATTTTTGTGTATGGTGTTAGGGATTGTTCTAATTTCATTCTTTTATATGTAGCTGTCCAGTTTTCCCAGCACCACTTATTGAAGAGACTGGTTTTTTTCTTTGCCTCCTTTGTCATAGATTAGTTGACCATAGGTGCATGGGTTTATCTCTGGGCTTTCTATCTTGTTCCATTGATCTATGTTTCTGTTTTTCTGCCAGTACCATATTGTCTTCATTACTGTAGCATTGTAGTATAATCTGAAGTCAGGGAGTCTGATTTCTCCAGCTCTGTTTTTTCCCTCAAGACTGCTTTTGCTCTTTGGGGTCTTTTGTGTCCCCATACAAACTTTCAGTCTGTATGTGTCCCTAGGTCTTACGTGGGTCTCTTGTGGACAGCATGTATATGGGTCTTTTTTTTTTTTTTTTATCCATTCAGCAAGCCTGTGTCTTTTGCTTGGAGCATTAATCCATTCAAGTTTAAGGTAATTATCAAGACCTATGCTCCTATGACCATTTTCTTAATTGTTTTGGGTTTGTTTTTGTATGTCCCTTTCTTCTCTTGTGTTTCCCACATAGAGAAGTTTCTTTAGCATTTGTTATAGAGCTGGTTTGGTGGTGCTGAATTCTCTTAGCTTTTGCTTGTCTGTAAAGCTTTTGATTTCTCCATCGAATCTGAATGAGATCTTGCCTGGTAGGGTAATCTTAGGTGTAGGTTCTTCCCTTTATCACTTTAAGTATATCATGCCACTCCCTTCTGGCTTGTAGAGTTTCTGCTGAGAAATCAGCTGTTAACTTTATGGGAGTTCCCATGTATGTTATCTGTCATTTTTTCCCTTGCTGCTTCAAATAATTTTTCTTTGTCTTTAATTGTTGCCAATTTGATTACTATGTGTCTTGGCGTGTTTCTCCTGGGGTTTATCCTGTATGGGATTCTCTGCACTTCCTGGACTTGGGTGGCTATTTCCTTTCCCAAGTTATGGAAGTTTTTGACTATAATGTCTTCAAATATTTTCTCTGGTCCTTTCTCTCTTCTCCTTCTGTGTCTCATATAATGTGAATTTTGTTGTCCCAGAGGTATCTTAGGTTATCTTCATTTATTTTCATTCTTTTTTCTTTAATCTGTTCTGCAGCAGTGAATTCCACCGTTCTGTCTTCCAGGTCACTTATCAGTTCTTCTGCCTCAGTTATTCTGCTATTGATTCCTTCTAGTGTAATTTTCGTTTCAGTTATTGTATTGTTCACCTCTGTTTGTTTGTTCTTTAATTCTTCTAGGTCTTTGTTAAACATTTCTTGCATCTTCTTGATCTTTGCCTCCATTCTTTTTCTGAGGTCCTGGATCATCTTCACTATCATTATTCTGAATTCTTTTTCTGGAAGGTTGTCTATCTCCACTCCAGTTAGTTGTTTTTCTGGGGTTTTATCTTGTTCCTTCATCTGGTATATAACCTTCTGCCTTTTCACCTTGTCTATCTTTCTGTGAATGTGATTTTTGCTCCACAGGTGGCAGGATTGTAGTTCTTCTTGCTTTTGCTGTCTGCCCTCTGGTGGATGAGGCTATCTAAGAGACTTGATGGGAGGGACTGGTGATGGGTAGAGCTGGCTCTTGCTCTGGTGGGAAGAGCTCAGTAAAACTGTAATCCACTTGACTGTTAATGGGTTGGGCTGGTTTCCCTCCATGTTGGTTGTTTCGCCTGAGGCAACCCAACACTGGAGCCTACCTGGGGTGTTTTGTGGGGCTAATGACAGACTCTGGGAGGGCTCAGGACAAGGAGTACTTCCCAGAATTTTTGCTGCCACTGTCCTCGTCCCCACAGTGAAACAGCCACCCACCGTCTCTGCAGGAGAACCTCCAGCACTAGAAGGTAGGTCTGGTTCAGTCTTCCCTGGAGTCACTGATCCTTCCCCTGGGTTGTGATGCACACACTACTTTGTGTGTGCCCTTCAAGAGTGGAGTGTCTGTGTCTCCTAGTCTTGTTGAAGTTCTGCAATCAATTCCCACTAAGCTTCAAAGTCTCATTCTCTAGGAATTCCTCTACCCATTGCCAGACCCTCAGGTTGGGAAGCCTGATGTGGTGTTCAGAAGCTTCACTCCAGTGAGTGGACTTCTGTGGTATAAGTGTTCCCCAGTCTGTGAGTCACCCACCCACCAGTTATGGGATTTGATTTTACTGTGATTGTGCCCCTCGTACCATCTCATTGTGGCTTCTCCTTTGTCTTTGGATGGGGTTATCTTTTCTGGTGAGTTCCAGTGTCTTCCCATCGATGATTGTCCAGCAGCTAGTTGTGATTCTGGTGTTCTCACAAGAGGGAGTCACGTTTAATTGATTTTTGAACCATTATTTCTTTGGGATATCTCTTAACTTTATATGAATAAAGAAAGTGACTAAGAAAAATTAATCTGCATATAGTGTACCAGGAAATTTTATTTCAGGTTACTCAACATTAATATATAACTAATTCAGGCTATCCTTCTTCAAGGTAAAGAAATCATTCATCAGTCCTCTAGAGCAGAAAAAGAAAATACAAACAAGGAAGAAAAATCATATAAGTCACATAGTTTTTCTGCAGCAATATTTTGTACCTAAAGACAATGATGCAATGTCTACAAGGAAAAGGAAAAGGCTTGTAATGCAATAATTTTATAGCCAGCTAAAATATCTTTCAAGTATAAATAGAGCATGGAAATGTTTGAAACAATGAAAAACCCAAAGATTTAATGCAGTGTACGACTGGGATGGAATTAACATATACACACTACTGTATGTAAAATAAACAACAAAGACCTACTGTATAACACAGGGAACTATACTCAATATTTTGTAATAACCTATAAAGGAAAATAATCTGAAAAGGAATAGCTATATGTATATATGTATATATATATATATATATATATATATATATATATATATATATATAACTGAATCACTGTGCTGTAAACCTGAAAATAACATGATATTGTAAATCAACTATACTTCAATAAAAAATATTAATTAATAAAAAAAGAATTTAAGTATAGAAAGCCTTAAAAATTACCACTGATGAAAATCTATTCCCCTTAAAAAGGACTAAACATCTTTGAAAAACATAATAATATAAAAATTAAACATGAGTAGTGTAAATATAATCATGTATCTCACAAATGTTGGGATATAGGCAGATGAGAGTTTGAAATATGTGACATGTTAAAATTTTCCTCATTTATAACAGGAAGTTAATAAATTTCTTTAATGGAAATCTCTGGTTAAAGCTATTGATTCATAGCTCATACTTATGAATAAATTTTTTTTTTAAATTCCAGCTTTTTTTAATATATAATAACACTGTGGTAAAGAAACATTTATATGAATTCCAATAATATATTTATGTTTCATTTTCAATGTCTTTATTATTAAAAATTAAAATACAATTTAATTTAATAATTTTACTATAATGTTTTAATGGTAATTTCCTGTTTTCTTAAACAAATTTGTTTTCCATTATTCTATATATCTGTATATGTGCATAGAAAAATATCTGAAATGAAGTTCAATCATAGTTAAAATTGTTTATTTCAGTGTGAAAAGATTTGCAGTGATTGTTATACCTTTTCTGTGATTATGCATTTTTTGAAATCTTTAAAATCAATATGGGATGTGTTGGGTTTTCTTATTTTGCCATCTGACCCCAATCTGCCCTCTGTCTTTTTTCTGCACTGAGAAGCTGATTCCTTGGACTGTTACCTGTTTTTTTTTTACTGTCTGGCATCAGATTGCTGGGTTCAGCCAATGGGAGTCACTGGTAGGGGAATCACAGAGCAAGAGGGAAGGTTGGGGTATTTGTTCCCCACTCCCTACCATGTTGGGCAGCATTTTCTCTTTGTGTTTGGTACTCTCCATGACTGCAGCTCCAATCAGGCAATCCCTACATTAAGCGCCCCATTCTCCCCAGCCTGAGTTTGAACTTCCTTTGTCCCTCAGACTTAGGGGTGATAAGGGCATCTCACTGTTGCTAATCTCTGGATGCCTCAACATCCATTGTCCATGCCCCTATTCTGGTGAAGCTTTTTGAACTATCTGAGCTAGATTCTGTTTACTGCAGGACTGATAGAATAAGTAATTAATGACATTTTGTTTTGTATTTTTCTGATATTTTTAGTTAAAAAATTGAATTACAGAAATTGCTTGCATACATTTATTGTGAAAGGCTGTAGGTTTTTAATTTAACATTGGAGTTGTGTAAACATAACTCAGTTCTAGGACACAAAAATGAGCATTTTACAGTAAATAGCAAAAAATATTTTATGTACATAAATATAGTATTTCACAAAACTGTGCAAGTACTTTATTGCACAGATTGGAAAATTTATTTACTGACTTCATTTTAAAATGCTACTACTACTTATTATTTTTTAATCATGTTATAGGTAAGATAAAGTAGGATAAAATTTTGCTTGGCCAATTAGTCATTCTCTGGTATCTAATATCTGGTTACCTAATCTACACAGAGTTTTACAAGGATGTTTCTCCTCTAATATGCGGGCCTTTCATGAATGCTATAATGAATTTATATATGATGAAATATTTCAGATAAACTGGCAGGAGATAACACTGAATGGAACCTTTTAGTTTTTGCCCTTCCCCCACTGCCATCAAGCTCTTTTCCCCTTTACCTCTTAAAGTCTTTGATTCTGCTGGGATTTTAGGTAACTGCTGGGAAGTATTAAAAAACATTATTTGGTTGACCAGAATATTTGCCCTCTCTTATTTTCCAATAATGCTCTCTGAATGGTTTCTTTAATACTTTTAAAAGATGTATGGCAGTTAAGCAGAGTGCAACATAGGACAGGAATTATACTTATCGTTTCAGATGAGGTGTGTTGAAAGGGTTCAGGATGACGCAGTTGGCAGCGTTCAGGCCTTACCTCCTTATTATTACCATCTGTGTCAACTTGGAACCTCTATTACAGAGAGGACAAAAATAACGAAGCTGTGGTTTTGTTTTGGGAAGATTTTTTTCATTATAATTGACCCTGGTATACACACTAAGTAGATGAATGAAACTGAAACATTGTTCCAAGCTTTAAAAACCTTCCCCTGTACACAATTTTTTACATGCATCTCTTTAGAGTAATAGCAATAGTGACGATAAAAATATATCACTTTCTTTGTGGGACCTGGTGAAATTTACAATATAACCTTTATAGTAAATATTTTATTACTGGCCAAAAAATTGGTTCATTTTTATAACAACGCACGTTGGCAGTGGAAATGAGCAAAGAATAAGGATTGTGCAGCCTGTATGAAGTGCTTGGAATGCTAAACTATTTGGAAGGAACCTCCTCATTTCAGGGAAGTTATGTAGGTCAGAATCAACCACAAAATGAAGAGAGCAAAGAAAACGCTGAGAGTCAACTTTTAGGTTTCTCATGTTGGATTTATAAGTAAATGACATCATTTAAAGCATTTATTGTAAGAGCACGTGGAAAAACATCAAATGCATATTTAAGTCATAGGGATAAGAAAGCTAAACTGAGTAGCTTATTCTTCTAAACAATACACACTAAATCATTTTCATAGAGTAAGACCAGAATAAGACATTTTTCAGCACCAGATGACAGGAAGTAATGTTTCATATATGAGAAAGTTATGGAATTTAATACCAGAAACATACTACACAAGTGTGTTTATATATATTACACTTAGTTTAAATAGTCAATAAAAGGATAAATTTGGAGAATATGGGCCCAGTCATCAATTCCTATTTTCATCGTTAATAAAAAGTCCTGAAT
The DNA here is from genome assembly GCF_964341445.2 of Mesoplodon mirus. NCBI lineage: Eukaryota > Metazoa > Chordata > Mammalia > Artiodactyla > Ziphiidae > Mesoplodon > Mesoplodon mirus. The sequence continues at coordinate 130,285,921 of NC_138982.1, read as the reverse complement.
ACAGAGTGTTAAATATCAATTGTTAAAACCAGGTTCACCTAAATAAGAGATAGTGTTAAAATTCAAATGTGTAAACATGCAAAATTTAACTGGTGTTAGTCCTAACATCGTGTGTCATGTGATAAAACAGTTAACAAAGGGCCCTATTTCATATGTGAGACGATTTAGTATTAAGATCAAAGAGATACACCCCTGAAGAGTCAACAAGATCTCTCTCAGCAGTGGATCCCACTATCAGTTATGTCTGACAATTTTACAATATTTTATGGCTCTTTTATTTTATTTTATTTTATTATTATTATTATTATTATTATTATTAGTTTTTTTGCGGTATGCGGGCCTCTCACTGTTGTGGCCTCTCCCATTGTGGAGCACAGGCCCCAGACATGCAGGGTCAGTGGCCATGGATCATGGGCCCAGCTGCTCTGTGGCATGTGGGATCTTCCCGGACCGGGGCATGAACCCATGTCCCCTGCATCGGCAGGCGGACTCCCAACCACTGCGCCACCAGGGAAGCCCAGCTCTTTTATTTTTTTAACTTATTAAATTAAATTCTTAATTGAAGTATAGTTGATCTATACTATTAAATTAGTTTCAGTGGTACAACATAGTGATTCAATATTTTTTATAGATTACCCTCCATTTAAGGTTATTACAAAATAATGGCTATATTTCCCTGTGCTATGCAATATATCCTTGTTGCTTATTTATTTCATACTTAGTGGTTTGTACTTCAATCTCACACCCTTATCTTGCCCCTTCCCTCTTCCCTCTCCTCACTGGTAACCACTACTTTGTTCTCTATATCCATAAATCTGTTTCTGTTTGTTTTATATTTTAGATTCCAATATAAGTGATAACATAAAGTATTTGCTGTCTCTGTCTGACATTTCACTTTTCATAATACTTTAGGCCCATCTATATACGGCTCTTTCAATTAAAAAAATAAAATTGAAATGCCAAAAAATTCACTCACGAAAATCATCATAATTTGTAAAAAATGTCTATTTTGTGCTGGAATACAAATTCTACAAACATGGAAATAAATACTGGTGGGAATGCTGGTTGAGTTGAAGCTGTTGTTCTGATAAACCATTATATGAAGAATATAATCATATAATATCTCCTTCCTAAGATATCAATGGATTCATTCATCGATTTTTTTTTTAATGGAGACGTTTAGCCCATGAGAAGTATGAATCCTACCCTTCTGACATACATTGTCTCTCAGATGGAAATAAGGGAGTGGATCCAATGGAAGACAGCATGGAGGGGGGGAAGAATAAGGAGTTCCTTAAGAAAAAAATGAGAAAACTCTGGAAAATAGATATATGAAAAAGTCTTATGTAGGGAGTCTTATGTAGGAAGAAAATCATGGTTTGAAGCTACATATAGTAAGAGTCTGTACTTGAGTTCATTCTCAACTACATATTGATATATGTCTCTGGAAACCCAAATGATGCCTTTGAAAGACAACCTATAGCAGAAAGATACATCAGGTATTACAGGCTTTATGAGTAGATGGAGGATTGCTCAAATAGTGTCTGAGGTTGAAGATTCCTCACTGTGCCAAGGGTTGGGCTGAATGAGAAAGTCATCAACATGATGGGACAATTTTAAGTGACAGGAATTGGATGATAAAAAGATTCTAATCACCAAATTCCAGTGTGTGTGTGTGTGTGTGTGTGTGTGGTGTGTGGGAGAGGGTTCTTCACAATATGACAATTCTCCAGGCACCAGCTGTATGTGTTCAACTCAGTTCTGATACTATCTACCTGGAGATAGCATCAGATTTTGCAAGTTAAAGGCTCAGTCCCACAAGAATGCCCTCCACTTCAGACACCATCACAATACCAGTGCTTATTACCTATGCAAAATATTGTGCTTCTTATCAACTGGCTATAAATCAAAGGTTTTCATAACCAGCTCCTTGGGTTCAGTTAGTTTGCTAGAGTGGCTCACAGAATGCAGGAAATCCATTTACTCACTAGATTACTAGTTTATTACCAAGGATAGTAAAATATATAAATCAAGAGCTAGATAAAGAGACACAGAGAATGAGGTCTCCAGCAAAGGAACTTCTGTCCCCATGAAGTTTGGGCCCATGATGGGAGCACATTGAATTGTTCTGGTTTCCCAAATTCTCTCTGAACCCTCTCCTTTTGTGTTTTTATGAAGGCTTTATTACATAGGCATGGTTGATTAAATCAGTGGTCATTGGTGTTCAATTCAATATCTAGCTTCTCTTTCCTCCCCAGAAATCAGGGGAAGAGACAAAATGTTCCACCTTCTATTCATGGTTGGCTGCCCCCAGCCTTAGGTGCTTTCCAAAAGTCACCTCATTAATATAAACTCAGCTGTGGTGGAAAAGGGTTTGTTGTGAATAACAAGACCACCATTTCACCTTTATGGCTTTGAAGTGATTTTAGGAACTGAGGGCAAGAGACCAAGTATTATAATAAAAGATGTTTCCATTGTCCTTTTCACTCAGAAATCTAAATGACCAAATATATATTTCTTATAAACCATAATATTGCAGATGAGCACTGCAAAACTCCTGGTGCAAATGCTTCTGTTCAACCCCCTACACTGAGAGGGAATGCCAGCCTGGCTTCTTTGGTCCAAGACCATTTACCTAGGATGACCCCAGTTCTCTTAAAATGGACTGCTTGAGAAAGCTCAGCACTGCCAAAAACATTTACTATTTGTTCCAGCCAAAACTTAACTATACAATGCTAACTTCCCTTTTCTTAGAACATTTACTTTTGAAAATTTATGACTGTAAATTTTTTCTCTTCCTCTTTGAGATGTAAATCTCCTACTACTCAGCACTCTTTCCTCAGAGATCTGGGAGCCCTGTCTTTGAAATCCAAACATCTGGAGAGATAGCCTCCTAATCTCCTAGATCCTGTGGGAGTGCAAGAGTCTAACTTTGATGTACTTTGCAAAACTACCTTCTGTCATGAAGATAAGATAAGTCTGTTTCTCCTCTTTGGATAAATGTCAATTAAGAAACACAAGTGGCCTAATCACATTGTCCAATCCCGTCTTCCCAGAATCCTTCAATGCTTTATCTTTAGCACATCCCAGTGTTTAAAAAGCCTCCTGCCTTTTTTTTCAAGCTCAGTTTATACAGAAGTCTCTCTCTCCTACTGCAGTAGTCTGAATAAAATATGTCTTGCCAGGTCCAGTGCACAATTTTTCTTTTATATAATGGACATGTTATGAGTGAGACTCTGAGAGCTTCATTGTGAGAGACCTAGTGATCATGGACAATTTCCAGGAGGCCTGTACAAGCAGCAGCTAAGACCAAGAGGTAGCTGTGAAAAGCTGCATCAGAAGATACATGTGAAACCATTCTGTGATCCTTTTGACAACTCCCAGAATTCAAGGATAAGTAAATACAGAGGCCTGAAAATAAGTTTGATTTTTCTTATTGTATCCATCCAAAGGGGGTATAATTGTAATTGGGAAGAACAAAATCTGACTCCATGTTGCATCTGTTTCTTTTACTTTAAGCTTTGCTCTCTGTTGCTGTTTGTTACTATAATCACTAAAAGGATGTGGTCTATAGCTGTAAGCAGACATAATGGCCTGCCTTGGGGGACCCTACCCCTCTTCTTGAATGTTAAACTAAAGTGCCTTTGTTCAGCTCACAGGGAGATATTCTGGCCATGCCCACCCATGAAAAGAAGAAATTGATACATCTCCTCCCGAATGCTGGCCAACCCAGGAGATATTTTGTAAGACTAATGGCCTTTTTACTTTACTTTCTCACTGCCTCCCCCTGTCTGTTCTATAAAAGAAACTGGCATCCAGACCCCACTAAGATGGTACTCGAGGACATTAGTCCACCATCTTCTCGGATGCATGGATTTCTGAATAAAGTCACTATTCCTTGCCTCATCACCTCTTCTCCCAATTTATTGGCCTTTTATGTGGCAAACAGAGAGAGCTTGGACTTGGTAACAGGGTGACATACATATTTCAGGTGCTCAGTAAAGTTTATTAGATAAATAACTGTTTTGTGTCTTTGTCAGCCTATTGATAGTGATGCCATTGGCTGGAAATACCTGTGGGAACTCACCTGGGTCAGTATTATTTGTAGGAAGCCCTCACAGAGAGTTCCACAGAGATTTCCTTCCCTGGAGCCAATGCTGTGGCTGGACTGGCCCTTGTGATTCATGTCATGATTGAAAGATGCACCTCTCAACAACCATCGGGGAACTTTGAAAAGACAAGTTTATTACTTACAAGTCCTAGAGGGTACAAGTCACACTTAGGGCTAAAACAGAGAGGTTGCAGAGAGAGAGAGAGAGAGAGAGAGAGCAGATCCATGATTCTGTTTTTATTGGGGTCATGGTTGGGGTACCTATGGTTTTGTGAGTTCACTTTTTATTGGTGAATTTAAAACATAAGAGCAGGTATTAAAGTGCAGGAAGGGAAAAGCAAGAAGTCACTCAAATGGTCAGTTATCTAAGTCAACCAGGGCTTTAAAAAAGTAGAATAAAATAAGAAAGGAACTTCATAGGTGGGATGGCCTGGCTCTTTATCTAGTTGTGTAGCTGGCAATGTGTTTATTCCAGGTGAATATATTTGATGTGAATGGATTGACAGTCAAAAGCTTAATGTCAAGCACTTACATTACAATAAAAAAAGCTAATTATCAGACAGGTACACTACAATAAAAATCTATGCTGGATAGAAAGCGAATACATTTATTTCAACTCTGAGCATCCATAATACAAATAGGGGTTTGTGTTACTCTCCTAGAGTTAAGTGAACAGACGTCCATCCCATTAACTTTCTTAAGACTTTATTTTTTTTAGAGTAGTTTTAGGTTTACAACAAAATTGAGGAGGTAGTATAGAGATTTCCCATATACTCCCTGCCCCCACAATGTATAGCCACCCCCATTATTAACATTATTTGCTAGAATGATACATTTTTTACCAAGGATAAATTTATGCTGACACATTTTAATCACCCAAAGTCCAGTGTTCATACCTTAAGTTTTACTCTTGGTGTCATACATTCTATGGTTTTGTACAAATGTATAATGACACATCATTATAGTATCATAATATCATACAGAGTATTTTCACTGCCCTTAAAGTCCTCTGTGCTCTGCCTATTCATCCCCTACCCCTCATCCCCACAGGAATCACCAATCTTTTTTATTTTCTCCATAGTTTGGTCATTTCCAGAATATCATATAGTTGAAATCATATAGTATGTGGTCTTTTCAGTTTGGCTTCTTTCACTTAGGAATTATGAACTTAAGGTTCCTCCATGTCTATTCACAGCTTGATAGCTTACTTATTTTTAGTGCTGAATAATTCCATTATTGAGATGTACCACATTTTATTTATCTATTCATTTACCAAATGACATCTTGGTTGCTTCCAAGGTTTGACAGTTATGAATAAAGCTGCTATAGATATCTTGTGCAAATTTTTGTGTGGACATAAGTTTTCAAATCCTCTGGGAAAATATCAAGAAGCATGATTGCTAGATTGCATGGTAAGGGTATGTTTAGTTTTTTTTTTTTTTTTTTTTTTTTTCCTTTTTGCGGTATGCGGGCCTCTCACTGTTGTGGCCTCTCCCGTTGCGGAGCACAGGCTCCGGATGCGCAGGCCCAGCGGCCATGGCTCACGGGCCCAGCCGCTCCGCGGCATATGGGATCCCCCCAGACCGGGGCACGAACCCGTATCCCCTGCATCGGCAGGCGGACTCTCAACCACTGCGCCACCAGGGAGGCCCGGGTATGTTTAGTTTTGTAAGAAGCCATCAAACTGTCTTCCAAAGTGGCTGTGACCATTTGCATTCTCACTAATAGTGTAGGAGAGTTCCTGTTGCTCCACATTTTCTCCAGCATTTAATGTTGTCAGTGTTCCAGATATTGGTCATTCTAATAGGAGTTTAGTGGAATTTAATTACTGTTTTTATTTGCATTTCCTTGATAAAATGATGTGGAGCATCTTTTCATATGCTTAGCTCTCATCTGGCTTTTTTGGTGAGGTGTCTGTTAAGGTCACTGGTCCAGTTTTAAACTTTGAAGTTGTATTTAGAAAAGTATCACTATACCCAAGGTCACCTAGATTTTTTTACTATGTTATTGTCTATGAGAATTTTATAGTTTTGTGCTTTATATTTAGGTCTCTGATCCATTCAAGTTAATTTTTCCTAAGGGTGTAATATCTATGTCTAGATTCTTTTTTTTTTTTTTTGCACGTGGATGCCCACTTATTCCAGCATCATTTGTTGAAGAGACTAACTTTTCTCCATTATGTTGCCTTTGCTCTTTTGTCAAAGATCAGTTGACTATATTTATGGGGGTCTATATCTGGGTTCTTCAGTTTCACTGATCTCCTTGTCTATTCTTTTGCCAATATCACACTGTCTTGATTACTGTAGTTTTATAGTAAGTCTTGAAGTTATGTAACAACAGTTTTCCAACTTTTTTCTTCTATCATGTTAATTTATTACTAACTCTAGCTTAATCAAAACCACTTTTAAAATACAAAGTTACTTACAAACATCCAATGAAAACATAGAAAGATGAAAGAAAAAGAATATATGTACAATAATTCAGGTCATGCCATGTCATAAGTCATGGTGAATTACTAAAGAATTGATTCAAGGTTTTCCTGATTACTACCAGCTGGAAAAAAAGAACCAATCCAGTTTTTCCCAGAGTTCTCTATCTCAAAAATAGAACTGCTACTGATCAATTCTGCACTGAAGGAAACACTCTTGATATTTCTTTATTATATCATCTTCATATCAAATGCATCATGGAGTCCTACCAATTTTACCTGCTGTATGTCTCTTAAATCTATTCACTTCTCATTATCTCCATCATCACTAACATGCCAAGCCATTACCTCTGGCCTGGACTATTGCAAAAACCAACATTCAGTTCATTTTTCATCTTGCCCTGAGAAATGCATCCTTACAAGGCAAAGTAGAGTATGTCATTGTTCACTGTTGCCCCCACCCCACTTACTCCTGACCCTTTATCCTCATCTACATTTGCATATTATTTTTCACCTGCAAAGGTATAACATCATTTACTTACTTATTGTCTTTGCTAACACATATTTGCAAATATCCAAATGATGGCCTATCATAGACAGGCAATAAATATTTGTAGAATGGCTGTTGAATGCTCTTAGAATGAAAACCAAAGTTCTTTACATGGCAAACAAATTCCTGCATTGTCTCACCTGCCTTATTTTCCATTCCCATATCACCAAAGCCTACTTCTCATTTTTTTCTACTCTAAACTCACTAGTCTTCTAGATTTATTAGCAAGAATTGGGTAAAGGATAGTGGAGGGGGTTGGGGGTGAGGGAGAGGAATTCTTACATTCCTTGGCAACAATCTGTGATGGTGCAAAAAAAACATACAAATGAAGTGGGTAGTAGGTAATTAGAGAGAACAAAATTACATTATGCGATTGACAGAAACATTTAACCTCAGAAGTACCACTGCATCTTTCTTCTTTGGCAAATCCCAATTTTTTGTCTTAATAATTTTCAAGGATTTTATACTTCTCCTATCAATCATCAATTTCTTTTCTGTGTGTGTGTTTCCCTTTTTAATTTTTTTTAATTGGGGTTTAGTTGCTTTACAATATTGTGTTAGTTTCTGCTGTACAAGGAAGTGAATCAGCTATATGTATACATATATCCCCTCCCTCCTGGACCTCCCTCCCACCCCCCATTCCACACATATAGGTAATCACAGAGCACCAAGCTGAGCTCCCTGTTCTATACAGCAGGTTCAAGAACAGAGTTTCTCTTCTCCTTTCTTAGTTATTTCCTTTCTTAGGACACTGTTTCTTTCCAGAAGAAATTATATTTCTACTTATAGAGAAACATGATTTTATGAAATTAATTGTAAAAGAGTTGTCATCTGTACTGGAATACAAATTTCATGAAAACAATGGCATATTTTACAGTTCTTAGCACTAGAAAATAACTAATATTTATTTATATCATTTCCAAACATTTGATGACAAAGAGAAGAAGGAAAGAGAGAAAAAAGGAGAGAAAAAAATAACATCATGTGGCTCACCAGTCATAGTTCTTAAAGAAAACAAAGAATGCCTTCTCTTAACTGAAAGCAAATAAATAATTGTAGAGAAATTATCATGGATATTCATCTATTTCCTATTTATTTAAATTATTTCTTTGGCAGTGCTAACACAGCATAATAGAAATGATGAAGTTTCAATGAAATCTCAGTACGAACCTCATGTATGAGAAAGACAAAAGAATGTGAAAGAGGAATGGCAGCTTGGACACCTCATTTAGTTTCTTCATTATCCACAGGTTTATTTTTTTAATTTTTTTCTTTTTTTGTGGTATGTGGGTCTCTCACTATTGTGGTCTCTCCCTCTGCAGAGTGCAGGCTCCAGATGCGCAGGCTCAGTGGCCATTGCTCACAGGCCCAGCCACTCCATGACATGTGGGATCTTCCTGGACCAGAGCACGAACCCGTGTCCCCTGCATCTGCAGGAGGACTCTCAACCACTGTGCCACCAGGGAAGCCCCATCCACAGTTTTAATACCATTAATCTGAGTAATATAAAGAATCTACTTTATATATCTGGGGAGTAATATGGTAGATACTTGCTATTAACCAATAAAGACTGCATTTGCACATGTATGTATTGTGCAAATCTTTTCAACTGTCAAATTTTGTTGCACTGAACTTTGGAATACATAAGGGTTGGCCTCCTTGAAGGATGATAATCTTTTAAGTGTAATCTCAGGGTTATTTTCTCTTGGCTCCATGTCATTCTATAGTCAACTCCCTAGGAATGCAGGAAATCAACAAAGCTAGCTGTGGGCATGAGGTATCCTTCTGATGACCTCCACACCTGAACTCACACTGAAAAAAAGCATAGAGAATATGAAGGTTTGAATGTTTGACAGATACAGCAACCAAACACTGTTAGGATAAAACCTAATATTTTGAATCGTTTTCCACAATGAACAGAGAGAGTGTTAAATTTGCCTCTTTGACTTTACTTCTAGGGACTACTGCTTAATGAATTTTTTATTTTTACACTCAATTAACTATTTCTTTCCTGTTGGCTAAAACCATCTCTATGAATTTTATTTCTAATTCATTTCATCTGAAAGTTTCTGAATTTTTACTTCTTGGTCTCTTTTGTTTTGTTTTTGGTTTAAATCTCCCTTTACTACTTTTTTCTTCAGGCTCTGGATATAATCTCTTTCTATCATATACTCAGTTTGACTTGCTTTTCTTGTATTGTCCTAGTATAACTCCCTTGTCTTTTGCTGGAAAGATAAAAATATTGGTCAGTTTCCTTTTATGGACTGGAAACTTCTTATTTCATAGGATAATTTGTTCTCTCTTTGCTTCCAAGAATCCTAAGCAATACCCTTCAATTATTGAAGACTGTGGAGAAGAAGATGTATTCATATAAAACAACAAGGTAATAAACTTTCTCCAATGAAAACCCCAATAATCACTGCTGAGGAGGGAGGATTTCTAGAAAGACTTTTTGTTCTGCTGAATTTGATGAAAGGTAGATATATAATTGGGAAAAGGTTTGGTGGGACTTAATCACAGAATACTGAAAAGAGGTTGACTGAGAAGATGGTTGAAAAGACCTGGGAGAAAGCATAAATGTGGCAGCTGTCATGAGAAATGAACACTTGCAAAAGACAAAAAGTTTAAGGGAATTTATAGGAAGTGCTTCAGTGTAAAGTGATTTTCTCTTCCATCTTTCCATAAAGCCTTTAGAATTTTATATATATATATATATATATATATATATATATATATATATATCCATTAATGCCTTCAGTGTTGGATGTGTGTATGCACATATGTGCGTATATATGTGTTATGTGACAAGTTTCATAAGACAGTCTCTTAGATGCGAACTGAGAGCTCGCATATTCCATACCTCTTACATAATAAGCATAAAGTCAACACTCATCTCTCCCACACATATTAATTGAGTGTCTACTACATACCAGAATACTTTTCTACGTGCTTGGGATACATCACTGACAGAACAGACAAAGCATTTTCCTTGAGGAGCTTATATTCCAACTGGGGAGGAAAGACAATAGAAAAGAGAGATCATAAAATAATAAGTAAATTAAACAATAGCTTAGGTGGTTATGGTTAGTATGAAAAAAGGAAAAGTCTTGCAGGGGAAGCAGGATAAGGAATTGTGAGGAGGAGGAGTTGGGATGGAGTTTTAGGTAGGTGCTCAGGGTTGGCCTCACTGAGCTGACCTCTGAGAAAATTCCTGAAGGCTGTGCAGAAGCAGGTCCTGAAGAGAAACTTGGAGAATTCTCCATGTGAGGGAGCCATCAGTGCAAAGGGCCTGAGGTGGGTGTATGACTGGTATGTTTGAGAGAATCAGGGACAGGTTTAGAATAAGAAAGGGAAGAGTAGTAAGAGATGATGGTAGAGAAATAAAAGGGAGGGAGAAGGGCAGATTACACAGGGCTCTATAGGGCATTTCAAGGATTTTAGCTTTTGCCTGAGGTGTTAAGTTTGGAGTCAGTACGTGAACCACTGTCTCCTCATTTGAATTCCAGGGCTTTGCCTACATCTGAAAGATGCAGTCTTAGGTGCTGGAAAGACAGAAGGATATTTAATATATAGCCTTAAAAACTAATAAGACAAAATAGAATAAAACAATCTGTCAATGATGTAGACACACAGCATATTTTGACAGTTCAGATAATAATAGTAGTAATAATAATAAAAGTTTGTATAGACTGAACTTGTAGAAAGTATTAAATGTTAATTACCATAAAATGAATAAATGCAAAAATGGCAATATACACATAGAGTAAAAACATGAAAACATGATTAATTATAATTCAATAGAACAAATCAGGAGGTTAGCAAACTTTTCCATATAGGGTGAGATAGTATATATACTTAGGCTTTGAAAGCCAAGAGGCAAATGGAGGATATTATATAAATATTTACAATACCACTTAAAATGTGATCATTTAAAAATATAAAGACTATTCATAGCTTGCAGACCATACGAACAAAAGCAAAGTGCCAGATATTGGTCCATGGTCTGTAGTTTCTGACCCATAGAAATTGTATCTAAGAGGGTGTTCATCTGAAATCTGTATTCCCATTCCAATGGTTGTATTTTTGTAGCTGAGGTTTTGATTCCTGCTTTTGAAACTAGACAGTCAGAGAGCTACATGTATCATATAATTTTGTTCTCTAACTGATATCTGTGTTCTCTGCTCTAATGTATTGGCCTGGGCTTACTTTGATCTCCACTGAGGAAAGGGGAATGCTCTCTAGAACTGTCTGTTTCTGGCATATGGTAAATCACTGAGAAATATTAGCTATTTTTATTATTATTAGTCACTCTTAGTTAATGTCTATGGATGGAAACTGTTGTGAGAGGTTTTTTCTTAGCTGTAGGTATTAGGAAAAGCTTTGTTTCTGTGGAGGAAAAGATGAGCCCAGGGCTAACTGGATTCACAGACATGTGACCTGTGTACTATTACTGTGTCCCATGCTTAGAAGGTCTGCTCTTGGTTTTAACGTTTTTCTGTTTCTGTCTTGAAATACTATATAACTTTTGCATGTGTATTTTTATTTTGAACTGGGCTCTGAAAACCATGTAGTAGGTCTGGATGAATCTTCATGGTTAATGTACCTTGTACAGATGATCATTTTTCCATTTTTGTGTTGGTTACCATGAAACTCAGAGTGAAATTTGCAGCTCAACATTAACAACAATTTAAGAATCTATGAGTCATATACATAAAAACAAACTTTCCTCCTTGATGCCATGTCCTTTTCTATCTATATTTTCCTAAGCATCTTTTTTTTTTAATTTCATTTTCATTACATGTATTTTGGATACCACTGACAATTATATATTAGAGAAAGTTACATTATAAATATAAATGCATTTATAAATTACAAATGCATATAAAATTGAAATACCATGCAAAAAAAATCAAAATGGATTAAAGACTTAAATGTAAGACCTGAAACCATGAAACTTCTGGAAGAAAACATAGGCAGTATGCTCTCTGACATCGATTAGTAATATTTTTGGTATGTTTCCTCAGGCAAGGGTAACAAATGCAAAAATGAATAAATGAGATTACATAAAACAGAAAAGCTTTTGCACAGCAAAGAAAACTATCAACAAAACAAAAAAGACCACCTACTGAATGAGAAAAGATATTTGCAAATGATATATCTGTTAAGGGGTTCATATCAAAAATATACCCAAAACTCATACAACTGAACATCAAAAGTGAACAACCTGATTAAAAAATGGTCAGAGGATATGAATAGACATTTTCCAAAGAAGACATACAGATGGCCACCAGGCAAATGAAAGATTTTCAACATCACTAATCATAAGAGAAACACAAATCAAAACCACAATGAGATAACACTTCACACCTGTCAGAAAGACTATCATCAAAAAGACAACAAATGACAAATGTTGGCAAGGTTGTGGAGAAAGGGAACTCTTGTACACAGTTCATGGGAATGTAAATTTGTACAGCCACTATAGAAAACAGTATGAAGATTGCTCAAAAAATTAAAAATAGAACCACCATACGATCCAGCAATTCCACTCCTGGTTATTTACCTGAAGTGGGGGAAAAAGCACTAATTTGAAAAGACCTATGTACTCCAGTGTTCATAGCAGTGTTATTTACAATAGCCAAGATATGGAAACAACCTTAGTACCTATCGATAGATGAATAGATAAAGAATATATAAAAATATATATGTATATACACACATATTTATAATATATGTAAATATATGTAAAGTGGAATATTACTCAGCCATAAAAAATAATTAAATCTTGCCATTTGTGACAACATGGATGGACCTAGACAATATTATGATAAATGAAATAAGTCAGATGGAGAAAGACAAATACCTTTTGATTTCACTTATATGTGGAATCTAAATGAGCAAACTAACAAAATAGAAACAGAGTTATAGAGTCAGAGAACAAATAAGTGGTTGTCAAAGAGAATGGGGGGGGGGAAAGAAAGAGATGAAGGAGATTAAGAGGTACAAACTTACAGCTGCAAAATAACTGATTCACAGGTGTGAAATATACAGTGTGGGGAATATAGTCCATAACTACATAATATCTTTGTATGGTGACATATTGTAACTAGACTTATCATGGTGATCAGTTTGAAATATATAGAAATAGTAAAACACTATGTTGTGTAACAGGAGCTAACATAGTGTTGTAGGTCAATTACACTTCAAAAACAAACAAACTCATATAAAAAGAGATCAGATTTGTGTTTACCAGAAGAGGGAGTTGGGGGAAGGGAGAATTCGATGAAAGCTGTTGAAAGGTACAAACTTCCAGTTATAAGATGAATAAGTACAAGGGAATGTTATGTACACCACGATAAATATAATTAGCACTGCTCTATGTTATATATGAAAGTTGTTAAGAGAATAAATACTAAGAGAAGAGTTCTCATCACACACAAAAAGTTTTCTATTTCTTTAATTTTGTATCTATATATGAGATAATGGATGTTCACTAAGCTTACTGTGATAATCATTTCATGATGCATGTAAGTCAAGACATTATGCTGTAAACGTTAAACTTATACAATGCTATATGTCAATTATATCTCAATAAAACTGGAAGAAAAACAAAACAAACAGAAAAAAAATTATCATTGATGAATAAATAATGAAATTAATACTGCAGTCATTCAGGTGAGCCTAAAGCCTACTAAAATAGTTGGACTAAGTAGGTGACCCTTAAGAATCTATTTCTTATGTTGATGTGCTTGAAGGAAGGGAAAATATCATTACTGACTGATGCCTAAAACTGAATGAGAGAAGACTTATGCTGAATAAGGTGTAATGGTACTTACTTCCATTCTCACTTTCTTTTATATTTTTTAGTGTATCTATGAAGGTAGAAAGATTAAAACTACATTGCCCATATCCTCTATAGCTACATTGTTTGATGCAAATTAGGTCTGCTAATATATCCACTTATATTTAAACTCTGAAGTCAAGTGGAAGCTATTTCCCACTATGGCTGGTGTTTAGAGACGTATGCAAATTTTCTGTGATTGGTGCTACACTACAATGTTTGGTAAAGGTTATAATGGCAGTAATAGCCACTACAGCTTCTTTCCCTCTGGATCAGCTATGGTCACACGACCATGGATCTATCTTCCATTGACAATCCCTTGAATTCTGCTTTTGTAGCCCTTTTAATTAATTTGTAAGTGCCTAATTACTCTTATTGGGTTTTTTTCCTGCTTAAAATACTGAAAATAGTTTATGTTTTCTTCATTGAACTCTTAATGAATCGGAGATATTGGAAGAAAATTAAAGAGTTGTTTTATTAAATAAAACTCCATAAGACATTGTGGCATGAATAGAATTCATGGACAACCATACATCTTAAGGAAGTGAAACATGCCAATAGTAATGCATTCCTCCCTTATTTCAACACCAATGATCTAACAGTTTAGGCACTAGGGCAAAATTGGCCAGGTATTCACCAATGTTATTTCTTCATCCTGGACACATAAAATCATTACATTTCTCAACCTCTTTGCAATTAAAGTGAGGCCAAGTGATTGTGTTCTGGTCAATAGAAGGAAAAGTGGAAATGATGTTTTGCAGTGTCATGTTGGTAAACCAGCTTGCTGGAAAAAGAAAAAAGGAAAAAAAAAACTTGTTTATAGTATTTGCTGATTTTCCTGGTATAAATACACCATGGCTGATAGTGAGCTAAAAATGTGGCATCAATAAACTTGGAGTTGGGAAGAGATGCACAAATTTAATCTGTCAAACCACGGTGAACTGGCTGCAGCACACCACTGGACTTATGTAAGTTCAGGTTTTGTCATTAAACCCAATGCATGACCACCCATGCTCTTCCCCTATCATGGATACCACTGAGGTCATATTTCGAAGGCAGGCAGCATCATGAGATGCAGGGGAGCTAGAATCCCAAGTCCTGTACCAGACTGTGGTGTGAGAAAGAGATCTCATTGTATTAAGTCACTGGAATTTTGAAGATGTTTGTTGTTGCAGCATAGCTTAGCCTGGCCTGACTCTATCTTGACTCACGCTGCTGCTGTGAGACATTGACACATATTGATGGTGATACTCAGTGGTAGTCTTTAACAAAATCTGTAATATCTGGAAGGAAATGGAGCATCAACAAACCCTCAAATAGACACTAATGTGATATAGAACAGCAATACAGGCCACCAAAGCAACAATAAATTCTTGGTTTTAAAAAAAAAAAAACTGCGATGACTGGAAGCAAAGCAGAAGCCTTCAGTCACAATAAACTTGTTTATAAGTACATGTTAAATAGCATGTAGAGGATTCCCAGAATACTTAGGAGTTAGGCTCCAGAGAAGTTTACCCTTTGTGTTATGTAGGTTCGGTTCTGAATCAGTGCTTCCATTCTATGAATAATATTATTTATACCTACAGTATGTTAAGAATGTAAATCATGCTTGTTATTTGTTGTCTTTTTGATGATAGCCATTCTGACAGGTGTGAGTTGGTATCTCATTGTGGTTTCGATTTGCATTTCCCTGATGATTAGTGATGTTGAGCATCTTTTCATGTGAGTCTAAATTCTCAAATGGTTTTAATTTTAAGCAGGAAAAAAAAGGTGCTGTTATTTCAGCCTCACTCCAAAAATAAAATAGCAAAGTGTGAATCTGGTTTATAGTTTTTTAATGCAGTACATTTGCAAGAAGAGAAAAGTATCCTTCTTTAGGCTGCATTCCAATGGCATACAAACTACCAAATAACAATAATATTAAAGTGAGTGAACCAAGTGCAATCAACATCAAATGACATAGTTGAGGGTCTAATAAAGAAGATAACACAAGTTCCTGATACACAGATTTTGTTGGGAATGCATATATATAAGGGTCTGTTGCAATCACATGGAAGTGTCATCTTGCTAAAATGCTTAGAAGAAGGAAAATAGAGAGTTTAGGGAGGAATAATAAAAAGTTCTGCCCTGTTGGATGTGAAATTGTGATCAGGTAATGTGCTAGGAGATAACTTTTCTGTTATGGGTCAGTGTTACCAATTAAGGAATAAAAGTTGAAGTGGATCTTTTCATTCAGAAATATACTGGAAAAAATGAAAGTACTGATATTTAAGGTTGAGTATAGGGATGACATATATGATACTGGTGTTTACTATTGAAGTGAAGCTAGAAGTTGGTGAGTCAATACATAGCAATTGTCCAACTCAAGACAACTAATGACAACTCCTACAGAAATAGAAATTGATTTCTCTTCCTCATTATTCTGAGTTAGAGGGAAAAATATTAAGCAGATGGGCATCTCAGGGACATTGGAGGGTAATTAATTTCATATCCATTTCATGGTTAATAATTTTTTAGCTGATTAGCAACTTGATGAGAAGTTAAATAGAATTTTCAAAATGGATATGCTGAATATAGTAAGATTAATAGATCATCAAAACTAAATTTGCAGAAGACTCTGTTTTCAGCTCTGATATGTAAAGATTAAAATATATCATTTCCATCTCCACAAGAAGAAAAAAGCTGGAAAACTAGAATTTAACAACTTATGTTAGACCCATCAGAGAACTGAGTTTGCAGGGCAAACCACCATCCTAAAATCCAGAGAGACACAGCCAATATATGGTTATCTGGAAAATAATTTAATGGAGCTATGAACAGGTAGGAACATTTAAATAGTAATTTTGACAAAATGATGGACACTGAGTGTGCTACTGATGATAGTGAGAAACTCTCAGTGAACTTCATTTTTAGAGGAGCCCCTCCCTGCTTTCATGGCTTTACCTCCAAGAGCTCTATTAAATTCTCACTATGAAGAGCTGGGAAGAGTCCCATGGTTCTGGTAAAGATAAGGGAAGAGTAATTACTGTGACATAGAACTAGAGCATTTTCAAAAAAAAAAAAAAAAGTATTCTCCAGAAATAAACTAGAGCTTCATCCAGACCAGGAGAAAAGATAGGTCAATAGGAACTTCCCAAATTGAAAAACAAAGAGAAAACATTTTTTTTAAAAAGAGAGAAAAAAATAACAAAAACCCAGAGCAGAACATGAAAGACCTGTAGAACAATACCAAAAAGAATAACAAATGCATAATTGGAATACCAAAAGGCGAAGAAAGAGAAGACAGAGCTGAAGAAATATTTGAAGTAATAGTGACTGAAGACTTTCCAAAATTAATGTCAGACACCAACAGGATATCAAATTAACTTAGAATACTAAGAATGATAAACACTGAACAAGACAAATCCCTCGCAAAACCCTAGGTACAACATATTCAAACTGCAGAAAACCAAAATATGAGAGAAGATCCTCAAAGAAGGCAGAGGAGACAAAAATAATCTTATTTAGCAAGAAAGAAGGATAAGATTACAGTGCACACATTATCAGAAAATATGAAAGGATGCAGAAAGAAGAGAAACATTTAGAGTGTTGACAGGAAAAAAGCACCATCTTAGAATTCTATATTCGGTGAAATTATCCATCAAAAATAGTAAAGAAGAAATCAAGTCTTTATCAGAGAAACAAAAACGTAGGGAATACTTCATCAGCAGATCTGACCCACAAATATACATTAAAAGATATTTTTCAGGCAGAAGAAAAATGAGGTGCATCAGAAAACAGATTTATGTAATGAAAAGGAAAGGTGTTAGAGAAGGAATAAATGAGGGTAAATTTAAAACATTCATGTTTCTTATTCTTAACTTATATGAAAGATAATTGTTTGAAGCAATAATAATAATAGCTTTGGTACTTGTAGCTTTATGGTAAGAGAAATGAATGTAGCAATGTGACACTGGTAGGACGGAGAGATTAAGAATACTCCCATAACACCCTGGCATCACAAGTGCCACAAGTACATCACAAGTGGTGCCGTTTGAAGGTAGACTTAAATTAGTTTAAAATGTATAGAATAAATCTTATAGCAACCATTAAAATAATTTTTTTTTTTTTTTTTTTTTTTGCGGTATGCGGGCCTCTCACTGTTGTGGCCTCCCCCGTTGCGGAGCACAGGCTCCGGATGCGCAGGCCCAGCGGCCATGGCTCACGGGCCCAGCCGCTCCGCGGCATATGGGATCCTCCCAGACCGGGGCACGAACCCGTATCCCCTGCATCGGCAGGCGGACTCTCAACCACTGCGCCACCAGGGAGGCCCTAAAATAAATTTTTAAAGAATATAAATGCTAAGTGAGGTGATAAAATGGAATAATATATAATGCTTAATCGAAAACAGAAAAAACATAATTAAGAATCTTAGGTGCTTCAGAACAATATACACAACTTAAACAGCGGTTAAACTGGTGACAGAAAAACACAAAAAGGAGGTGGGGGGACAGCAAAGCCAACAGGGAAAAAACTGGGTACCCCTTTGCCAGATGCTAAGAGTTTTCTGGAACTACAGAAGCAAGATGGGGAAGAGACGAGATGGAGGCAGTGGGAGCAGGACACCACCACAGCTCCTCACCTATCCTTTGACTACAGATCCCATCCTGCAGGACGTGGGGCCCCTACAGGCTTAGCCTGGCTCTAACGATGGGAGAAGAACAAGAGTGGGGAACCCAGTCCCAAGCCAAGTCACAAGGTAGTTTTTGCCTTGGGAACTCTGTCCACTGAACTAAAGGGAAGCAGTTACAGAGGGGGCTAAGCATGTTGACACCATGGCTAATGCCAACCTAAGATGTTTATAATATTATTATAAACAGAAAAGGCAGAAAAAGAGCAGAAATGAAATATATGGCAAATACAGGAAATAAAGCCAGTTACACATGGTGGATATTAATCCAAATATATTAATAGTTACTTTAAATGTAAATGGTCTAAATATACTGTTACAGGCTGAATATTTTTGTTCCCACAAAATCCATATACTGGAAACTAATCCCCAATGTGACGATATTTACTTGCGGAGGCCCTTGGGTCACGTGACCTTCCAAAAAAAAAAAAGAAAGAAAGAAAGAAAGAAAAAACCTTGGTCTAAGGAATGCTGAGAAACTAAAATTCTCATTCCTTTCTGATGGAAATGTATATGGCACTTTCACTTTGGAAGACTGTTTGGCTGTTTCTTAACAAAGATAAGTTTATAGCGGCTTTATTCATTACCATAAAAAATTGTAGCAATCAAGACGTACTTTAACAAGCAAACGTATAAACAAACTGTAGCACATCCATATGAAGAAATACTATTCAGTGATAAAAAGGAATGAGTTACCAAACCATGCAATGATGTGGATGAATTTTAAATGTATATTACTTAGTGAAATAATCCAGTCTGAAAATGTTACATACTATATGGTTATACTTATATGTCATTCTAGAAAAGATAAACACTTTAGAGATAGTAAACAAGTCTAGTGTTTGCCAGGGGTTCAGTAGTGGTGGGTGAGAGGGAAGGTGGTTTTAAATAGATGAAGCACAGGGGATTTTTTAGGGTGGTAAAGTAATTCTATATGATATTGAAATGTTGGAAACATGCACTATTAGTTTTTCAAGGTCCATAGAACTTTACAGAACAAAAAATAAATCTTAATGTACACAATTAGAAAGATTATATAGGAGGTAAGGAGATCGCAAGAAGAAATACAGCAAATGCAGTCTGTGACCAAAACAAAAAACAATAAACAAACAAACAAAAAACAAAAACAAAAAACTCTAACTGCATTACCGAAGTACAAAACAATCTCTGAAAGGGATTGGGAGGGGAAGTGGTGATCTAAATAACTTTGGAAATAAGTGGAATGGGGTCTTTAATACTAAAGCAAACTGTACATAAACACTATACTCTAGTTGAAGAAGTTATTTTCACATGGGTATGGGTTAAAAATTCTCATACCATTATAGAAATATAATGGAATTGAACAAGTATGTAAATGGTTGGCAGAGAGAGGGAGGCAGATTTTTTAGTTTTGGAGTGGGAGGTTACAGATAACTAAGGTGATATGCTCCATGTTGTAATTGATTACAATTGGATACATCAGTATGAACTCGTGTTTTGCTTAATATAGATGCTGATGGATACATATAAAAATACAGACATGCACATATACATGGATTAGTAAACACACATATATTTTCTTGCTCTGTCAGCTGAGATGGTCTAGAAACACCAACATCCCAATAGCAATGTGTAAACTTAGCACCTAGAACGTGGTTCCTAACTGCATTCTCCAATAAAAGGAACTAGAACTCTGGAGAAATGACTGACTCTAAGAGTGAGGTAGCAGATATAGATAATAAACTGGGAACATCTTGTGGTACCGGGAATAAGGATAATGCTAGAAAACAAAACAAACAAATGAAAACATTAAGATAAGGATGAAGATAGGTCAGAGATATGCAGGTAAGGTGGAGCCAACTGAAAGAGCTCCCAATGGCGCAAACTGAAAAATTTGAGCAACAAACTAATACTGGAAATCACCCAGAGTTTAAAATCAATATCTATGCATCCATATTATATAACTATAAATAATTGAATGCATAAATAAATAGGGGTGAAGGGATAAATATCTATCTTATTTCTAAAAAACAATGGTGGGTGCAAAGGAGGAAAGGAAGGTATAATCAGTCTTCTCTTTTGATCATCTATCTCCTTTATAACAATATCAGGTGAATGACTGGGGAAATGGTGAAGTACATGACAAAAAGTTCAAGTCCAGATCAAGCTAAGATTTTACATATCTATTGCTCAATGTTCTCTCTTTAGAGACATTTTCCCGAGGAAAAAACTCTCCAAAGAAGTTCTTGTTTTCTTTAGGCTCATCAATATATCTACATAATGTGTTTTATCCATGAATGAAACATTATTATTATTAATTATTAATACATTAAATTTTATAGGAAAACTATAAACATTAATGCAGGCTGCTTTTATTTTTAAAAAGTAAAAAATAAAATCACCAATACTTTTGAAGGGAGTTAACCAATGCAAATATTTTCATTTTTTTTGGCTTTCTAGACTCATTCAGAATTTATATTTTGTGTGTGTTTCTTTTACTTATTGATATAACACCATTTAAAATACTTTCAGGGACATTAAATATTTTTCAACACATATATTTAATAGCTAGAAAATATTGCAATATTTGAATAGATCTTAATTCAGATATTACTTTTAAATCATTAGCTATTTAATTATTTTCCAATTATTTGCAATTTAAAGTAATGCCAATATTTATACATAAAATGTGTCTATGTGGTGGTGAAGGTAGAGCAGTATTTATTCAAATGGTATTGGTGAGTTCTTCTCTCCTGATTGATTTGGAAGTGGGTAGCTGAAGAATCACAGTAGGCTCTTTAAACAGGTTTAAAGGCAACTTAATATCTCTGACAGGCCTTAAGACTTTTTGGTCCTAATAAATCTATTTTCTTTGCCAGTTTCATGTTTTGTTACTTGATTTTATTTTAAAATATCTCTTTAAAAACCTTTCCCTTTGTGTCAATAAACTCCTTATTACCTATAGAAAGAAGCTGTGTAACATCCAGTGATCAATCATAATAGGCATATATGTGATATACATTTTGTAATTCATACTACCAAAAGTTTGAAAATATTGGCTGAAAATTTTATAATTTCATTCAGTTTTTTGTTCTTTTTAATTCAAGGAATGAATAACTTTAAAACTAGCAGTTAAGTGTAAAAACAAAACACACTATTTTCCACACATGATCTTAGCCAAAAGACCAAAAGGCCTAGAAGTAATGCAACTATTCTTAAAAGCAATCATTTAAAAGGCAAGTCTCCACTGTAAGTTTGACTAAGCTTCCTTATTTAATAACAGGAAAAAGAGTGTGCAGTGATCGAAGAGGGTATAATTTTTAACCATACAGTAAAAGCTTAATAAATGTTCAGATTTCTTTCCAAAAAAATCATGCAGTGTCATGAATATATATATATATATATATATATATATATATATATATATATATATATATATATATATATATTCAGCAACTTTAATTCATTGCATACATTGACTTAAATGCCATCATTTTAATAACCTCATTCATGAAGGTTTCCTCTTATGATTTAAGCACCTCCCAAAGGCCCCACCTACCATCACATTTGGGGCTTAGAATTTGAACATACGAATTCTGCGGGGACAAAAACATTCAGACTATATCAGGAATTTTCCAGATTTCCTTCTGTAATTGGTTCGTAATTTCATTCCACTTGGTCAAAAAACATGATTTCAATCCTTTCTATTCACTGAGTCCTATTTTATGACCTACTATATAATTTAGGAGAAAGAATGTCCCAGGTGCACATGAAAAGAATGCGTATTTTGCTGCTTTGGGTTATGGTTATTCTTACGTCTTATAGTTCTAGTTGGTTTTTAATGTTGAATCTTGTTAATTTTTGCCTAGTTGTTCTAACCATGATTGAAAAAGGGGGTACTGAAATCTCCAACTACTGTTGAATTGTCTATTTTCCTTTTCAATTCTGTCCATTTTTGTTTCATATATTTTAAATCTCTATTGTAAGGTGCATATACATCTATAATTGTATGTCTTGCTAACGAATTTACTGACTCTCTTATCACTCTAAAACGTCTGCCTCTAGTAACAAGTTTTATCTTAAAGTCTATTTTGTCTTTATTAGTATAGCCACTCCAGTTCTCTTTTGGTTACTGTTTGCATAACCTTCCATCCTTTTAATTTCAACATACTAGTGTCTTTGAATATAAAACATGTCTCTTTTAGACAGCATACAGTTGAATAATATTTTTAATTTAATCTCTGATTTTCTTTCTGTTTCCAGAATATTTTTATAAAATGTAAATCTGATTTTGCTGTTTTCCAATTTAAATTAACCAGAATAAATTAAACAAGATAAAATCAACATTAGTTAGAATAGCATGTTGACTTAGTAAGATCAGAACCTCACCTGTTCTGCTTTACTTTTCTATCTTTTTACTTTTGTTTACTGTGGTAGAACGTACATAAAATAAAGTCTGGCATTTTAACCATTTTTTATGTCCAATTTAGTGGTTTTGGTTATATTTTTAATGTTGTGCAACCATCATCATTATTTCTAAAAATTTTCATCACCAAAACAGAAACTCTCAACTCAGAAAACCATTAAGCAATCATCTTCAGTCTCTCCTTTCTCTAGCATCTGGTAATTTCTAATTTATTTTCTATCTCTGTGAATTTGCCTATCCTACATACTTCAAGTAAGTGGAATTATACAATATTTGCCCATTTGTGTCTGGCTCATTTCACTTTGCATAATGTTTTCAAAGTTCATCAATGTCGTAGTATGTGTCAGAACTTCAACCCTTTCTGTGGCTGAATAATGTATGCATATACCACATTTTGTTTATTCATTTATCTGTTGGTGGACATTTGGTTTGTTTCTACCTTTTAGCCATTGTGTATAATCAACACTGGCATACAGGTATCAGTTTGAAACTTTACTTTCAATTATTTTGAGTATATACTTAGGAGAGGAACTGCTGGGTCATATGATCATTCTATGTTTAATTCTTTAGAAGCTGCTAAACTATCTTCTACATAGGCTGCGCCACTTTACATTCCCATAATCATTGTCAGAGAGTTCAAATTTCTCCACACGCTCATCAATGCTTTTTATTTCCACTTTTTATTCTAATTATAGTCATCCTGGTAGATATGAAGGGATATCTCACTGTGGTTTTGATTTGCATTTCCCTAATGACTGACAATGTTAAACATCTTGTCATGTGGTTATTGTCCACTGTATATCTTCTTTGGAGAAATGTTTATTCAAGTCCTTCACCAAATTTTTAGTTCTTTTCTTTTTTTATTGTTGCATTGTAGGTATTCTTTATATAATCTGAATAGTAAAGCCCTATTAGATATATGATATACTTCCCTTATTCTGTAAGTCATTTTTTCACTTTCTTGATAATGTCCTTTGATGCACAGAATTCTTAATTTTGATGATGTCCAATTTGTGTGTCATATCTTTTGTTGCTGCTACTTTTGGCATCATACCAAACAATCCAATAACAAATATAAGACTGGGAAAACCTACCTTTATGTTTTCTTCTAAGAGTTTTATGGTTTTGATCTTATATTTAAGTTCTTAATCAATTTTGAATTAATTTTTATACATTGTGAAATAAGGGCCCAACTTTGTTCTTTTGCCTGTGGAAATCCAGTTGTCCCAGCACAATTTGTTGAAGAGACTCTTCTTTCTCCATTGAATATAATTGGAACCTTGTTGAAAATCAATTGTCCAGAAATATATGGGTTTATTTCTGTACTATTAACTTTATTCCATTGTTATTTCTGGACTCTCAGTTTTATTCACTATGGGTATTACTGGAATCATAACAATATTAAGTCTTCCAATCTTTCCATTTATTTAAGTTTTCTTTAACTTCTTTCCCAGCGTTTTGTAGTTTTTAGTGTATAATTGTTTACCTCTTTGGTTAAATTTATTCTTAGATGTTTTGTTCTTTTAGATGATGCTGTAAACGGGATCATTTATTAATTTCCTTTTTGTATGTTTATTCATAATGGATATTGATTTGTAATTTCCTTTTTTTTTATATATGTCTCTGTCTACCTTTATTATCAGGATAATGTTGGCCTTCTATAATCATTTAAGAAGTCTATCCCCCTCTTCTATTTTTTGGAATAATTTGAAAAGGATTTCTGTTAATTCTTTTTTAAAAGTTTAATAGAGTTTTCCAGTGAGGCCGTCTGATCCTGGGCTTTTCTTTGTTGGGGAATTTTTGATTATTGGTTCAGGCTACGTAATTATTATAGGACTATGAGATTTTCTATTTCTTATTAAGTCATATTCGGTAATTTATGTACTTCTAGGAATTTATCCATTTCATCTAGGTTATCAAATTTAATCCTTACTGTCATTAAAGGCATATTTTAATTGATAAAGAGAAAAATGTGGGCTTTTTCCAATTTCTACAACTGTCAAGAAGAAATCATTCAGTTTTTAATTTTTTTTTATTATTATTATGCCCTATGTCTCAGTCTTAACATTATCTCTTCTTGAGGGTTTTGGTGGGTGAGTGTCATATAGAAGGTCAAGTTGTGGAATCTGATTTTGGAAAATCATTGACAAAATTCTGGCTGGTGACAGACACTAGTGAAAATTATTGACCAAATTCTTGCTAGTGTAAGAGAATTTTATTCTTGGTGAAAATATTCAATGAATTTTCATCTTTTACACTAACTAGTATGACTAATGTTCAAAAGCAATGTGAAAACTGATGCTATTATATTAGTGGCCAAAGATGAAATATAGAACAAAGACATTCTTTACCTTCAGCCACCATTCAAGGAATTATGAAAAATGCAGATGATTTGTGATAAATCTCTCTTGTAACCTTATCATTTGATTAAGCATCACAAACGCCCCCCAACACACACACACACATTTCTCTCTCTCTATCTATCTATCTCACTCTCACTCTGAGTCTTTCTCTTTCTCTCTCTCTCACACAATCCTAACCAGAGATTAGTGTCTTTACACAATAAAATGTGTCCTTCTTTCAAAGGTCTTTAACAAGTAGCAATGTAAAAAATTTCAAAAAAAAAAGGAACATTTGCTTGGAAACCTTTGGATGGATAATTCTGTGATAAGGGGTGCTAGACATTCAGAGGTATTGATTTTTGCCTATCTAGAGAAATGATTTGAATGCTTAACTTTGCCACCTGTAGAGTATCCTGTCATGTTCCTAAACTGACCAAATCCAAGATGATCAGTAAGTTTTCCACTGGGTGGAAAACTCTGATGGTAGAATGACTCAGATTTTCTTCCAATCTTAAGTTTCTGTCATTTAAAATAAGTCTGTGGTGTCTACTGTTATGAGATCAAATTGTGTTTCTTTGTCACTGGAAATCCCCACTATAAGCCTAAGAACAGGCCATTCAAAAGCTTTCACTGAGGCAACACACTTAGTAGAAAAGCATGACTTCATTTTGGCATGGTTTGTCTTCAAAGCAGGTCAGTGAATTGTATGAATAAGTGGATTGTTCATGGGTGCTGGATCAAATTAGACTTTCATTTATTTTTAGAAATTCATTAGATCAATTATGACAACCACAAAGGGATGTCTTATGACTGAGAAGTGCAAATTATAAGAACAGTAATATTCATTGTTAAGTGTGAGATGAAAATTTCTGTGTAGCTTATTCATTAAAACTTGTTTCCTTTAATGGAAATGTCTTTTATAAAATGCAGATTGCAAATAAAAGTCACTGTACCAAAACATAATTACTGAGCTACAACATGCTGGTAAATTCAAACTGTATGTAAAATAAATTCAGGTCAGAATTTATAAAGGAAACCGTAAAAAACCAAGTTTCTCTTTTACCATTGTGTTCTCAGTTGTGAAAATTCACTCAATGAGTTTCATATATGTAGAAACAGAAACTAAAATTATTATACACTTGGGACTTTGATGCCCACATTTAAGCAATTCAGATAAAAATACTTAATACCTATCCTAGTCTAGGAAAATTGGCATAGTCTTTGTAGTCTGACTAATTTATGTCAGACTCTAGTGCTTTTTGACTTTTGGCATCTCCCTTATATTCCTCAACCTTAATATACTCATTGGTAAAATAGGGACAACTGTCTTTATTTTTTAAGAATAAAACATCAATCAAGTGAAAAAAAGATGTGTGTTATATACCTGAAATATAAGTAATTCTATATAATATTAGCTAATTTAATGTAACATCACATAATTAAGCACATATCTGTAAATGGAAAAATATTAACATTGAATTTATACTTTTCTTTACAAACCCTTAGAAGCATCACAAAGCAAGCATACACTATTTATACAACTACTTTTCATTTGCCATGGTTAATCATTCCCTAATCACTTAAATCTCTCCCTCAACAAATAGCAAAGTCTGTATAAGGATTTTTAAAAACAAAAAGTATTGGTATTGAAAAAAGACTTCCCTAGATTTTATATTTTGTTGTAATCAAAATGTTTCAGTTAAAGACAAAACATTAATCGTTTTGCCAGACTGAAAACAACTTATTAACATATTCGCAGCCCACACAAAAGGGTTTGGTGTTTAGAGAATTATTTTTAAGTTTGAATTAGCAACTTAGGTTTCTTCATGTTCATCACAGCCAAATTACTTAGGCAACTAGAAAAAGAAACTTCTGAATAGTATTAGTCTCCCTTAGCTAAGTGTCAGATTATGGAGACATCTTGATGCTTGTCTGTAAGTAAACACTTTAATAAAGAAACAGTTTATGTAATAATATATTTTTTATTTGGTGATTTCAGTGAAAATGCCTATACAAACAGCTCTTGCAGTAGAGTTGCACTGTATATGTTTGATTTGAGGAGTTCTCTTGTAATCTGAGTACTTTGTTTGCTAAGCAAATGTTTTGTTTTATCTTGAAGAAACAAAACCAGGCAACGGCAGCACTTATGGGAACTGGAAGCCAATATTACTGTATAAGGTAAAGTTATCAAGTGAGATTGTCTTGGTTTCTTACAAATACCGTTCTAGGCTCTAGTTCCCTTAATTGTGAGACCTGTGTCACATTAATATTAATGTCTATATAAAATTGATGATATTATGAGATAAACTTTAGCATCAGATCAATATGATCTCAAATCAGGGGTTCAAAGGATTCAATTTCTCTCAGCTTCCATTTCCTGAAACTGAATAAACTTCTGGTTTTGTTGAGGATGATGATGATTGATGATGATCTTGATAGAATTGTTAGACAGGTCACAGATTAAAAAAAAACAACAACAACAGAGACTAAGCTCCTTTTACAGCTCTAGAATGACTACTCAACTAACTTTTTCTTAGTTTGTTGTTTATGAGTGCATTGATTATAACTCTCACTAAGATTTCCAAAGCCTTTACAACTAACAAAGAAGCTGCAGTTTCTATTGATCGTACTCCTGGATAAGCCAGTAAAAATGGAAAATTGTTAAAAAAAAATCCTGCATGAGTAGACAAGACAGTAATCAGAAAGCACATTTTCTTGTAGATTTCTCAATTGGATTAACTTGGCAAGAATGTACCAAAAACCAAGTTACACTCTATTTTTTTTATAGGAATGAATAATATCTTTAAACAAAGCAGACTCAGTGTCTGCTTAGGACCTTGTCTAATTACCTGTAGCAAAACAAGGCAGAGTGGGAAAGACCCAGAGATCAAATCACCCTACACCCTGTAGAACAGAAAGCACTCAAAGGGCAGACACTGCCCTTTTGAAAATAAAAGCATAACGTGCCAAAGTTTAACAGAAGTTTGAACTCCAGATAAGGACTCAGAAAATTCTAAGACAGTCAGAGAGTAGAGTCCTCTAGAAAGGAGAGGGTATTAATCAAGAATTCAAAGCCACAGACAGAAAGTATGTCCCTTCACACTGAGATGTTCAGTCCTCTACTAAAACAGGAACTCAGACCTAAGCCATAAGATTGAGGTCAGGGGAAAGTTTACAAAATCATACACTGTCTTTTATGTCTTTGCTGATTAAAGAGGATGGTATATTTTCTATCACCGAGACAAGGTGTCAGGAAACTATTTCTGTAGAGGCCCAGATAATAAATATTTTAGGATTTGTGAGCCATGCTGTTTTTATCATAACAGGTTCTTGGTAAATGAACATTCTTGGCTGTATTCCAGTAGCAGTTTATTTACCAAAACAGGAGGATGGGCCAGACTTTGCTAGTGGGCCATCATTTGCAGACCCCTGATTTAGATGCTAGAACAAAAACTTTACCTGTCCTATGACAACTTTGGTCTGAGCTAGTTAGACTACTGTGGTCAGCAAAATTCTGTGATAGATTTTGAAACCAGAGGAATGGAGTGCCAGGAGTATTGAGTTATCAGACCACATTTCTTCTCTGGCTTTACCTCTTACTTCTCAACTTCTTGGTTGCTCTAATTGGCCATGCTAGCCTTCTTGTTGCTTAAATATTCAGGAAAGCTATAATCTCAGAGTATTTTATCTTGCTGCTGCCTTTGTCCAAAATAATCTTCTCCTAGATAACTTCCCTTAAATATTTGCTCAAATATGCCTATATTTGTTAGGGGTGTGTCTGGAATCAGATTTCAACTCAGATGTTCAAATGAGGAGCATATAGTCAATAATCTACTAACATAGTTGTGGGAAAGATGAAAGGAACAGACAAAAAATGATATGCAAGATCTAACAAAAGCAGAAAGGGAAGATCAAGGGAGGAATCCCAGTACTTTGAACTAAAAGAGCAATGACAGAGTCACAATACTTGAGTGAGATTCAACAGTGGAATAGACACTGGTCTTCATTAAATTGATTTCCTTGATTTTAGAAAAGAAAAATCATGTATATGAACACATGGGTTTGGGTAGAAAGTGTGTGAATTGTTATCTGTATCCCTCAGAGACACCCACTGAGAGTAGACCCTAAACAACTGGGAGAATAGGATGATTGGCTCAACAAGGGTCGGCCAGCATCTCTTTCAGACCAACCCTGCACATGCACAATTGGCTTATTGTAGAGGTAGCCATGGTGGCTGCCGACAACCTCAACAGCATGGACTCCTTCTCACAGAGGCTGATATAGCTATTGCTGATGCAAAATATCCATTATGCTGTCATCAGAAACCAATGCTGTGGCCTTGATATGACACTACCTTGAAGAGGCCAACCAACTCCTTGGTTGCAAATTGATTATTCTGGATCCTTTCCTAAAAGGTCAGCCATTGGATTCAGGTGAAAATTTGTTTTTCTTGCTCCCAGTGCATAGGATAGAACTACTTACTACCTGAGGATTCACAGATACTCTGATACACAATTCTGTATTATGCAACCTCAGGTAAAGAGCCTATTTTATGGTGAAAGAGGCATAACGATGGACACAAGCCATTGCATACTAATACCACATCATCCAAAAAGAGGTGGCCTAGGAAAGTGTTGTAATAATTTTTAAAAGTGAAGCTAAGCACAGTCTTGAAGGTAATATTCATGCAGCTGGAGTGATGTCCTTTGTGATACAGAATGTACCTTCTTGACTCAATGGTCATTAACTAATAAGATAGACCATGAGATTCTAGGAACCAAATGGTAAAAGTAGAAGTGTACCTATTTTCCTTACTTCCAGTTCCTAATGTTTAATTTTCAAGAGCTGGCCAAAGGTCAGTCCTGAAAACAGGCATTTTGGGGGAGTGTGAATGATTTGAACGCCCACACCTACTGAGTTAATTCTTTCTTATACAGTTAGTTAAGAATATGGAGATAAATATCAAATGAATACAAAAAAAATCAGAGAATGTGGAAGTGTTTGCTTCTATGTGGAAAAATGAGGAGATGTAAAGGGTTAAGAATGATATTCCTGGTTTGGATAATAACTCTTATGAGTGGCAAGGCCAGAAGGCATTATGGTTTAAGCCATACATAAAACAGTTGTGTATTTCTCTGTTACACACTCTAAAATAAGCTATTATCCCTTGTCTGTTCAAAATTGAGATTTGTATCTTTAAAATGACTTTCTTATGATAGTTAAACTGAAATTAATAAATAGTTTTTTTATGGTAAATTATTTCAATGTGTTTAACCCACTGGCAATTTTCTAGACATTGCCTAATCTTTTCCTTGATCCCACTTCCATATGTGCACAAAATACTGTACTTTGGAACATCAGAATCATACCTTGGTACTTTAGTATGCATATAAACTTTTCTGAATACGTTTAAACAAACAATTTATGTTACTAACCTTAATATTGGTTTTCTATGCTTTTTAAACAAAATTACTTAGATATCTAATGTTATCAAAGGTATGATGTAAAAACCTTTTCAGTCACTATGTAAGCTGTTGGAGAGTGTCAATAGAAAAAAAATATGTCATTCTAAATTTTTCCTTTAACAAAATACAACCTATAATCTGTGATGGGTCTCATGCTAACTTCTCGATTCAAGCATTTGCACTGAAAAGATATGGGTAACATTATAAAGAAAAAGGTAATGGAAAAGTAGATTTCCAAATCACACTGTCATGAGAAGAGTCTTATTGTGGTTTTTGCCAACATATCCATTTCCTTTGACAGCAAATCTTCTTTAGCATTAGGTAATCAAATTTACATTTGCCACAAGGAGAGAAATGCTTTTGATCTCTTAATGGTGAAAGGATTCTGGTCTGTAATGGAGCAGAACTTTAATTGGACTCCAAAAAGGGGTACTATAATAGTTTGTACATATAGTTTTCAAATAAAAAAGGAATAGAGAAAGAACCGCTGTTGTGGCTTGATAACATATTTTTATATAGTTTTTATAATGAGCAATGATTCTTTCACAATATTTTATATAATTTATTTGACCTTCTCTGAGACTAAAAAGAACTTGAAGTATAACCCTATCATTTTAGTATTTGTGTCTATATGTGAAGAAATGGGGCTGGAACTTTTAATAAGAATGTAAATTATTTTATTTTTGTGTTATGTATTACAATACATAGCAAAATAGATTTCTAGAACCAAATATTTCTTGAATAAAATATTTTTTTCCTAATGCAAAGGATAGAAGTATTAATAAAAGAGACACTCTCATCCAGTTGCTGGAAAATGTTAACACTCATACATACCAAAAGGAACAAGTAGACTTTATAATGGAACAGGATTCCTAGTATGGTACATAGTTTTGTGTTTTCATTAGTTCTTTTACTTTTATTATGTTTTGAATTAATTTTCTCTTTCTCCCAGGTATTCACCTCATCTCCCAGGTAATCATCTGAGCTAGTGAGTGTAATAAGAATAAATACAGGCATGTGGCAAAAATGGACTCTAGAAAATTACAGAAATGCTGGCATGTCTTCATTTCTTATGAAGTCTAATGGCCTCAAATGATTAAGTAAGTCACCTTGAAGCAGAAACAAAAATGTTTATTGGAATGTTATATATAAAATACTTTTACAGAAACAGCAAATGTAATCCCAGATTAGTTCCAGTGTGCCACATCTCAGTTCCAAAAGGTTTTCTTTGTCGGAAAAAAAGAAAAACAAAACAAAACAAAACAAAACACTTTAGATATGTTATAGAAATCAAATATCCAACAACTGGTGACTTTGCAATGGCTAGGTTAGTAAAGAGCTGAGTTTATTTTTCTCTGTGTATGCTTCAATAGTGAAATGATTTATTTTCTCTGCATTTAGTGAGGGAAGTGAAAGAAGAAATATAATGTAAATTTAGCAAAATAGAGCTAGATCAAACTTGTATAAAATAACAAAAAATATTGTTGACTGACATGATTTAATATAAAGGGTCATTCTAGTTCTTGCTTTGTGACTCTCTAAGAAGATGAGTATTTTTTTTTTATTTGTAATAAAAAGATCTTTCTTTTAATTTATTTATTTATTTTTGGCTGTGTTGGGTCTTCATTTCTGTGTAAGGGCTTTCTCTACTTGCGGCGAGTGGGGGTCACTCTTCATCACGGTGCATGGGACTCTCACTAACGCAGTCTCTCTTGTTGTGGAGCACAGGCTCCAGACCCACAGGCTCAGTAGTTGTGGCTCACGGACCCAGTTGCTCCGTGGCATGTGGGATCTTCCCAGACCAGGGCTCGAACCTGTGTCCCCTGCATTAGCACGTGGATTCTTAGCCACTGAGCCACCAGGGAAGCCCAAGAGATCATTTTATATCAATACATTAGATTCTTGTCTGCTTGTGGGTCCTATGATTTTACTTACTTCCATTTTAATGTGACTGAGAGACTAAAATATGACCTTTACAGCAGATTGAAACTAATTAAATCAAATGCAGAATCCAGAGGTCTTTTTGCTTCTGGGTGTTAAGAAGGAACATGAATTTGAAAAAAGCAAATTATGTTCAATAGTTGAAAATTGTCCTAACTACTTTGGGATGCCAAAGTATTCATTCAGTTCTTACTTTGTCATCTGCAAATTCATTCTCTTGAATAACAGGGCACTAGCACTTCTGAAACATGAAGCCAAGGATAGCTAGTATGCTAGGATAAGGTGTGCTTCCAAAAAGAATACAATTCCCCTTGTAGATTTATGTTTATCTGTTTATTTTAAAGTATCATATATATGTACAAGAAAGCAGGATCTCTCAAGAGCTGTCTGCCCCTTTGTCTAGTTCTTGTTCGATGTTACTCAGTAGTTTTGGGCTGATTTTGAGAGTAATTGTATTTTTATAATTGCCACCTATAACTGGCAAAATCACATAAATATCAGTATTTTTCATGTCTAATAATTTACTCCATCTCTCTCTTCTTTCCTTCCTTCTTTCTTCTTTCCTTCTTTCCTTCTTTCTCTTTCTTTTTTTCTTTCTTTTTCCCTTTCTTTCTTTCCCTGTGTCTGAGGGATGGTATGCAGATCTTCATGAAGAGCTTGACCTGCAAGACCATCACCTTGGAGGTGGAGCCCAGTGGCACTGAGAATGTGAAGGCCAAGATCCAGGATAAAGAAGGCATCACCCTGAGCAGAAGAGGCTCCTCTTTGCAGGCAAACTGATGGAAGATGGCCACACTCTTTCTGATTACAACATCCAGAAAGAGTCGACCCTGCATCTGGTCCTCTGTCTGAGGGGTGGCTGTTAATTATTCAGTCTTGCATTCATAATGCCCAATGATGGCATAACTCTGCAATCTAGTCATTTGCCCCAATTTAAGATTAGAAATTATCAGTTTCAGTAATAGCTGAACCTGTTCAAAATGTTAATGTTTTTCTTCCTTCCTTCCTTCTTTCCTTCCTTCCTTCCTTCCTTCCTTCCTTCCTTCTTCCTTCCTTCTGTCCTTCCTTCTTTCCTTCCTTCCGTTTTTTTTCTTCCTTTCCTTCTTTCCAAGGCTGTCTGAAAAGCAAAATATAGGCAAGCAAACAAGTATTTTGTGATATCATCACATCATGAAAAAGACTATCATTATAAATCACTATAAATAACAAATCAAACATGTCACTACACAGTTGTGTTATAGCAAAATCAATACAACATTTCTTATTTGTATGGTTTTTCCATATCTTTGGAAATAAAACTACAACAGGAAATAAGGAAGAAACATTCTTAAATGACATATATTTAATTCTTAAATGACATATATTTATACAAAATCATATATAAAATAATGATTTTATAGCATCACAAAATTCATCTTCCTCAAACAAAAATTGATAGTAAATGTAGTCTGCATTTTAGTCCATGTCATTTGCAGTGAATTAAATTATTTCCACACATGATAAATGCTTGAATAATTTGTAACAGAAAAATTACCTGATTTTTACCCTTTATAACTTTACACAGCACCTACATATAATAATTTAAATAGTAAGTTTTTGGAAGCTAGTCTAACAGGAATTTTTCTGATTCTTCCTTTTGTAAGAATACTTAACAGTCCATATCCTTAATAGTTTTATTCTGCTTTTACTTTTTATTGTTCTTTATAACATCACAAATAATAGTCTCAATGTAGTGTGATGTATGTGAAAAAAAATATAGAGTGAAATATGCACGTCCCTTGGAGTGTGAAAATGAACTTTTCTCCCCCTTAGAGAACATTGTAATATTCAGCTTTAATAGTCTCTCCTCAGAGTAAAGAAAACCTTTTTGTTTCTTACTATAAAAGAAAGAATGTGTCTATGTCAAGATTTCTTTAATAACCGGGACCTGCTTCTTGCTGTCTTTATATGTACCAGGGTCAAGGGTTCACGAGGTTTAATCATAGCATGGCACATTCTCTCCCAGAGACCAAAATCATGAAAAGCTATCCTGAGAGGAAAATCTACTCTATGTTTAAAGTAAGTTTGAAAATATCTTGTCTTTTTCCAATTAATCTGGGCTAACATGGAAATTCATATTGATTTTATTTGACTTACATGTACTCCAAGGAAGAATATCATATTTCATTTTATTTTCCTTTTGAAAACTCATGTGTACATTCCAAAATATACCTATTATCCAAAGAAACCACTGAAAAATTTGGAGAATCAGGGATTAAATTGAGACAAAATCAATGCAAGTTAAAGTAATAAAAAATGAAATAGTATTGAAATTATTTGCTAATTGAACACTAAATTTCTCTCAACTTTTCCATATAGTATATGAACTAACTTCAATTAAATCTTTCAAACTTGTAAGAGTCACCTATGTTCTAAAAACTTATTTGATGGTCTTGGTCCACATAGAAAAGTGCAAGATACAATGGCAGTTGTAGCCACACCTAGAACAAGGGAGAATCAACTAACAGTTGATGCATCGCCTAGGATGCTAATACATGAAGACATTTTCTACCTAGTAGAGCTGACTAGAGAAAGTTTTAAATATTTTTGCTTGGAAATTCCAAATATCTAGCTCTGGGTGTGTTACTGCAAATTCATGTGCCCAACGTGCAATGAGGCCAAACAAACTGAAACATCGGAATTTGGAGCAGAGAAAGGTTCACTGCAGGGCCATGCAAAGAGATGGGTGGCTATGATCTAAGAAACCTCGAGCTCCCTGAAGGGTTTCAGCAAAACATTTTTAAAAGCCAGGTGAGGGACGGGGGTTGCGGGGTATGTGATCAGCTCATAAACAATTCTCTGACTAGCTGATGGTGAAGTAACAGGGTGGTGTCATAGGGGTTAACATTCTCAGTCCTTAGACTCCAGGAGGCCTGGGGTTGTGTGTTCATGGTCATCAAATAGTTAACATCTTCCATTTGGTGGGGGGGTTTCACATCTGTAAAACAACTCAGGAAATGTACATCAAATACTTTTATATAGGTACTTCAGAGAGGAACTAACTGAGAGGATATGGGAGAAGGGCCTATCCCTGGAAGGCCCCATAGGGTCTTGCTTGGTTACAGGTGTGCATGTTCTAAAGGCCTCCAAACCTGGAGGGATGGGATGGCTTTTTTGAAATCATGTGAGGTTAACTTAATAGGAACCCTAAATTTTACTGCTAATATACTTAGCTTAAGACCCTGGTATTCCCCATACAATTTTGGGAGTAGATTAACAATAGAGTGGTAAGAATGCAGACATGGTCAGTGTAAAGTTGTTGGATGGGGTTCCCAGACAAACCTTCTTCCTGTTTACTCCAATTTTAGGCTTTGTTCTTAAACAAGACCACGATTTGTTAGGGAAAAACATTTTCCTCCCTTTGTCTTTAAAGAGATTGAGGGTGTCAAAAGATTTTGAGTATAAGAACCAGTGGATTTCAATAGCACATCTAATAGCCATACATCCCTACCACTCACCCACACTCCTTCATTATATAGGGTTCCCTTAACTTACCCATACCTGGACTCTTTCTGCTCATGTGGCCCTCATCAGATTTCAGCTTTCTGTGAAAATTTATAGACAGACAGGGCATCTGAAAATGATTTATAGTCTGTGCTGGGCTACTCTTGGCAATCCCTCAAGCTAAACAAATTTCTACAATTTTTGTAAATTTTATTTATCTGTTATTTCAGATTCTCTGTTGTGAAGTGATAACTTTATACTATATTATATACCACATATACTATATTTTAATACGTACTATATGATATATAAAACAATAATAATTGCTGCCATTTATTGAATATATGCATATAGATATATTGAATATATGCATATAGATATGCATATATGCATATATTAATATATGCCACATACTTTTAAAGATATGTAGGTATACTTTCATTAATCCTCAGAGCAACTGTATAAAAAAAAACTCTTGTCTGGAGGCAGTGCTTCATTCATAACGGATGTTTACAGCCATAGTCGATGTTGTGAAGGACTTATTTCTCCAACTACTTGGAATGCTGTCCAGCAGAAAATCTCTCAGCTGTCAGGTTTCCCAAGAAATTGTCCTCTAGTAAAGAACACTATCTTGTCCAAGACAGCTTCCCACCTTGGGGCCAGACCCAGTGCAATGAGTGGGTTGATGTAGTAGCATAATGGCCCAGACCTCCTCTTTGCACCAAATGTAACAACTCCAAAGGGCCATTCCAACTTCAAAACTCCCTGTGGGGTTGGCTGAATCTTTTGTTCCTCCTTCTGCCCAGTCTTGCTTCCTTTCCTCCCACCTTTGGTAGAGATCCAGGGAGCGTATCCCAATAAACTTCCAGCAAGCTAACCTTCAAGTCAATTTGGACACTGCAACAGTGATCATACAATTTGTTGTCCAATCTAAGACTTTTTGTAAGTGAAAGAGTGTGCTAATCAGATGGAATGCAGGTACAACAGGCATAGACTAAAATTGTCCAAGTGAACTGAGACTTAACAGTCACTCTAAGTTTGATATAAAATAACCGTGAGTTCAATACCATCTGACTAGTTGTGGAATGTTAAGCTGATTATTAACCTCACTAAACCTCACTCTCCTCATGTGTAAAACTGAGATAATACCTGTTTCAGTGGTGAATAGAAGATGTGATTAAGATAATGTATATAGAATATTGGTATAATGCATGGGACTTAATACATGGTAGCTCTTATGATCATTATATCCAGTTTACACATGAAAATGCAAAAATCAGAGAGACTAAGTAAATCCAAACGTTGCCCACCTCATTAAGTGGAAGAGCCAGAATTCAAATTCAGTTTTCTGACTCCAAAACCCATCATAATAACCAAGTTGCTAGCCTATCTTTCTAATATACTTTTCTGGTCATTTGAAGAATTCATCCTTTAAAACCTCATAAATTACTTCTTAGTGATCTGATGTACTAAGTACTCTTTTGATTGCAAGTGACAAAAACAAATCAAAACAAAAACAAAAAAAATCTCAAACAAATAGTCAGAAGAGGAATATGTTCACTCATGTAACAGAAAAGTTCAGGGGAGTTCTATGTTCAAGCCTGGCTGATTCCATATCCTTGAAAAGTAATATGATAATTTTACATTTCTCATTTCGTATCTGGGCTGCTTTTTTCAGTCCTTGTTTGTCTTCAGTCATGCTTTTCTGCAAGTATGGAAAGGTGGCTATTAGCAGCTTCAGGCCAGTGTGGCATGTAATTCCTGAGCTGGGAAAAGCAGAACCTTCTCCTAGTCCCTTTACAAGACTGTTTTGGTCCTATTTGGCATCTATGCCCTTCAGAATTTTACACTTTTCCTTCTCTCTTTAAAGCTCTAATACTTCCCCTTCCTTTCTCAGATAATTGCCTGATTTTTCATTTCACTGAGAAAATTAAAGCAATCAAAAATTTCCTGATGCTTCCACACCAGATATGTCAGCCTATTGCATTTCAAATCACATATTTTGCTTTCCTTTCTTTGAGAGTGGTTGGTCTGTTCATGTTCCTACCAAAGACCAAACCACATCCCAACATTTTACTAGAGAACTTTTCCTGAAAATTATACTTTCTGGCTTCTTACCCATGATTTCTGGCTTCTCCCTCTACTGAATCATCCCCATCAGCATTTGTTTTACAGAACGTACTATGATTCAAATATCTATTTTAATTCAATAAGTGAAAGAAAATTGATGATTAAATTTAGCCTTAATGATTGTTTCAGAATGTAAAAGTACCTTTTATACTGAGTTTGATTCTATTTAAATACTGTCTTCAAAATATAACTCTCCAAACATGCATTTCATTGCTTCTTTCTTTTTTCTGCTTTTCTCCCTCTAAAAAATGTACCTGCTACTGTCCTATTCTCTATTCCTTCAGAGCCTCATTTTTCGCTAATTGAGAGTAAACAGTAATGATAATTAAACAATTGGGTGAAAACCAACTCCTGTGATTGTGCTAGCTACTTAATAGGTAACATCTCCTGCTCAGGTTACTGAGATTCAACCTACTTTAAAACTACTGACCCCAAAAGAAGCTTAAGGAATAATTATTAAGGAGATGATTTTAGGTAATGCTTGTGAGTTTGTGAAACAATGTGTCCAGGCAAGGTTTTATGACCTTATTTTTACCAGATTTGAGACATATTCAGTGCAGAGAAGTTGTGGGTAGTTAGTCAGAGGTGGCTGCTTTGAAAAGTGAACTGAATATGAAAATTTTCTCTTGAGTACACATAATCATTGAATATGATAATGATGAATGTGGAGGATAAGTTCACATGGTGCAATTTAACCTAAAATTTATGATTTCTGAAGATGGAGAAGGTATCAGTGAAGAAATGGTTGGTTTTCAAAGAGAAGAAGCTATATCCCATACCTACATTACTAAAAAATGAGAACATATTTTAGACTTTGTGAAGTTCATTCATGTTGGTTATCTCATTCAAAACTAACATAATTTTGTGAAGAGACACTTGCTGTATGTTCAAAAGGTATAGAAACTAAGGCCAAGTGAAATGAAGCAACTTTCCTAAGGTCGTCCAATAAATAAGCCAGGCCTAGCCTATGGGTAAAGAAAATGGTCACTGGGATGTAGATGTATGTGCTCATCATTACAGCATGCTATGATTAATCTAAATGTGATTATCAATGAAACTGAACATACAGCCTGGCTCCATTCAGAGCCTCAGGTCAGAAACTTTGGGGTTTTAAATTTTTTTGTAAATTGCAAAATTTTTACTGATATTTACAGTATTATTATGGGTAAAAATACAGAAGCAGGAGAGTGTAGTCCTAAGCACAAGAAGCAAATTATTTTTGAATTAATGAATAGAATTTGAACATGAGAGTCATTCACCATATGTCATTTAGCAGCCATTATGCATAAGGAAGTGCGCTCAGGTGTGGGGATCTGATGCTGAATAAAACAGATACAACTATTGCTTACATGGGGCTTACAGTTTAATGTTCATTAAACAAATGCTGTCTATTTATGCAGCTATTACTGACATAAATGGAATCAATATTTTCCCTCTGATTATTAGTAGTCATCATGATAATGCTTGTGGTAGCAAGGGTGCCATATATTGTGGGTACAGTGGCAGATAATTTCTATTTTGGGATAGTCATAGCATAATGAGTCATTCATTAATTCCTATAATAAAGTTTAAAAATTCTATTATATTGTTTGATCAAAGAGAAAGGGAGAAATTTCCATATTTTTCTTAGAAGATAACAATTCCCTAAGTTGACCCTAGTTTAAATATGGTGAGATATAAAATTTGATGCTGCTTAGGGAAAAATAATGAAACAGACACTCATCTGCACAGATTACTTCCTTCTTATTATAAATATTGAAGTGTGTTTCCTAAGATGCCAAGTTTAAGACTGAGTCTTGATTATACAAATTAGACTTAAATCAGGTATATATACATATACATATATATATATGTGAAATCTTATTTTTATCTTATAATTAGTACTTATTTGCAAGTGCTAATGAAATATTTTCATTTCATAATAAATTCTACCATAATGTGAAAGAGAAGTGATACCAATGAAAATAGTAATGTAAGGGCGTCTGAAAATGATTTCCTCCATAAAAGCAATGAAAAAACTGGCAAAAATAATCTGAACCAAATTTTACGGAATGGTAGAAATTAATCAGATTCTTTTAGGAGTCTAGATAGGGTTTATTAAAAAAATTTTTGAAAGGAAATTTTAAAAGGCTTTATTTTGGTAAAAGTGGTCAGTTTTTAAATGTTTTAACTTGCTTTATTCTCATTCTCCTGTCGATAGTACCATTATAGCCCTAAAAACAAATAGCCTTTAATCACTGAATGCTAATGGTCTGGCAGCCACAAGTCTCATTCCCAGAGAATTATCATTATTTGAATTGGTGGGTAACTCACTGGAAGACCCCACTTACTTCTGTTTTTCTATGACTTAACTTGGGCCTTGCCCAGTGTGAAAAGCCTTCTCCCAAGGACACTTGTTGAAAATATTTAGAGGTAATTTTTTAATTTCATAGTAGCCTGAGGTGGTAGATACAAGCAACAACAAAAACAGGAAAACCATGAAGTTTAAAAGAAAAAGCTGTTGGGATTGACATATATACACTACTGATACTATATACAAAATAGATAATTAATGAGAACCTACTGTACAGCACAGGGAACTATACTCAGTGCTCTGTAGTGACCTAAATAAGAAAGAAATCCAAAAAAAGAGGGTATATATGTAAATGTATAGCTAATTCACTTTGTTGTACAGTATAAACTAACATAATATTTCAAAGCAGCTATACTCCAATTAAGAAAAAAATCTGTTGAATGAGATGTCCACTGGGGTTTTGAAAAGTTCTGACAAGTTACTGGGAATAAAATAAAATTATATAAATAAAAGTTCACACACAGGTGTATGGTGGTGTACATTCCAATCACAGTACCTATGTTCAAGAAAGATATGAGAAGGCTAAGCTCTCACCTCTGGCTGATCTGGAGGCTCTGGGAAAGCTGGAAGTGAAGGCTAAGCAGTTTCCAACTGCCAGTCTGGGTAATAGATGTGTGACTCAAAATGCACACAAAGCCTCTCAGCAAAAACTGGCAGAATGATTGGATCCAAGCACTTAATGAAATTTCTGTCCAATCATTCACTAACCACTAAGCTCACTGAACAGAGACGTCAATGTCCAAACATGACAAAGAATAAATTCTTGGCAGAATTGTTTCAGAAAAGATACTAAACAACAACAAACTGAAAAACCAATAGACCCTAGGGAGAGGGA
The DNA here is from genome assembly GCF_964341445.2 of Mesoplodon mirus. Classification (NCBI taxonomy): domain Eukaryota; kingdom Metazoa; phylum Chordata; class Mammalia; order Artiodactyla; family Ziphiidae; genus Mesoplodon; species Mesoplodon mirus. The sequence continues at coordinate 130,244,371 of NC_138982.1, read as the reverse complement.
AGAACTTAATTTTCAGAATTATGAAATTTTATTATTTAAAATGCTTTAAAATATAATTATTTAAATGCAACAAACATGTACAAGACATACAAAGAAAGAAAGTATGGCCCATAAATAAGGGAAATAAAGCAATAAGTAAAACAGTCCATGAGATAACTTATATTTTGCTTATTAGACAAAGATTTCAAATTAGCCATCCTAAAAATGTTTAAAGAACTGAAATAACCATGTCCAAAAGAACTAAAAGAAAATATGAGATTAATATCTCACTAAATCAAGACTATCAATATACATAGAAATTATAAAAAAGAAACAAAACAAAATGATGTAATTAAAATATAATAACTTAATAAAACTTTTCCTAGAGAAGCTTAACAGTGATTTTGGACAGGCAGAAAATAATGAATCAGCCAACTTGAAGATAGGTCAATGAGATTATCCAGTCTAAGGAATAGAAAGAAAAAAAGAATGAAGAAAAATAAAGTCTCAGAGACATGTGGGATATCATCAAGAATGTGAGGATATGCAAAACAGTAGTGCCAAAAAGAGAGGGGAGAGAGAGAGAAGGAGAAGGGTATAAAGTATATTTGAAGAAATAATGGTTGCAAACACATAATTTGATGAAAAACATTACCTACACAACCAAGAAGCTCAATGAATTCCAAGTCAGAAAAACTCAAAGAGATCCACAGTTAGGTAAATCACAGTTAAACTGTCTGAAGTCAAAGACAAAGAGATACTCTTGAAAGCAACAAGAGAGAAATGACTCATGATGTACAAGAGAGTTGATAAGATTTTTCATTGATTTCTCATTAGACATTATGAAAGCTAGAAGGCTCTGAGTGACATATTCAAAGTTGTGAAAGACAATGATGAATAACCATCAACAAAATAAAAAGGCAACCTACCAAATGGAAGAAAATATTTGCAAATAATTTATGTGATAAGAAGTTAATATTCAAAATATATAAAAACTCATGCAATTCAATAGCATAAAAACCAAACAATCTGATTAAAAAAATGGATAGGTGATCTGAACAGACATTTTTCCAAAGAAGTTATGCAGATGGTCAACAGGTACATGAAAATGCTCAACATCACTAATCATCAGAAAAATCAAAACCACAATGAGATATCACCTCACACTTGTTAGATGGCTATTATCAAAAAAGATAAGAAAGAAGTGTATCCAAGAATGTGGAGGAAAGGAAATACTTATGCACGGTTGGTAGAAATGTAAATTGGTGCAACCACTATGGAAAGTAGTATGGAGTTTCCTCAAAAAGTTAAAAACAGATCTACCTGGGCTTCCCTGGTGGCGCAGTGGTTGGGAGTCCGCCTGCCGATGCAGGGAACACGGGTTCGTGCCCCTGTCCAGGAGGATCCCACATGCCGTGGAGCGGCTGGGCCCGTGAGCCATGGCCACTGAGCCTGCGCGTCCAGAGCCTGTGTTCTGCAATGGGAGAGGCCACAACAGTGAGAGGCCCGTGTACCACAACAACAACAACAACAACAACAACAAAATCTACCATATGATCTAGCAATTCCACTTCTGGGTATTTATCCAAAGAAAATAACAACACTAACTCGAAAGGATATATGCACCCCCATACTCATTGCAGCATTATTTATAATATCCAAGATATGGAAGCAATCTAAGTGTTCATCAATGGGTGAGTGGAAAAGATGTATATATACACAAGAAAATATTAGTCAGCCACAGAAATCTTGCCACTTGTGACAACAATCTTGCCAAATTTTGAGCACATAATGCTAAATGAAATAAGACAGAGAAAGAAACTTACCATATAATCTCTCTTATAAGTGGAATCTAAAGAACAAAACCAAAACCAAATAAAATGAACTCATAGATACAGAGAATAGATTGGTGGTTTCCAGAGGTAGGGGGTGAAGGTGGTCAAAATGAGAGAAGGTGGTAGATGTAGTTGATTCTGCACAATAAGCTCCGACTTAAGCAGGAACAAATCAATAAAATGAAAGTGCTTTCTTCTGGTCTAGCAATTTTTATCAATCTGAGTGTAGGCAGGAAAAAATAGGGACACATACATTGGATAACTGATAATATTTAATAAAGGCACTAATTACAAAGTTGTGGCAGAGTTTAGTGAAGCCAAAGAGGGATGACCAGTAACCTTGGGCAAGGAAGGCAAGGGGATCCTTACTACTCCTTGGCCTGACAAAGTTAGAGGAAGGAGCAGTTACCAGAACCATGTGAGAAAGAAACTATACCAACAGGGCTGGATAAAATGAGCTGTTGTTTTTAGTAAAGTGACACAGTCAACCTACTGCTACCTAACATGGAGAGAATTCAAGGAATAAATACTCCCTTTCTCTCTTCTCACTCTTCATCTTCCTGCTAGTGTTTCCCATGGGCAGCCTGAAGCCATCTGGAAACAAGAAGTTGCCCGCAAGGTTAGCTTCCCCAGGCAAGGAATGGAGTTACCAAAGGCAAAGTGAAAACATGGGGCACACCAACCAGAGGAGGTGGGCAATAGGGGACCAAGACTCTCTTAGAAGTCTGAGCCCCAGATGTGGAGGAAATTTGCTGTAGAGCAAGTCCTGCTTCTTCAGATTAGGTATGGAGATTTGATTTGCACCTTGCGTTTTCATGAAGAAGCAGTTGAAGTTGGGATTCTGCAGCATCCAATCCTTGATTGGAGGGGGCTCACTCCCAACTTACTCCCAACAATATCCATTCTGTGTGTAGATGCCTGGCTTAGGAGTACCCTGCCTTGTATCAAAAGAGGGAAATTAGGATGGGGGAATATATGCTGACCTTTTGTGTCTTTAGTTGGCCAGTTATTCTCAAAAAATAGCTTCTAAAATATCTGTTTTTTTTTTTAAATCTGGAATTAATCATTTTAACATGGCCTTATGATACCTTGATTTCAGATTTCTGATCTGTGTCACTGTGAGAGAATAAATATCTGTTGCTTTAAGCCTCCCAGTTTATAGTAATTTATTAAGGCAGCCCTAGGAAACTAATAAACTAGATATGTGGTCTTATTAAAACAAACCAATGAACACAGAGACAGTGTCCAACATAGTTTCATGCTTTATTTGTACCCTCATGATGAATAAGGGACACAGAGTTAACTGTTCTGTGGGCCTCCACTCACTCATACTCTTGTCCAAACACGAGCAAGTAGGTCAGAGGATGATGCTTTGCAAGGGATGATGATACAACTCTTTACAGAATCTCTGCCAGAGGGTATGTCATGAGATCTTCTTCCATTGGGGCCTACATCAAGCTGGGATTGACCTGGAAGAAGCTTCTGTGTCTGCTGGCAAGTAGCACGCTTGCACGGTTTACTCACTGTCTAGGAGGTCATGGCTTTGAATACCCAAAATTCTTCATATGAAGGATAGATAATGAGGATATTACTCAAGCTATCTTGTTCCAGGTTGGGAATGCTGCACTGGGCATCTGAATCCAAGCACAAAGCCATGCAGGAATAAGCCATCCTCTTGGATGGTCAAGTTACTACACGTGACTCCAGTTGGTATGTGAGACTGAAAAAGAAAGTTTACAGCAACAAGGACTAAATAGAAAGGAAGATGTTCATGGAGATCTTGCTAAAATCACAGAACACAGGATTAATGACACCAGAAGTAAATAAATAAATATACCCACTGCCTCAAAAAAAATCAGTTAGAGATTCTTTGTACTATACGCCTAATAAGAGAAGCTAATAGCTGATATGTATTTAGTTTCATAGCAGGAACCCTATTAATGGCTGAATAAAACATTACTCTTTACCTAGGGAAGAGGTTGATAGCTGTTCTAGGATGCAAGCGAAGGTCACATAGCTTAAAAAAGGACTATTGGGCCCTTCCTCAACATCTGCTCTCCCGCCTCCATGCCAGAGCACACAGCTGTCTTGATACTCCACCCATTGCTACAGACATAACATTAATGCTTGGGTTAACTGCTGGGCTTATCCTTTCCCTCATGCATGAAACTACATGAGAGGACATTCTGTGTCTCTTGTGTATTAAAGCACTTTGACCTTGTAATTAATTTCCAAGGTGATAGTAGTTACATTGCTAGATGATAATAAAAGAACAACAACAAAAATCAGCAGTGTGGATTAATACGAGAAGAGCCATGGCACCAGGAATGGAGTTGCAGATTGATGGACTGTACAGCGTGTGCAGGTTGCCATGGAAATTATGCAGAAATGGAACTCTGGGCATCCAACACAATTAAGAGCTGTTACCAGCCATAACAAAACAAAGAACATGTTTTAAAAATCAGAAAAAAAAAAGAAAAAAAAAAGGAAAAAGGAATTAAGAATGTGAACTGGGAGAACTGACATGAAATGACATGTTTCTGATAATAACATTGAGGGAACTTCTTCTATTTTCTGAGACAAGCATCCAGAATGTTTAAAGTTTGAAAATGATGGGCTTGAGTTAGATGACTAGGTTACACTAAAACCCTCTCATTAAAATAAAGATCAGCATCCATCCTCAGATCGTTGATGATATTTTTTGGCACTGTGTCTACATCTCAAGGTCAGAAAACTCACTTGGAATTCTCATGACTAAGCTAATTTCACTGACTTGGTCAAAGGGGTACCTTCCAATATTATTTTACAGCACAATCTTTGCTAAAGACTGGCTCCTAAGGTTTAATATCCTAATTCAAATCATACACTCCATAATTTCCTGGTATCCAAACAAATCCAATTGGCAGGCATGAACAAAATTTGGCCACAAACACTAGTAATCACTACTTTTTTTTCCCAAGCTCTAATAAGAGTCCTGTGGATACAATGCAATTTGCCAATGTACAGAAGCCTTCATATCAACCACAGCCATGAATTTGATTTAGTTTAAAAAGGAGACATCTGGCTAAAATCCACTGCCTGTGGTATGAACCTTGACCAGCCTAGCAGAGCCACCATCCAGCACCAAAATCCTTGAGTAAAGGAAAAAAAAAAAAAAAAAGGACTAAATAATAAAGAAAATATGGGCAAAACGAGATAAAGCAAAGTTTTTTTGAATACTCAAGTGTCAGAATTATTGTTCCTTGGCAATAACAATTTTCTTTTCTTGAAAAGTAGAATATTAGTTCTTCAGTCCTTCCACTTTGCTTTGTCCAGAAAGGATGCTTTAAATAGTTAATGATGATGATGATGATGATAAAGTAATGACAACTGCTAATAATTATTGGATCCAGAAACTATATTTGCTACTTTATGTCATAACTCTTCTGACCCTCACTAGTCTACACTCTCAGAACCAGTAAATATTCATACTGATGGATTCAGATGGTTTGGTTCCTGAATGCTCACTCTTAACCATTATGCTTTACCATGTCTCACATAATCAATGGGAATCCACATAGCAGATGAGAATTAACTTTGATATGTAAAAATAGTGGGAAAATAAAACTATCACTGAAAGGGGTTTCTTTACTCTCTAGAACTGGGACAAGTCCATTAGCTTAGTGGTTCCAAAATGTTACATGTCTTATTCTACATCTTTGGAATAGAGGTGATCATTCTAGAGTATCTACCAGATGCCAGACACTGTTCCATAAATTTCAACACAATTTCTCTTACTGAATCACATAAAAAACTGTAAGTTTGAAGAATGGTTAAAGAAGTATGTGAGCGACCTTGGTGTTTTCCTGATTATATATATATATATATATATATATATATATATATATATATATATATATAGTCAGGAATATATATATTTGGGTCGTTTTCTTTGTCTTTTCTTTATAATTGAGCGATAATGAAAAGTTCAATAACAACAGCTAGATTTCAAAATGTGTTCATTTTTAGAATGTATCCAATCACTTGTTTTTACAAATGTACTAGGTATTGTTGGAATAGCTAGGATTCCCTCCTTGACTGTATAATAATGTATTTTAAGATATGTATATTTTCAGGTGCCTCAAATTTAGTTACAAACATGATGAGATTGAGGCTTCATATTCCCAGTGTGCTTCTTTAATAAATATATTTTCTTAATTTCTGTTATTATTCATGTTCCTTATTTAAGATTAAGCAGTAACTATTTGTTGTCCCATCATGCAAAATAAAATATCATAATATTAATGTCAATTGTGCAGTGGCTTTGTGCCAAGTTCTGCTGTAAGTCAATTAAGTCTATCAGTTGAATTAGCCTCCAACTGCCAAATTATGTAGGTACTATTACTATCATTCTTATTTTATCTTACAGATGAGGAAAGAAAGACAAGGGGAATTTAAGTAACCACAAGAGTTTACCATTGGAAGACGATGGGACCAAAATTTGAACTCTAACAGTTTGATTTCCGAATGGGAAATCTTAACTTCCATACATACATATTATCTTTGGATCCTCAACAAATTTGAAATTATCTGATTTCAGACAATTTGAGAGTCACTCAATTTCTTTCAAAGTTCTCTAAGAAAAGTCTCAAAAAGGTAAGTAACTTCCAGAAGTTGAAATACCACTAAAACAAGAGTACATACCTGCTGGTCACATTACTAGGAGAACACTGGTTTCTATGAACCTCTGTCAAACTCATGAGGGAAAACCCAGGAGCATTTTGAGCACTCTCTCATCTAGGTAAGATCCATCGTATGTCATGACAACAAGGATAATTTTGTTTAACAATAGTAAAGGGCAGCTAGTTTAGAAATGTAATACCCAACTAGATAATTTTAAATACATAAAATCCCAAAGTACACTTAGACATGTCATTTACTTTCTATTATTATCCATCAGAGTTTAATTCAATCTTGTTCTCTATCCTCATTTACAGCTAGGAAACTATGCAGTAGCTTTATCAGTTGACCTGTGTAAATTCCCTCTCACAATTTCAACCTTATGCAATTTTGGGAAAGCTTCTATCATGACAAAGTTCAATAGGGTAGCATAATTGAGTTGCTGGGTAATCAGCATTCAAGCCTTTTTTAATCATTATAGCTAAGACTCTAAAATCCCCTTGGTTAATTGTAACAATTGTTTAATAATAAAAGAAAAATATCATTCTTCCTCAGTGTTTAACTTTTATAAACAGGATCTAAAAAATGTTTTTAAAAATTTTTGACATATACACATTACTATATGTAGAATAGATAACTAATAAGGACCTACTGTATAGCACAGGGAACTCTACTCAGTACTCTGAAATGGCCTATATGGGAAAAGAATCTAAAAAAGAGTGAATACATGTATATGTATAACTGATTCACTTTGCTGTACACCTAAAACTAACACAACATTATAAATCAACTATATTCCAATAAAAATTTTTAAAAACTTACATGTCAAATTATTCCTTCACACATAATTTCCTGACACTTATGTTGTGCCAAAATCTCGAGTGTAGATATTCAAAATTGTCACATGAATGTATGTAAACTAGAGACTAGGATATGTGAAGATTTGTTCAGGTGATGGCACTCCTTGCCAAAATTCACATTCTCTTTTACCTCAGAAGTTTTGTTGTTGATGATATTACTGTTTAGGAAAACTGCATTCTGTAAATTCCTGGTGAAAGTGAGTGGTCAGAGGGTTGCTTTAGAACACTGAGAACAAGATTGAGGTTCTACAAAAGCTTCCTAAAGATTGCTCATTGTATGGGAATACTTCTAGCTTAAAAAATCGCTCATTATTTCTATGGCTGAGATGGAAACCTAGAGCACCCTAACATTTTGGCTGTCCTCTTAACTGTCTAAGAAGCTGGAACTTCTCACTAATAGTCTTTGCTGGGAAACAGATTATTTTCAATTAATAATTAAACTGTTGTTATTTGATTTAGATAGAAGGATTTTTGCCAATGCTTGTATTGAACACATGCCAAAACACTTATGCCTCGTGCATATCCAGTAATAAGAATGCTTTGTTTCAGCATCTACCAGAAAACAAAATTAGAGAAGCATCACTCCCTACTGCCTTCCTAGAATCCATGCATTTGTTACTTATCTGAATTCACCTTAGAGTAAGTGCCTTCCTCCTATATAAGATAGACCTAGTGTAATAGGCTTGCCCTAGAATGAATAGGTGAATAGCTTTAGAAATAATTTCAATTGTCATGCAGTTGCACCTCAGTTTTATTCAATTGTTAAATAGGAACATAACTGAAAGGAAAAGTATAATCAATCAATCAATCAAACTATAGTAAACAATTTTTAGGTGAGAAAACAGTCAAAAGAGTGTAGATTTGGAACCTTGCCCTACTTGTCAACTATATGTCTCTTTCATCTATCTTGATATTTATCATTAGTCATTAATTTTATCTACTTTTCTGTTCTTCATGCATCAAATCACTAAATAGGAAGAAGTAAATCTGCATCAAGTGACCACCTAGCCCTTGATTTAAAAATATATAAGCATACAGT